>NW_026057578.1:58159809-58477851 GCF_023721935.1 Panthera uncia | reverse complement strand
CGCCGCTCACCGGGGTCCCGCGGCGCTCGCAGGCCGCGCCGCCCCCTCGCCCTGCGACCCCGAGGCCCGTCTGACCCGCCGCCGCCCGGGGCCGCCCGGGGCGGTCCTGCGAGCCGGGGAGAAGGGAGAGGCGGCGGTGCCGAGCGCAGCGGGATGCTGAGCCGGGCCCGGCCTGCCGCATCTTCTGCCTCTCGCCCTTGCCCGGCCCCACCCGGCCCTGCCCGGGCAGCACGCACTTCTCTGGGGGCCCAGAATTCCCCGGACCCTGCCAGGCGCTCCCGCGGGCGGAGTGCAGGCTGCAGAACTGGAGGGCGTGCTGGGAAATTCCCTGGCCGCCCAGGCACCGGGAGAGTTAACTGAGCTGCCTGCACCCGCGCTGTAAACAAATCGTTTAAAATATCTGGAGTCAGTAAGTTAAGTGAAAGGGAGGAAACCTCTTCTGACAGGACCTGCAGTTTGGCCTACAGCGGGGGTCCCAGCATTCTCCAGCTGGCCGTCCCTGGAAACTAACCTTCTTTCTTTTTATTTCTTACTGGGAGAGGGGACAGGCCTCTGGGTGTAGACTGTTAACTTCTCGCCCCATCTCCTGTCTGGAGAGTGGCATATTGTCAGCTGGAAGGATGACAGAGTATCCTTGTGGCTGCTAAAAATCAGGTCCTTTTTATTATGACTTCCTTGATTGTTAAGAACAGTCCTCCCCCCTTCCCTTACTTTTACAAATGTGATGAGAAGCCCGTGCCTAGATCAGGACCATGGCCCTGTTTTTCCACCACAGCTGGCGGAAACCAGAACCCTCCCTCAGTTGCCTGACTTTCCTGTCCTCTTGGCCACAGCTCTGGGAGCCTCACTGAGGATTCCAGAGAATTCCTGGAGACAACGGTACAGAGCAGTGTGGTTATACTCCATCACTTGCACCAAACCCCCAATTCCCTGTGGTTCCGGAGGCCTTTCCCATACTCTCCCCTTTGTTCATTCTCAACAAGAAGGACCACTGACTGGAGCCACCAGAAATCTAGACCCTTGGAGAGAAGTCACAGGATCCCTCCATCAGTCCTCCTCACCTCCCTGACCTCTGAATGAGGATTAACCAACTAAGTCTGGACAACATGTGGAAGAAGAAAAGACCAATAAGAATTCTTACCTATCTGGGTTGGATTACAAAATGTTCAGCCCCCTTGTCTTCCCCCAGCTCTGAGATAGTCCTTCCTTTATTAGCATCCACAACTAATGTGCAAAATGCAAAACAATTAAGATAGAGTGAGTATCAACATAGTTTGAGAAAATGGAATTTTTATTTTACAAGCCGACAACTCTCAGCCCCTAAAATTCCTCCCTCATTAGTTGAAGGTAGTAACATGGCTACAAAAGAACAAAGAGAATGTGAATAGGGGAGAAAGTAGTGGTGTGAAGGGCTAACTTCCCAAATCCCAATCTACAGTGCATTTGAAGAGAAGAAAAAAAAAATCTGTCTTCCTAATATCTCCTTAGCATAAGCCTTGTTGGAAATGTTTGCTCTGGCAAAAGTGAGATGCCTGAGACATCCAGACAGCATTCCCAGGAACAAAGGAAGGGGGTGGAGGGTGGAGGAGAGTGAGAACAGCCCCTCTCTGGAAGAACTGCAAGTTCCCCTGCCTGAACAAGAAATGCATCCTGTCCCTGTGCTCAGGGCTGCAGCCTGGAAGCTTCTCCAGAAAGGAGACCTCCCACCCCTCACAGAGATCTGGCTTTCCTTCCCTTCCCACCACATCTGTTTATACAAAGAGGGGCTGCTGGAGAACAAACAGAACCATGTTTACTGGGAGTCCCATCCTGGGCTTGAAGCTTAAAGATACAGATTGGCCCTCACCACCACAGAGACTGATGATAAATAGATGGTCCCAGAAAAGGAAAGCGAGAAAGCGCTGGGGGGTATAGAGCTGGTGGAGTGGTTTACTCAAAAAAAGGCCTCTCCTCAAAAGTCACATAGTAATGGGTAGATTTATATTTGCATTTAAACACAGTGCCTCATGTTAATACATGAATGTACTTTGAGCCCAAAGCAATTTCAGTGTGGGTATTTATCTTTCTTCAGGAATAGCCCTTATTTTCTGTTTGGGGCCTGTAACATAGAGGAAGTTATGTTAATACATTTATTTCCAGTGTATATTTTTGTGTATAGTGTCCAGTTGGAGAATATGGTCTTTTTTTTTTTTTAATGTTTATTATTTTTGAGAGAGAGAGAGCATGAGCAGGGGAGGGGCAGAGAGAGAGGGAGACACAGAATCTGAAGCAGGCTCCAGGCTCTGAGCTGTCAGCACAGAGCCCAACGCGGGGCTCCAACTCACAAGCAGTGAGATCATGACCTGAGACGAAGTCAGACGTCCAACAGACTGAGCCATCCAGGCACCCCGAGAATATGGTCTTTTGAAGAAACCCAAATCATACCTGTAGGTAGCATTTTTACTAAGTTGTCATAGAAATAAATTAATAGCACTTGCAAGTAAGATGTAGAGCAGTTAATGAGAACCTTTATAGGGTGATCTTTTTATTATTTTTATTTACCTGGTGGATTAAGATGTTCCCATTATCTTCTAGACTCTAGATACACATACCAAAACAAGTGCTCAATCTAGCTGTCAAAACTTTAAATCCTTAATAAGAAGCAAAAAAGAGTTTGGACTTCCTGGGATTAGAATGCCAGAACTAAAAGGGAGGTTTTGGGGTTTTTGTTTTTGTTTTGTTTTGCAAAGGAGTAAGAGACTCCCTAAATTAAAAATAAGAACTGGTGTTTCCTATAAAGCAGATGTAGCTTCCATGCATACTAAAGACCTTCAGACTTGAGGGACTCCCTCCCCCCTTCCCTGGATAGATGCAGATAACACTACAGAGAGCTGAATGAAACCACCCAGCTCTGAAGAGCTGCTGGGGGAGTTAGCTAAGGGAGGAGCTATTGGCTCCCTGAGTCAGGGTTGGCTTTTTTGTAAGCTAGATCTATGAACAGAAAGGGCTGAGAAATGAACCCTGATCAGTCTTGAGGCAGGCCTACGAGTGCACCCAGCAAGGACCCCACTCACATTCCACCAACCTAGAACTGAAAGCCTCCAAAACGGACCCAGAAGCAAATCTGTGGCGTCTAACAAAGATCTCTCTTTGGGTACAAATTGAGAGAAGAGAAACTTTGCATGGCTATGTTAATTCATGTCTGATTCTGAAGATGTGGCTATGACTCAGAAGGTCACGATTGCGAGTGGCCAGGTGGAAATTTTCCTTGTATAATCCCCACCCTTCCCCCAGAAAATTATGCCTGGCTAAAAGCCAGCCGTGCAGGTGTTCCTGTTGGAAGGTCAGGGGAGCCCCCAACCCACCTCCTGCAGCATTGCTTGTCACTGTCACTGCACCTTCTCTCCAGTTCCAGCTAGGCTGCAGACGCATCACAGTCTGCTTCTCCTTCCAGAGGCTTCTTGAGTGTAACTGTATCTAGGGATCGCAGGATAAGCCCCCTAGGCTTTCTGCTTGCAAATTACATGCTAATATGTTGAGCCCCAGGACAGCTTGGGTTTTAATCCACTAGGAGTTCTAGTGCCTTTCCCTCTGTACTGGTATCTCAGAGTGGTTCTAACCTAGGATCTGAGGTGCCTTTCTTTTTCTATTTTTCTCATCGTTCACCAGGTCCTGAGCAGATGGTGTGGCTGTGCTGGCTGTCATCACTCCTCCTATGTTTCCATGGAAACATGGGGCATAGGGACCATCTCTGCCTTGGGCTCTCTGACAGTATCCTCTGGCAGAGAACTTCAGCACTGTGGCCCCTCCCCCTTGCCTGCTCACACCCTGGAGAGTTTGAGAAGGACTTGTGGCCCTAGTAGCCAGGGTTATTTCAGAGATTATCTAAGGACATGCTTCCCACAAGTGGCTGTGAACTGGCTGCAAAATGGAGGGGGAGGGGAAGGGGTGCCAATACCCTAGTTGCGTGGCACTTGTGTTGCAATGGTGGCAATATTTGGATTATCTGTCCCCTCAGCCGGATTCTATAATGACTGATTATTGCCCACATGTCAAAAGAGAAGCTCCTAAGTTTGCATCTGCTCATCAGGCAAGAGATACTTAATGAGTATAAGTATGTTACTAACATTCTACCTCCTCCAAGTGCATTCCATATGTGTGTGTGTGTGTGTGTGTGTGTGTGTGTGTATACTTTTTTTTTTTTTTTTTTACAAAACCAGGTTTTCCCTAAGGAATGTACGTACCTTCCTCAAACTTTCCAACATCCTCCTGCCTACATAATTCACTTATATAGCCACTGAGACATTAATTAGATTCAGAAGCCCATGGAAACAGCAGAGTTGGGCAGGGTCAGAGGCCAGGCAGGGCAGAGAAAAGAGCGGGGAAAATGACCCCTTGGGAGAGGGGTAAGGAAGCAGAGGGAAATTTTTCATGCCACTCAAGTACCAAACAAGACAAAGATAATTTCAAAATGTGGTCAACTACCATAACATTGTTTAGAGAATTAAAGTATTGTCCAATTAAAGAGATCTTTAAGAAAAAGCTGATTTGGTGTAAGAATTCCATGCAAACGTCTTTAGTGGTAGTTGCTTCTTATATAGCTGATACAAAAGACTAGTTAGTATGTGAAGCTGACCACGTTTTAAAAAAGAAAAGAGACAAAGCAGGCATATCTACTGAAAATTAAAATACTGGCAAAAAAGGCATAGGATAGTCATAAAAGTAGATCAGAAAAGTATTTCTTATCACAGATCATGTATTTTGTGCCATCCTGACCTACTTGGGGGATAATCCCATTATTTGTGATAGGAGAATCCCTTGGTGCTGGTAACAAGGACCAACCATCCTGACTTAAAATTAATATCCCCACTGGCTCTTTGTTGTGCTTCTGCAAGGTGTGCAATGGCCATCGTGCAAGATTCAAAGACTCTTAATCTGTTGAGAAGAGAAGATGACTAATCGTAATGATAGCAAACATTTCTATATTATAATATTTCTATATTATAACTGAGTACTGTTCTAAGTGGCAACTCCATTTATTCCTCCTAAAACCACATGAGGTGTGTTACCATTGCTTTTATTTTACAGGGGAGTAAACTTAAGAAGCAGATAAGCATCCCAAACCAGAGCATAAAAGAGAGGGGATTAGATTTAAGCAGGCACAACACTATACCACTATACTATACTAACTTCTATAGTATACACTAACTTCTATACTTACATACTTATATATACTTATATACTAACTTCTATAGTATACACTATACTAACTTCTGCCTTAATTGTCTATAGCATTGAAGTATTCCCATGCCTGTAGGTGCTTAAATAATAAATGTAATACAAATCTACTCAGAAGGTGAGAGCACTCTACCTCTCCCCATGCAATATTCCTTCCCCTAGTTTTTGACCTCTGAGTTCTGCCGTACCACACCTGGAGTAAGACACGCATCCTCTCAAGTCTCAGTGCCCTCCTTTGCCACGTGAGAGGCTGAGTTGGACATTTTTTGTCTTTGTCATTTTTTGTCTCTGACAGCTCTAAAATGTTAGAATTCTGTTTTCAGTGGTTCCTCCTGAGCACTGTCAGACAGGAATCCCTGGAGTACATCAGGAAAGCCATAAATCTTTTTTGTTTAAAGGTAGGACCTCCTCCTTGGCTTAAACAAATCTCAAGGTGTTGGTCTGTTCCAAACAGGAGTGCTTGCTGTTCTGTTAACAGACAGCAAGACCAGCATGTCCAAGAGGAAGAGACTTGGTTTAGGTCTGGGGGGAAATGTGAGAAAGAACTCATAACATGACTTTAGGTGCCAGACTCTTTTCTCTATAGCACCAGAAAGTATTCAAGCATGGGGCTGATTGTCCCCATGAAGACCCTGGAGGACACTGAGGTTGCAAATGGACCAACTATGGCTCACAGCCTGAAGACAGAAAAATTTCAAAATTATGTGTTGATGGGTTAAATATTGACATGCACAAAGGGCAGCAGTATAAGATCCTCACAAGGTCTTTCAGGTAGTGGCATCTCCAGTAGCTCAAAAGTCTAGCAAAAGTCCTCCATCCAGAAAAAAACGAAATAGAGAGCAGAGTCTACCTCATCAGGATACAGACAATGGTTGCCTCTCCAGTATGTATCCTCCTCTTATTTACTAACAAAACCTAAGTTTGGTTTGGGGAAGTACTAAGCCCAACTGAAAGAACTATATTTTCTTGGCTCTACTACAGCAAGAACTAAGCATATAACAGTTTGGGCCAATGAGACATAAGTTCAAGTTCACTGGAATTTCTTAGAAAGTTTTGCTTTCCTGAAATAGGCACCATTTCTTCCTCTAGGTCACTTGCTTCTTGTCTAGAATGTACTTGAAGGCCTGAGGCGGAGCAGCCATCCTGAACGTAAAGGGCAACAACCACAAACTAGAGTTGGCAGATCTGAAGTTAAAAGGAGGTTACACCCTTGATGGTTTCTTCACACAGTTATACCATCTTTGAACCACCTACCTGTCTCTGGACTTTTGGGGACAAAGTAAGACTCTCTGGCTGAGCCACTGTAGTCATTTTATTTTATCATTATAGCTAACCGATGGAGAAGTCATGGTCTCTCCAGTGTGTCCAACACTCTGCCCATAAATTCAGGTCTTCCAGATGTCTCATACTATGTGCCTCAGCAGGGACAGCACTGCAAGAGGATGAACTGCGATTTGGAGAAGGCTACATGTGCCTTCTTAAGTATAATCTTGCCAGAATCTTCTGGGTTCACTCCAAGTGTAAGAAACTATGCTCAATTGTCTGAAGATCGATTAATCTGGCTTCAGCATTTTTTTAATATTCCATATTAATGATTGTTTATTTTCATGTTATTTATTAACTTAGTTAAGTTAGTGTTACATCCTCACAGGGATACTAGAAAATCTCATTTCTGGAAAACAGTGTATGAATAATAATACTCAGCCTTTCTTGTGTCCTTGTCACATACATAAAAATATGCATGCTTCAGACTCAGTCATTGTTTCTACCAATAAACTAATTACCACTGTATGAAGCTGATTTACTTCAGAAGGAGTTTAGCAAAACAACTAATTAAGTACAGTATTTTGAAATATAAACTGCATTACAAGGTTACAACCCCATAATAAAATTGCAGAAGCTTGAAATTTGGAAGAAACCATAGAGGCTCTCTCTAGCCAACCTTCTACCCCGTGCAGGAATTCCTTCCAGATCAGCCCTGGTATGTTCAGCCTACACATGAACATTTCTAATGATAGGTAACTCACTCTCTTGAAAGGCTTTCTATTCCATTTTAAAAGAGCTCAGCTCTGACGGGAGCAACATTCTTCATTATATTTATGAATCCCAAATTGATTTCCCCGTAACTTTCTAGCACATTACTAACTTGCAGTAAGTACTCAATTAGAGCTCAGATTCACTGAATTCCTTCTCTTTGTGCTCCATATGCTGAGACTTGTGGGCTCACATAATTTTTTTGGCACCTTTGCAACAGGGAGTTCCCTATCCAGTTGGGAATACTGTACAGAGAAGGAGAGCCAGTCTCTTAAAAGCAGCACGTGGACAGGGGAATGAGAAAAACCCCACCTTCTTCCACCCGATCATCGGTTTCCTGGAAAAAGGAGCTTCAAAAAGAACTTGAACTGGCCACAAGAAGGAAAATGCCTGTCACAAGACAGGGGGGCAGGAAACTCCTCAAAAGAAAGATACCTCCCTGCTGGGTCTCAAAGAAGAAGTTGCACTTTGGGAGGTAGAAAATGGGAGCCCAAGATCATAGGAGGAAGATGACAGTGAGGACAGGAAGGAGCCCTGATTAAAGCTATGAGTCTAAGGGTCAGGCTCACCCTTAAATAAAGACAGCAGCTCCTTCAAGGGATGGTTCCCACTGCTTTTCCAAAGCTCCAACTCTTCCTGTGATGCTTATTATAATTCTATATACTTAGCACAGACAGTTACATTTTTATGAATGTAGCATTACTTTCTGTCACTCTCTAGACAACAATATGAGGTTTATTGCAACATAAAGGGAGATTCATCCTCTTGGTCCTGAGTGAGCGTCAGCCCAGATCCCCATGCTGTCATCCCTATCATCCTCCTCTAAAGAATACAACCCCAAGTCAAGGATGAAGTCACTGGCGATACTTACCCAAGCCCAGGCCTTGGGCTCAGGCTCCATGGTCACATAAGTCCTTTCAGATATTTATTTACTGAACAAAATTATTGAATACCTAGTACATGCCAATCAGTGGGTTAAGAAATAAGAAAAGAGGGGGAGAAGTTAAAAAAAAGTTGCAAAGCCCACAGTCTAGACAATAATGCACATACACCTTCATTCACTTACTCATTCTTGAATTGAACAAATATTTATTGAGCCAGTTACGTGCTCAGAACTATGCTAGGCACTCAGGTTGCCACCCTAAGTGAAACAGACATGGTCTCACTGATTATCTTATAACATTGATTAGTGCTATGATGAGAGAAGTTTAGGTACTCAGGAAGAACTTTCTAGAAAGAATGACTGAGTTGTATTCCAAGTCCTGAATGGGCTTCTCCAGAATAAGGTGGGTGGGAAAGGATGAAAGAGAAGAACAACCTCTGTATGCCATTCTGTGTTACCTGCTATGACAGAGGTGTGTCTTCAAAGCTATCAGAACAAGAGCAGATGAGTGACAACTTCTGCCTGAGGCACTCTTAACGGGCTTAATACAGAAAAGAACATGTAGGTTGGATCTAAAAGAATGAAAGCCAAAGTAGGGTAGGTGGTAGTGATGGAAGAGCATTCCAGGCAGAAGGAAAAGCACACAACTGAGCACAAAGACAAAAAGCATGTCATTTTCCAATGACAGAGAAGGTTCTGTGTGGTCAAAGCCTTGCCTTGGGATGGGGGGTTTTGGCAATCAGTGGGTCATGTTCATTTGGGAGCAGAAGCAGAATGAAGGGAGAAGGGAAAAGGGAAAAGGAGGCAAGGACAGGGCAAGAGACTGGAGCCAGGTGGTAAAAAAAAAAAAAAAAAAAAAACCTGTTTTGCCGTTGTGAAAACATCTTAAGTGAGCAGGAAACGAACATCAGAGATTCAGTAAAGCAGCAAGTGAACAGCAGCTGCCAAACCCAGGGGGACAACTAAGAGCTGAAAAGAGGAAATGGTTTCTGAGAAACCAGAGAAAGTATTTCACAAAGCACTCAGCCCAGAGGTTTTTCTTTTTTGTTGTTGTAAAATCAAGCAACACTATAAACCCTTTCCCTCAGCACAGGGCTAACCACATCATTTGCAGAGCCCAGAGCAAAATGAAAATGTTGAGCCCCTTGTGCATAAATTAGTAAGAATTTCAAATAATGACAAGCACAGGACCCTTCTAAGTGTGGGGTCCTGTGTGGCTGTCTGGGTCACATTCACGAAGCTGGGGCTGCCAAAGTACTTTTATGCTATGAGGCACCTTTTCACTAATTGGGTAGGTGGATGCTGGCTCCTTGAGGCCTGTTGCAAGACTGGCTGAGCAGCACACCTAGAGCCCAGCATTTGCACTCATTCAGTCTGCACCGTGCTAGTCTCCAGCACTTGAGTTCATTCCAAAATGAAAAGGTTCTTTTTCTTTTTGTCCTGATAGTATTGAAAATATGCACAAAAGAAGATAATGCAAGCCATGCACAGCTGTATGTGGCAGGGGAAAACATTAAACTAGAAGTACTTTCATTCTTTCTCTCCCCTTTATAACAGTAAGTCCTCAAAAAAACTTTTGTTTGCTAAGCTAGGTGATGATAGAGATGTAGGAGAAGGAAACAGGGAAGGGGAAAATTTTTATGCAAAATAAAACAAAAAATAACAGGAGTACAGGAAGAAAAGAATAACTCAGCTAGAAGAGAAAGGGAAAGGAGTAGAAATTTGGGGAAAGAGAAATATCTAAATGGGATTTCAGAAAGTTTTGGAATATGATGTAATTGCATTCTCCAGCATCCTAATGAGCCTTAAATAAGTAAAAAAAAAAAACAAAAGCAAAAACTGCATTGTTCATTGAAATTTAGGAGAGAGAGAGAGAGAGAGGTGTGAGTGTGTGTGTGTGTGTGTGTGTGTGTGTGTGTGTGTGTATGTGTTGGGGGAGGTGGTTTTCACACAGCTGCAGATTAGAATTATCTGGGGGGAAAATTCCAATGGCCTGTCCCATCCCAAGACAGTGTGAAGATTAACTGGTGTGAAGTAGTCGGGAGAGTCCCTGACTCAGGGGAAGCTATCACACAACTGGTCAGGATAAGGTGTCTCTTTTGGCTCTAGTCCAGGTCTTTTTCTCTAGCGACCCTCTCATTTCCATTGGTCCATTTGTCTTTCCTTGGGTCAGATCCGCACTTTAACTACTATTGCTTTATAAAAGACTCTGATGGCTGATAGAGCCAGTTACTCCCACCTTGTTCTTCTTTAGGATAATCTTCAGGGCGTGTGGTTGGCATAGTTGGAAGAGCATGAAGCTCTTGATCTTGGGGTCATGAGTTTGAGCCCCACACTGGGTGTAGAGATTACCTAAATAAATAAAAACTTAAAAAAGATAATCTTCTATTCCTAGCCCTTTGTTTTTCAGTAATATTTTGGAATCAGCTTGTCAGGTTACACACAACACACACACACACACACACATTCACACTCACCCACAGAAAAAAAACATATTAGCATTTTGACAGAAATACTTTTGAATATGTAGATCAGTTTGGGGAGAACTAATATTCCAACAATGATTCATCTTCTATATCTGAACATGCTATGTCCCTCTGTTTATTTAGATTTCCCTTTACTTACATTAATTTTTCACATCCTTCTGTAGAGATCATGCATATCACTTGTTAGGCTTTTATTTTCTCTAAATGTCTGGTTAAGCTAATTTATTCACTCTAATAATTTTTCTGTAGTTTTATTATTTCCAATGTAGTTTTATTATTTCAAATGTACACAATAATTCAACAATATCATCATGTGAATGATGGCTGTTTTCTTCCCCTGTCTGCAATCCTGACACCTTAACTTATCAGCTAGAACTTTACATACAATGTTGAGTAGAAGAAGTAATGATGGGCACTCTTGTCCTATTCTGGTTTCAAAACTCAGGATTCTTTGTAGACCTTTCATTAGATTAAGGAATTTGCTTTCTGCTCCTAATTAGTTAACTTCATAGATACTTTTTGTTTGTTTATTTGTTTATTGAAATCATGAATTGATGCTGCATTTTATTTTTGTAAGTTTATTTATTTTGAGAAAGAGAGAGAGAGAGAGAGAGAATATGGGAGGAGCAGAGAAAGAGGAGTAGAGAGAGAATCCCAAGCAGGTTCTGCATTGTCAGTGCCCACCCCGAAGCAGGGCTTGAACTCATGAACCGTGAGATCATGACCTGAGCAGAAAACAAGAGTTGGATGCTTAATTAATTGAACCACCCAGGCACCCCTAATTGTTCATGTTTTCTAATTACGTTGTTCAAAGCTATTTATCCTTACTGATATTTTGTCTGTTTTCATTTCTAAGAGACATGTTAACATTTTCCACTATAATTAGGAATTTACGTATTCTTCTAATCCCATTTTGTGCTATATATTTTGAGGTCATGTTATTAGGTACGTAAAAATTTAGAATAGTTATATTATACTGGTAAATGAACCTTGTTAAAAAGATGGCATGTTCCCCTTAATCTCTAATGATGATTTTTGCTTTTAAATCTACTTTGCCTAATATAAATATAACTGCATTTAGTTTCCGTGAGTTAGTGTTTCTTTAGAAAAAATATTTTTCCACTCTACCATTTTTAATCTTTCTTTATGTTTTAGATGAATCTCTTGTAAATAGCACATAGCTGTTTTTTTTTTTTTGTTTGTTTGTTTTCAGCACAGTTTGACAAAATTTGATTTTTTGGGTTTTTAATACATTTACATTTAATATAATTACATTTGTATTGAAGTTTAAATCTACTATCTGGCAAGAAGCTTTCTAATTGTTTTGATTGTTCTGTTTCTTTTACTTTTTTGTATTATCTTCATTTGAATTATCTGAATACATTTTTATTATTCTTTTTTCTTCTCTATTAATTTAGAAGTTATGTTTTTCTTTTTTTAGTATTCTTTAATGCTTGCATTTGATAGCAAAATATGCATCTTTGATTTATTAAAGTCTAATATTTGTTTTTATCTTCATCCATGAAAATACAAGTATCTTAGAACACTTTAAGTCTATTTAGCCCTCTCCTAACTTTTGTAACATTGTTATCATATATTTAGTTCTGTTTTACATACTCCAAAACATTATTATCTTAACACTGAATTTTTATTAGCATTATGCTTGTCCTTCATTCCTTCTTGCACATAATGATCCATTTAGGATCATTTTCTTGTTTAAAGAATATCCTTTAGTCTTTATTGTGTTTCTACCAGTGATAAATGCTCTCAGTTTATTTTGTCTGAAAATATCTATTCTACCTATATTATAATTATTATTATTATTTTGAGTTTTTCAACTTCGCTGAGGTTTAATTGACAAAAAATTTTAAGATATTTCAAGTGTACAACATGATGACGTGATATACATACACATTGTTAAAGAATTTCCCCCATTGAGTTAATTAACATATCTATCATCTCACATATTTACCTTTTTGTGTGTGCCTATGAGAATGTCTAAAATCTACTCTCAGCAAATATCAACTATTTATCAGTGTTATCAACAATATTTACCATGTTATACATCAAATCATCTGACCTTATTCCTCTTATAACTGAAAGTTTGTATGCTTTTACCAAACTCCTCCTCTTTCCCCTACTTCCTAAACCCAGGGAACTACTTTTCTATTACCCATTTCTATGGAGTTTTTTGTTTATTTTCTACATATAAGTGACATCAAGCACTATTTGTCTTTATCTTATTTCACTTAGCATATGCCTTTCATGTTTACCTATTTTACTACAAATGACAGAATTTCCTTCTTTTTTTAGTATTTATTTTTGAGAGAGAGAGAGTGAGCAGGGGAGGGGCAGAGTGAGGGAGAGAGAATCCAAGCAGATTCTGTGCTGTCAGTGCAGGGCATGAACTCATGAACTGAGATCATAATCTGAGTTCAAATCAAGAATTGGACACTTAACTGACTGAGCCACCCAGTCAGGCACCCTGAATTTCCTTCTTTTTTAAGTCTGAATAATATTCCATTGTATGCATATATCACATTTTCTTGATCCATTCATCTTTTGGTAGACATGATTGTTTTCATACCTTGGCTGTTGTGAATAATATGGGAATACAGATATCTCTTTGAGATAATGGTTTCATTTCCTTTGGATATATAGCCAGAAATGGGATTGCTGGATCATATGGTAGTTCTACTTTTAATTTCTGAAGACCTCCATACTGTTTTCCATAATGGATAATACCAGTTTATATTCCCACCAACAGCTTATAGGATCCCTATTCTACCTATCTTTACGAGCATTTGTTATCTCTTGTCTTTTTGATAACAGCCATCCTATGGAGTTGTATGAGTTCTTTCTCTTTTTTTGGATATGCTCTTATTGGAAATATGGTTTGCAAATATTTTCTTACCTTTGAAATATTGCCTTTCCGTTTTGATGATAGGTTTCTTTGTTGAGCAAAAGCTTTTTAGTTTGATGTGGTCCCACTTGTTCATTTTTGCTTTTGTTGCTTTTGCTTTTGGTGCCAAATCCAAAAAATCATTGTCAAAAAGTGCACTCTCTATGTTTTATTCTAGGAGTTCTACAGTTTCAGATCTTATGTTCATGTTTTTAATAAATTTTGAGCTGATTTTTGCATATGGTGTAAGATAAGGGTCCAGTTTCATTCTTTTGAAATGGCTATCCAGTTTTCCCAATACCATTTATTAAAGAGACTATCTTTTCCCCATTATATATTCTTGGCTCTTTTGTCAAAAATTAAATGACTACATGCGTGGGTTTATTTCTGGGCTCTCTATTCTACTCTATTGATCTATGTGTCTGTGTTTATACCAATACCATTGTTTTGATAACTAAAACTTTGAAATATAGTTGAAATCAGCAAGTGTGATGCTTCTAACTTTGTTCTTTCTCAAGATTGCTCTGGCTATTTGGGGTCTTTTGTGGTTACATACAAATTTTAGGACTGTTTTTTCTATGTCTATGAAAAATATCATTGGAATTCTTATAGATATTGTGTTGAATCTACAGAACCCTTTAAATACTATGAACATTTTAACAGTATTAATTCTGCAAGTCCATGAGCACAAAATCTTTCCACTTATTAGTGTCTACTTCAATTTATCTCATCAGTGTTATGTGCTTTTTCAGTGTACAGATTTTTCATCTCTTTGGTTAAATTTATTCACAAGTATTGCAGGTTTTTTTTTATATATATAAAATATAAGAAGATTAGTTAATGAAGGTTATGGAACACAACAAAATTATTAAAGAAACTCCCAACAAAACTATGATAAACTATATACTGGTGTTCCTAATAATTCTCTAAAGCATACACAGATACTAATTACCAATCATTGACTAACTTGTAATCTTTCCACATTAGCATCATTTATTTTTCATACTTCAGTCACTAAACAAATATTTATTAAGTGCCTACAATGTGATATTTTATTCTTTTGATGCTACTGTAAATAGGATTGCTTTCTTTTTTAAATGTTTTTATTTATTTTTTAGAAAGAGAGAGACAGAGTGCAAGCAGGGAAGGGCAGAGAGAGGGAAACACAGAATCTGAAGCAGGCTCCAGGATCTGAGTTGTCAGCACAGAGCCTGATGTGGGGCTCAAACCCATGAACCATGAGATCATGACCTGAGCCGAAGTTGGACACTTAACCAACTGAGCCACCCAGGCAGTCCAGAATTGTTTTCTTAATCTCTCTATCTGATAGACTATTGTAAGTGTACAGAAACATAACTGATTTTGTATGTTAATTTTGTATCCTGCAACTTTACTAAATTCATTATTAGTTATAACAGTTTTTTGGTGGAGTCTTTAAGATTTTCTACATATAAGATCATGTCATCTGCAAACAGAAATGATTTTACATCTTTTTTAATTTGTATGCCTTTCTTTCTTTTTCTTGCCTAACTGTTGTGGCCAGCACTTCTAGAAAAGTGGTGAGAGTGGGCATCCTTGTCTTCTTCTTGATGTTAGAGGAAAAACTTTCAGCATTTCACCATTGTGATGCTATGGGCTTCTCATATATGGCCTTTATTATTTTTAGGTACATTCCCACTATAACCAGTTTGTTGAGAGTTTTTATCATGAAAAGATGTTGGATTTTGTCAAATGATTTTTTTACATCTATTGGGATAATGATATGATTTTTATCCTTCATATTATTAATATGGTTATCACACTGATTTGTGACTTGCATCCTGGGAATAAATTCTCACTTGACCATGGTATGATCTTGTTAGTGTGCCTGCATTTGGTTTGCTAACACTTTGTTGAGAATTTTTGAATCTGTACTCATCAGGGATATTGGTCTATAATTTTCTTGTAGTGTCCTCGTCTGGCTTTGGTATCAGCATAATGCTGGCCTCATAAAATGAGTTTAAAAGTGTTCCTTCCTCTTCTATTTTTTGGAAGAATTTGAGAAGGATTGGTATTAAATCTTCAAGTGTTTGGTATAATCCACCAGTGAAGACTGAGCTAGTTTTTCTTCGTTGGGAGATTTTTGATTACTAGTAATTCGTCTATTCAGATCTTCTGTTTATTCATGATTCAATCTTGTTAGGTTGTACATTTCTAGGAATTTGTACATTTCTTCAACGTTATCTAATTTGTTGGCATATAATTGTACATATGTCTCTTACAATCATTTGTATTAAATGGTATTCATTATAATGTTTCCGGTTTCCTTTATAGTTTATTTGAGTCCTCTCTCTTTTTCTTGGTAAGTCTAGCTAAAGTTTTGTCTGTTTTGCTTATCTTTTAAAAAAACACAGTTCTTACTTTCGTCATTCTTTTCTATTCTCTTTTTGGTCTCCATCATTTATTGCCATTCTTTGTTATTTCTGTCATTCTACTGACTTTGGGTTCTATTTGTTTTCCTTTTACTAGTTCCTTGTGGTATAAAGTTAGGTTGTTTATTTGAGATCTTTCATCTTCTCAATGTATTTTTCTCAATTGCTGCATCTCATCAGTTTTGGTATGTTGTATTTCAATTTTATTTGCCTCAAGATATCTTTTAATTTCCCTTTTTATTTCTTCTTTGACCCACTGGTTGTTTTGTAGCATGTGTTACTCTCCACATATATGTGAATTTTCCAGCTTTCTTCTTGTTTTGATTGATTTCTAGTTTCATACCATTGGGGTTGGAAAAGATCCTTGGTACTTCCAATCTCCTTAAATTTATTTAAGACTTGTTTTGTGGCTTCACAATTGATCTATCCTGGGGAATGTTCCAAGTGTACTTGAGAAAAATATATATTCTGTTGCTGTTTGATAAAATGTTCTATAAATGTCTGTTAGGTCCACCCGATCCAATGTGTAGCTTCAATCAGATTTTTCCATATTGATTTTCTGTCCCGATGATTTATCCATTGTTGAAAGAGTAGTATTGAAGTCTTGTGCTATTATTGTATTGTCTTTCCTCCTTTAAAATCTACCAATATTTGTTTTATATACTTAGATGTTTCTATGTTAGGTACATAAATATCCACTGTTACATCATCCTGATGAGTCAACCCCTCTATCATTATATAACGATCTTCCTTGTCTCTTGTCACTTTTTGGCTTAAAGTCTATTGTGTCTGACATAAGTATAGCTATCCCTATTTTCTTTTTATTATTATTTGCATGGAATACCTTTTCTCATACCTTTATTTCAGTTCATTTAGTCCTTAAAGCTAAAGTAAGCCTCTAATAGATAGCATATAGCTGGGTCTTTTTTTGTAAATCCATTCGGCCACTGTATATCTTTTTTTCCCACTCTACATCTTTTGACTGAAGAATTTAGTTCATTTACATTTGAAGTAATTGTTGGTAAGTTTGGACTTACTCTTGCCTTTTATTATTTTCTGGTTTCAAAATGTCTGTTCCTTTATTCCTTTCTTGCTCTCCATCTTTGTGACTCAATGATTTTCTGTAGTGCTATGCTTTGACTCCTTTCTCTTTATGTTTTGTGAATGTACTATAGGCTTTTGCTTTGAGGTTACCATGATGCTCACATAAAACATATTTATGCAGTCTACTTTAAGCTGATAATAGCTTCACTTTGAATGCAAACAAAAGCTCTACATTTTCAACCTCTCCTCCCCCTCATTTTACATATTTGATAACACAATTTATATCTTTTTACATTGTATATCCATTAATAAATTACTGTAGTTACAGGTATCTTTAATACTTTTGCATTTTAATCTTCAGAGTAGAGTTATAAGTGATTTACCCACCACCATTACAACATTAGAGTACTCTCAATTTAACTGTATGTTTCTTTACTAGTGAGTTTTATACTTTCTTAAGTTTTTCTGTTACTATTTAGTGCCCTTCCATTTCAGCTTCAAGAACTCCATTGAACATTTCTTGTAGTACCAATCTAGTGATGGTGAACTCCTTCAGCTTCTGTTTGCCTGAAAAAACTCTTTATCTCTCCTTTAATTCTGAGGAACAACTTTGCTGGGTAGAGTATTTTTGGTTGACAGTGTTTTCCTTTCAGCACTTGAATATATCCTCCTACTTCCATCTGGCCTCCAGGATTTCTGCTGAAAAATCTGCTTATAGTTTTATGGGGGTTCCCTTGTATGTAACAAGTTGTTTTTTCTTACTGTTTTTAAGATGTTCTCCTTATCTCTAACTTTTGCCACTTTATTTATAATGTGTTAGTGAAAAAAGATTTTTTTAATTCATTTTGTTTTGTACTGCTTAGGTTTCCTTTATCCGGATATCTGTTTCTTTCCTCAGGCTGGGAAAGTTTTCAGCCATTATTTCTTTGACTAAACTTCCTGATCCATTCTCTTTCTGCCCTTCTTCTGAAACCTCTATAATGTGTATATATATTTTTCATGGTTTCCTATGCATCCTTTAAGCTATCTTCAATACTTTTCATTCTTTTTTCATTTTGGTCTTTTGAATTCTACTGTCTGTTTTCATGCTCTCTTATCTTTTCTTCTACATAATCTTGTTTGTTGTTGAACTCCTTTATTGATTTTTTTCAGCTCAGTTATTGTATTCTTTAGCAATGTGATTTCTGTTTGGTAATTGTTTATATTTTCTGTTTCTTTGTTGAAATTCTCACTTTGTTCATACATTGTTTTCCTGACCTCAGACAGTATCTTTTACTATTATTTTCAACTCTCTGTTGGGTAAATCACTTATCTCCACTTCAGTAAATCTACTTCTGGGGATTTGCTTAGAGTCTTAAAAAGTTGGGGTACTAAAAGTAGGGTTCAAACCTTCACTCCTTACCTTCATCTTTTGTTTGAAGAACTTTCCTCTATTAATTTTTCTTGATCTTTTATGTTGGTTTTGGTCATTAGATAAAACCATCTCTCCCAGCCTTGGCAGAGTAGTCTTTTTAGAAGATCAAACTTGTCAATCAGCCTGGCCTGAGCTCCTGGTTGATTTTCAAACCTTTGTAATCATCCAAGATGCTTTCTATATTCTAAGTGATTCTCTGTATTTGAGGGTGTACCAAGACCTGTCAGTGCATTAAAGGAAGAATTGTATTCAGCACCTAGATGCAGTATAATTGGATGCCAGGCCCTCAAACAGCATCTGGAATGGTGCTTCTATCAGCCACTTTTGCACAGGGCCCAGGTATATAACTGCAGTGGGGTGTCTTTGAGGCTTGTGAATGGAAGCCTAGTTGCCTATCAAAGCTGGGTGATCTGGGGAGTCATCCCTTAGGTAGCAGTGCAAAAGCTGGATGCAAATGTGAGTGTAAACTCCTTCCAGGGAGATACTGGCAAGTTGGAGCATACTAGAAAGACAGAGCAAAAGGGACATGTCTGCTGGTTCCTCTAGTTTCAAGAACAGATCACAACCAGCCTCAAGTTGTATGCTGAATTAGAAATATGATCCTGAGTCAACAGCTTTCAAAGTTTGCATATAGACCCCTTCAGAGAGACTGGAAGATGGATGATTTTTCCTGCTCCTTCTGTACTGAGTCTGAGGGGGATAGCACAGTAAGTGCTTGCATGCCCATTAATAACTGCTTCTTTGTTTGCTACTGTCTTGTGGGTATCTTGAACACAAGGCCCATTGGTTTTCAGATCTAGGTGCTTTGTGGGTCCATCCTTCAAGTGGGAGTCTTAAAAAGTTGGGGTGCTAAAAGTAGGGTTCAAACCTTCACTCCTCAGGAAGAATCTGGGAATTTGGAGTTCCCTCCCAACTATATGATGCTGTGTCAGGGGTGGGGTTTATGGCAAGAGTGTGTCTCGGCATTTCCTACCATTCCAATGCGAGTATTTTCTCATTTGTCTGATGTATAGGAGGTTCTCAGATAGTTTCTGTATTTCTTTGAGAGGTAACTGCTGTGTATAACTGTACATTTGGTGGTGCCATGGGAAGAGGGAAGCAGCCTTCGATGTATCCATCATTATCTACCTCTCGATTTTACTTTTATAATTAAAGGATATTTTTGCTAAGTTTAAAATTCCAGGTTGACAGGGAATTTTCCCCAGCAATTTAAAGATATTATATCACTGTCTTCTGGCTTCTGTCATATCTATTAAAAAGTCGGTTGTCAGTTATATTGTCGCTCCTGTGTAGGTAAAGTCTTTTTCCTCTGGCTGCTTTTAAGATTTTCTTTTCAGTTTTCAGCTTTCAGAGGTTTTACTATCATGCGCATAGATGTAGTTTTTTCTTTATCCTACTTGAGGTCCATAGGGCTTCTTATCTGAGTTTGATATCTTTCACCAGTTTTGGTAAGTTCTTAGCCATTATCTTCTTAGTTACTGAGTTTGACTCATTCTCTGTTTCCTCTCCAGAGACTCCAATTTTTACACGTTAGAATTTCTGTCTTTTACTCCATCTTTTGAAAGTTTAATTCTCTTGCCTTTCTAAGGCTTCTTTCTGAATATTTTCTTCTAATAGATCTTCCAGTTAACTAATTCTTTCTTGAGCTGTATGTAAACCACTATAAAACCCATCCACTGAGTTCTTAATTTGGAGTATCACTTTTTTTATTATAGAATTCCCATTTGATTCCATTTTATAGTTTCTCACCTTCTGCTAAAATTCTCAGTCTTATCTTTTTTTTCAATTTAGATGCTGTAAACATAGTTATCTTAAAATTTGTGTCTCATGACTCCTTTATCTGGAGCCCTTATGAGTGTATTTACATGGTGTATTTTTTCTACTGAAAACACTTCATTCATATTGTCTTACCTTCTTACATCCAGTTATTCTCTTAAATTATATGGTGGACATTGCATTTTCAAAATGATTTTCAGAAATAATTTGAGGATTACAATAATGTTATCTTTCTCCAGAGAAAGATATCCATTTCTGCCAGGTTCATAGAAGCATTAGCAATTAAGGAATATCTGTATAGTTTCATGAGTTGAGGGGAATTTATTTTGAAGATCCTTTAGGGGCATGTCTACTTTCAAGTCTCCATTTCTTTTAGGGTACACTCTTCATGATTCCAATCCAAATGATGGGAATTTGCTATGCTGTTTTTTCTTGTGGATACTAACTTCATTATTACCACTTGAGCCCCAGAAGGCTGTCAACATCTTGTGTTAGCCTCTCAACGATTGCCTCCAAAATTGAATTTGGCCTCCAGGGAAAAGTGACCCTAAACACCACACTCACTTTCTTTAATCTCTTTTTTCTTCTGGAGGTTGGCTCTGCAATTGTTCACTCAATTTGTATATCTCTAATGCCTTTATATCATAATTATTTTAAAACTTTTTTGATAAATTGAATAGATGTGTATGTGCTATGAAAAACAAAGTTTTATTTGGATTTGGGTAATTTGCTTGGACAATGACCTTCATAGGATAGATGTAAGCTACCCTGTGTATTGGTTAAGAGCACAGGATTTGGGGCCAGCAAATCTGGTTCAAATCCTTGTTTTGCTTCTATTAGCAGTATGGTTTTTGGCAGTTTACTTAAACTTTCTGATTCCCACTTCTCTCACTGGTAAAATGTGAATGATGATTATAGATTCTTTGTTGACAAATAAATAGAATAATATTGCAAACATATAATACAGAGTTGGCACCTAGTGTAAGCACACTCAAATGGCAACTGTTGTTATTGAATATAAACTATTTAAATATTTAATAATATCTGCCAAAGACAACTATTTTAGCTTTAAAATGATTATAATTATGATTTTTTTTCTGGTGTTGTATTTCAGAAAAGAACTCTTAGGTCATGGCTTTGGGGTCCTGGCAATACTTGCTTTGTAATTTTCCCATACCCAAATCTTAGCAGTGTTTATGCTGTAGAATTCAGGGACCCAGTGGAATACTTCCTTGCATTCTGGGGTCAATTAAAAACTCCAATTAAGGAAAATTCTGGCTTTGCCCACATGTAGCCCTAGAGCATGCTTCCATGCATGGATGTGTAAGCCTTCATGTGTCTGAGTTTCTACAATTGCCCTAATTGTTTTTAATGTTTATACTAGCTCCTTCTTTACCCACAGGTAAGGCCAAAGGGGCACTAGCAAAAAGTCCCTATGATTACCCTCAGGGGCCGTATTGTTATGGTACTACTTTTAACCACTTGGCCCTGTTTTTATATATCTAGAGATTATCTACCCTTCAGGAGACTATCCCTGCCAATTTTGCCTGTTGGGCACTTGAAAGCACGTTCATTTAAACATCAATAACTAGGAATCTTCATTGACCTCTTGCCGGGTAAGTCCTAACCTAGTCTTGACCTTAGAGTCAAAACCTTGTGAAAAGTCAATAAAAGTAGCAAACAATGCCATATTATTCTTGGCATACTTTGCACAACAATAAGAGGGTTTAACAATAGTTAATTATGGTTTAATAGTCGCTAACAAGTATTGAGTGTTTACAATGTAGCAGGCAATATGCATGCATGCTCCCATTTGATTCACATAACAGCCAAATGAGGTAGGCACTGTCATTACCCTGTTTTAAAGGGGAGGAACTGTGGTTTACAGGGGCAAAGTATTTAACCTTAGGCTACAAACCAGCAACGGGGTTTATGTCAGCCATTCCTATATGTATGCCCCCTGTGTAGAGTATTAGGTAGAGAAACTCAGATTCAGCTTATTATGGAAGAAGCTATTGTGACGATTTGAAGGAACACCTACCATATTAATAGGTCTGTAGTTATTCTACAGAACTGCTCTGTTAGAATGGGACAGATTATGTCTTAAAGACTATCCTGCTAAGAATAAAGGCTGAGGATCTAATTAAAACAATCAGGTTAGCAAGCATCAAAACCAACCAATAAGAACATGGAGAAAAGAGTCTGGCAGCAAAGAGGTATCACCTGGTCATGTAAGTGATGATGTTTAATAAATAATCCATAAGAAGAGGCATTATCAGGTCTTGAGAAGCTCCTTAGAGAAACTTTTAATTGACAAAATGAAAGGTAACACTTTTTCAAGTATAAGACTGTGAAAAGTTAACCTTCTCAGCCCAAATGGAATATGTGTTGCCACAAGAACTCTGACTGGACACATTTGATGGGAACCATGTTACAGAATTGACCCTCATTAAGGATTCTTTAAAAAAATTTTTTTTTAAATGTTTATTTATTTTTGAGAGAGAGAGACAGAGTGTGAGCAGGGGAGGGGTAGAGAAAGAGACAGAGACCCAGAATCTGAAGAAGGCTCCAGGTTCTGAGCGGTCAGCACAGAGTCCGATGTGAGGCTTGAACCCACAAGCTGTGAGATCATGACCTGAGCTGAAGTTGGATGCTTAATCGACTGAGCCACCCAAGTACCCCCTCATTAAGGATTCTAACAGCCCAACCCAAGGCCTTCCACAGTAGTCATTTCACTTGAAGCTCTTTTATGGAGGAGAAATGAAATTATAATAAGAATAAAATGTATTAAGTTACTTAAAGGTCCTGCTGCCTTGCCTACTAAGACAAGGTTTTGGTTTTGATTTTGGTTCTGGTTATTCCCTGTGAATACTTAACCAACTAGAAGCCTGAGGTCTGAGGGTTAGGCCCACATTTACGCATATAGTTCTGGTTACCCTCACTTACCTGAGTAGTGGAAATAAATCCCCCCTTTAACTTCTGGAAACAATTAAAATGTTTTCAGAACATATTGTGAGACTGAACAGTCCTACACTTTATTCCAGCCTTTTAATATAATCTGACCAGTCTGTGTAGAAATAGATTCAAGGACTACTAATATCAAGGTTTAGGTGTGAAGGTAAAATGGTATAAAATATCTATTCCAAAGATGATGGTGATGAAGGAGGAGGGGTCATGTCAGCTACAGCAGTGGCTGCCCACAGTAAGGGTATATAAATGAATTTCCCATATATTTGCTCTGTATAGTACCAGTCAGCAATCGTGGACAATGCCTGGCACACTAAATGCTCAAAGAATGCTTATTGGGTGAATACATTTAGTTAGAAAGTGCCTGAGCTGGTCAAGGCTTTGAGCTGGATCTTAAATGAGTTTGGCCAGTGACAAGAGATTAGTTCAAATCAGAAAGGCAAGCAAAGCAATGAGGATGACTCTGACGTTCTCACTCAGGCAGATGGATGGGCAGTGATGCCATAAACTAAACAAGGTGATGGATAGAGGAGGAGGCATCAAAGTAATAACAAACACATGATATTTTGTCACAAATTGGGGAAATTCACGTTCAAGAGATTGGTGCATTTTGCTGAGTGTTATGGTCTCAAATTACCTTCTCCATATTTACACGACTGGAATCCTCTTATAGCCTTTTTTAATTGGTCATTCTCTGTCATTAGAGCTTGAGTCTGTATAGTTGTCATTGTTAAGATTTTTATTTTTAAGTAATCTCTACACCCAATGTGGGGCTCGAACCCACAACCCTGAGATTAAGAATCGCGCACTCCACTTACTGAGCAGCCATGCGCCCTGAGTCTGTAGAGTTTTGATTTTGCTGTTTACCACAATGGGGTATTATTTACTAAAGGTTGAGATGGTCATAAAGAACTCTCCAAAATCAGAAATTTTATTTTAATGGTTTTATTGTCACCTCATATATTAGAATAGGCTGTTATTTTTCTTTTTCATTTCTCACTAAACCCTCATGTGTTTGTGTGTCGATATTTTATAGATGAGGAAACTGTATTAAAATACAGCATTATTCAAGAACGCAGGGGTGGAGGTGATTGCGAATTAAGAGATGGTCATAATACAAAAGCAGAGAATAAAGATGAATATAATAGTGAGGTTACCCAACCCAAAGTAGTAAAAATTGAATATTACTCTGAAATGAAAAGCCACGTGGCTGAGAGAGATGGCCCAAGCATGAGTAATTGAGAACTTGTCTCTGGAAAGGAGAGGAAAGCAAAATGGCTCTTTAATAAATTAAGTCAATGTCTAACAAAATGTGTGTTTTCTAAATTAAGCATTTTCAAAAATGTGCATTTCCAAAATTGTGAATCTCCAAGAGATTCCAAATATTAGCAATGAAAGGAAAACTAACTTTACTTAACCCAAACTTGATCAAACTTATTTGACCTTGGAATGCATTCTTCATGCAACATCTAGTACCACCTCCCAGGAAGGTGTGGGAAATGTTGAGTTAGGAAAACAATGTTTAATTTCATAGTGTCTGGTATATACTAGGTGATAAATGCTTATTTTTGAATTTCTAGAAGTAATTGTCTAATAACACAATCATTATCTGTTGTCAACAGTTTTTTCATAAAAGGGATTTAAAAAGAGTGAAGTAGACATGAACCTTAGAATTAGAAAGAATGTGGCTTTGTTAACATCTACTAAAAATAATTAAGGAAATTTCTACCATCTCAGGACCTGCCCAATTCAGAAATAAATTATTCCCTCCAGTTCCATAGCACATAGTTCCTCTGAAACTGTTAATTCTGCTTAGATGCCTTCTGAGTGCGAGTGAAATTTAATTATCTCATTTTCTTTAATAGCAGAGAGTAGATTAATTGTTTAAGAGAAAAAGATGGCTTGTTATATGAGTGGCAAGGTGCAGAGTCCCTGGTGTGCCACTGTAGATATGACCATCAAGGCAGAAGCTTGAACTAGATAGCACATGAAAGCAGATATTCACACCAAAGACAGAACTAATTATTCATTTAACACTAATTTTCAATTTACACAGAAATTTGTTTGGTTTTGTCAAATGAGACTATATGTGTTCATCAGGCAAACTGGGGTTCAAATTTTGGCTTTATCACTTATGAGCTATTTAAGCACAGGCAGGTCTCTGAGCTTCAGTTTCCTCTGTGTAAAATGGCATTAATATTCAGAGTATTAGACTAAAGCTTTCCTCATTTTAGCATTTAGAAGTCTTCAGGATGATTATTTCTCACCATTCTCCTACCCTAAAGCACCCTACTCCACTCTACTCACAGTTCTAAAGAAGAGAGAGTCAGCCAGAAAACAGACCTACAAACAATAAACACTTGAAGTACACAAGTCATTTCATCCTATTCCCTTAAATGGAAATGCAAAATTAAGGATTACCAGACATACAAGGAGAACTGCAGCATGAAAAAGAAAGATAGAGACAAGAACAAAAACAAACCACACACACACACAACAACAATAAAAAAAAAAACTGACCCAGAAAGGAGGAAAAAAAGACAATTAGGGAACAGAAAACAACACAAAAAGTACTCTAATTAATTTGGTGGGGGCATTCTGGAGAAAATATAACATCCTTAAAATTGGGACAAAATGCTAAGGAAAAAAATTGGAGAATTAAAGAGAGTGCTTGCAGATTAAAAAAAATAATACTGGTTGAGAAAAAAAATTAATTACAGAAAGCCTAGAAAATAAACCCAAAGTTTCTATTCTCTTAGAATATAGGGAGAAAGAGAAAGAATTGAAAACTATGAGAGGAAAGATCAGTCTAGAAACCAGAAAATCCATCTAGGAGGTCTCACATGTGGTGTTGGAGATGAAAAAAAGTATCAAAAAATACTTGAAGAAAAAATTTCCAAAGCTGAAGGACAAAATCCTTCAGAATTAAAAGAGCTTCTGAATGCCCACAACAATTAAAGAAAAGAGAGCCATACCTAGTAACATCTTTGATGTTCAGAGTACCAAGGATAAAAAGAAACTTCTAAAGGCTTCTATACCCAGCCAGATGTCAATCACATATGAGAGCAGAATAATGTTTTCAGACAAAAAGATCTCAGAAAGTTTATCTGCCATACATCCTTTCCTTTAAAGGCATTTGAAGATATACCCAGAGGAACAAAAGTTGAACAAGAAGACGTTTGTGTGGTCCAGGAATCTGTAGTGCCAATCCAAACTCCTGATAGCAATGGGAAAATTTTGCAACATGACAATTGAATCACAGATGCAGAGGGCAACCAGTACAGATTGGAATAGAAGGATGGAGGGGAGATAGGGGATGGAGGTTTCCAGGAGAAAAGCAGGACTTGATAGAAAAGACAGGGTTGGGGAAAACTAATCACACAGACACATAGTGCAAAAAGAACTCCAACAGCACCCACTGGAAACTTGAGGGATCATTGGTAGGGTAAGGAGTGTATAATAAATCTGAATGTTTAGTAAAACCATAATTCAAATATGAAGCAAACTAAAACACGTCAATATTGGAGGATAAAAACAAAGAGATAAATTCCATTGAAACTTGATGCTCTCCTGATTGGCCCAGGAGTTATGATGTTAGACTTATTAAAAAGAATATACTTATAACACATGACTTGACCAATCTATGGATGAATCATGGAGACATGGTTGCAACTTTAGGACAAAATGTAAGGTATATGTTTATCTGACAAAATGAGACTTGGAAGGTAGATAAAATGGTGGGGGCATCAATAATTTTATCTTTTAAAGTGAGAATACAATATTATAAAGAGATAAATATTATAAAAGAGATATACAATATTATAAAAGAGAATACAATATTATAAAGAGATACAATATTATAAAAAGTTAATGAAATGAGAAATATAGATGTAATATAATACTAGAAATTATAAATATGAACACAGGAAGAACAATAGATAACAAATATAACAAAAGATGACAATATAAATGTCAGACACTGGGAATGTCTAGGATTGGGTTGTGGGGGAAGGGTGGTAGGACTGAGCTAAATTATCAACTTTCATGTTGAAGAGTCTGTAAATAATACCCTGTATTGATACACTTTTAAAAATAGAGTTATAGGTATATTGTCTGTATGGAGGAAAGAACAGAAGAAATGAAAATGTAAACAATCTCTTAGAACAGTAACCTTGTCTGTCTCATCTGTCTGACATTGTATCCCTTGTGCCTAGAATGGCACACCTGCTGATAAATGGTGAATGAAAAGAAGGTGACTTCTGGGAAACAGTACTGGGAGTGCAGAGGAGAAGGGCCAGGGGCTGTCTCTTCCCAACATTGAATGGTTACCAGATAAAGGTATTATTTTGATGAAAACAATCACAGTAGTGAAAGTACACAGGAGAATACAGCATGCCATGAATGCGGATGGTCTCCTTGAGGAAGTGACAAGTAAGATGAGAACCAGCCAGGTGAGGAAAGGAATCAGCCAGGTGAGGAAAGAGAGTTCCAGACTGAGGAACACATGTGAAGACTTCAGGTGGAGAGAAGATCCAGGTGGCTGGGGCAGAGTGCGATGTAGGGGTGAGCTGCACAGAGTGCTCTGTGTGAGCCTGTGGAAGTAGGCACAGGCCACTTCTAACAGTTTTGTAGGCCATGTGGGGATGCTGATGAATTGCTCAAGAAACATGAAGTGAGACCTATGACTTCTTTTTATTTCATTATCACCAGTGAGGCTAGGTTTTCCTAGCTCTGTGCTTACACTTGGGACCATAGCTTGCATATAACTCTGTTCTTGGCCTATCAGGAATGGTCTAGGCTTCTGGATTTGATTTTCAGTATCTAATAATTCTGAACTCTCAAAGAAGAAGGAAATACTACGTATTAGATGACTGAGTAGAATATGGTCAACTTATTGCATACTTTGTGTATCTGTTGCATAAGTTGAACAAGATGTGCAGAGAATGCTTGTGGGAGCGGGGAAGAGCTGAATTTTATCATCAAGGTTTTGGTGCTTGTCAGGAAGTTGTGATACTGTTTTAGCAGGAAGGCAGAGAAACATTATCAGGGCAATTTAGGCATTGATCAGTGGCAAAGCACATCCTATTCAAGAAGCCAGAGGAGTGTTTACTGGGCTCTCAAGAGCATGGGGCCGGGCCAGATGCCAATGATAATTGTAAAGATACAGGCTCTACCCTGAAGAAGTGCCTATTCTTAGAAGACAGAAATAGATGTGGATGAACACAGATCCAGATTCTCTCAGAGCACAAATGCTGCGCAGGGATTAGGCTGGGTGCTCTGGGAAGCTGAATGAACTCTTCCAATCCACTAGGGTCCTTGTTAGTGCATCGAAGCAGTAATTTACTCAATGACAAGAGTTCATGTCACTTCCTAAGGCACTTAACTTACTCCCAGGATGTTGGTTGCACACCAGGGGAATCTGGCTCACTAATCTTTAACACTTGTCATAATTATTTTTCCTTCAATAATACTATTTTCCCCATGAGAAACTTAAAATTATTACACAAGAAATGTAGAAATATAAGTGTGTGATATTTTTTTAATAAAATGTAGTCAGTGCCCCTGGGGAATTTCTGTAGCAAAAACCTCTCAAATCAATTATATTTTCTCATTTCTGGGTCCAATAATTGAATATTTTATTTCTATATTTATTTAAGTTCTTTCAAAATGAAAAGGTGGAGTTGTGTTGACACACTGGGAAAGGAGGGTGTCATTAATTAAAGTTGTTTAAAGTATAAGATGAAAACAGTGCTGATGCATATAAATTTGCTTCAATGAGCTGCCAGCTGCTTTGTGAGGTTCTAGGAATACTGTCTGTAATCTTGGGTGGTGGCACGGTGCTGCATTATCCCGTCCTCTCTAGGAGGTAATTCTGCAATCACAGTTCATCCAGACAGAGAAAAAGTAAAATTATGCAGCCAGGTGTTTAGTGACCATGACTCATTATTTAGAAAATCCAGGATTACTGACCCGCATTTCTCACATTTCAATCAGAATGTTCAGTCCTGATCCCTCAGTCATCTCAGCTAGGAGCTCATTGTCACTTACTTCCATTGTCTCATCTAATTCTCACATCATCACTATGGTGTAGGTGGAATGGTGGTGGTGGTTATTCCCTTTTAACAGCTGGTAAGGGACACCAGGTTCAAAAAGGTTGAGGATATCTGCCCAGGGTCATACAGCTGGTGGTAGAGTCAGAACCAGACTGGAGGCCTTTTGATTCCTTTCAGGCACTTCTTGTGCTGATTCCTGGACCCCAGGTGGCCCCAGGCTCTACTTTGCCTGACCCCTGAGCTTCAACTATTGCACCCACCCCTGCCACACAAGAACTCTGAATGTCTGAGTAAACACAACCTGAGAAGAGCAACCCCTAGGAAGTTCCTGCTCCCAAAATAGATGCTGATGAGTTACCTAGAGGCATGGAGAACTCTTGAGATGGTGTACATCTGATGCAGGAGTCAACATTAGTCGGAAAACAGTCATGGAGCAGTAGATCTTTGACCCTCTCTTGCTAGTCCCCATTCTCAGCTGTCAGCTCCTTTGTAACAAGTATGAACAGTACCACCCCTAGTTGCACTCTCTCTCTCTCTCTCCCCCTCCCTTCCATGCCTATTCTCGTAGGAAAAACTCTCAAGAGGCTTCTGATGTTTTTTTGTGGTCAGTTAAGGATGACCAGAGTGACCCATTCAAGAAAGGTTAATTTCAGAGTTCAAGCAATGAGTTTTCCAGAGCCTGCTTCTTCCAACCCATGCCACTGGAGATTAATAAATGTTGGTTATTGTTATTTGGCTCAGAGGATGCCTGGAATACAGAGAATTTATGATCTGTGTGTCTAAGTCAATCTCATATTCTTATATTCACTGTGACACCAGAAAGGCAAAATGGGAAACAAGAGTCAAAATTACAAAGAGGCTGATTTCGCTTTGAAATGAAGGACTTTCAAGTAATTGGAACTCTCTGGAAAAGAAATGGCCCTATCAAGGGGCCGTGAGGCTTTTGTTGCTGCCAGAGGTAGTTAAACTAAATTGATGACTACTTATCAAAATGTGTTGGAAAAGGGGAGTATGGTTAGAATAGATGACCTCTAAGGTTCAACATTGAGATATTTAATTTGTTTATCCTTCCCATAGACACATTTCTAGAGTACAGAGAGAGGGGATTGGTCAGAGGTCAGGATCAACGGTCAGGCACCTTCAGTCCATCTGTCGCCTTTGTCCAAGCTGCTCATCTGCTAAGTCCAGTGAGGAATGTATGGACTGCGGCACCAGGAGAGCAGCTGGGCAGAATACAGGCCTGTAGCTAATGGGTCAGAATCTCCCTGATTTCAGCTACATTCCTACCATTGGCAAACTTCACAGCAGCAACCACTTAACTAAACCAAAGGATCTATTTTGATGAGATTCTGAAACAAGAATCCCTAATGATTTTCTCCCCAGAATCACAGGAAAATGTAGCAGGGATATCATCATATCATTTGAATGTGTACCCACTTGCCAATTACTCTGGATTGATGCTTCCCGATGTAAATAATCAGCTGAACATAAAATCTAAATCATATACAGTTATTTGACACTTTATTCGAGACAAAAAAAAAAGACTGGCTATTTAGGCAAAAACATCAGACTAGTAGTTTTCCTGGCAAATGTGCTATAACTAAGTGTATATATAAAACAGTCTACATTATGAGCAAGTAATGGTCAGGCCATTCCAAAGGGCAATTTACTCTCCAGGAAACCAACAGGGTCTGTGCTACATGCACGTTCTTTTCCAAGTTGCTCAGAGCCATTTAGAAAATTACTATTGTTATTCACAGAATGCTCCACCAATCTGAGAAATTAACCCTCTTCCCAACATGTCTAATTTACTTCTTCTTCAAATAATAGGCATGTTAAAGTTGATGCAGGTCCAGTGTCTAAATAATAAAAAATAGCTACTTTTTACTGAGTGCTTAGTATGTTGCAGGTACTCTGAATGCATTACATACAATCTCATTAAATCCTCACAACAACCCGGATGTATTATTATCCCTAATTGAACTGAAGAGTTAACTGAGACTCAGAGAGAAAAGTAATTTACCCATAGTTGTACAGTTACTCGTGCCTGGTACATAGCAAGTGCTGGATGAGTGATCATTAATGTTAGTTTATACTAGGAGGCACAGCTAGAATTTGAGTTGAGATCTAACACTCATCAAAGCCTTTACAACGGCCTCTGTGTGGTTCTGCCTCATACAAATTGCATTGTCCATGTGAAGGAGGTGGGTCATGGCCAAATATCACTGGCAGGAATCCTTGTCCTAAGGGAGACATACTGCATATGTCACACTTTCAGTAGTTCCCTATTAGTTAAGAGCATGTGACATGTGAAACAATGATTAACAGAGAAGTCTCCAAACTTGGGTAGGGTACACAAAGAACTTTCTAGAAGTTTCTAGAAGCTGAATGATACATTCAGGGCTAATGGAATCTATGACTAGATTCTATTTGCAAATATCATCCTTTCTAAAACGGATATGCCCAAGACTGCTCTGTGGTCAAGGCTTCATGCCAGCTCTCCATTCCTGACTCCCCTACCCCACAGATTTCTACCACACAGGACACTCTCTTCTCCCAGGCCTGTCCTGTGTACACGCACATGAGACACCCATTCTGAAGGGTGCAGCCCTATGGGCACAGGGCTTGATGGGATGCTGGTAGCTTTGTGAGAATTTGAGAAAGATCATCTCTTCCTCCAGGTGCATGGAGTGTAGGGTGGATATTAATCCCTATTCATTCACACACTCAGCAATGTGCCCCTGTGCAGGTCATTGCCCGTACCAGTCTTACTACAGTGCATCGAATGTTCACTGTCTCAAAAATAAAAGCCCCATGGCTTTTTTTTTTAAGGGTCAGTTTCAAATATTGACTTCCAAGAAGCCTTGAAATACAAAGTTTTCTGGGGTTCTTTTAGAAGGTTTGTGAGCAAAACCATTTCATGCAGTTTGGGATGAAGAGACCTCTGGGCTGCCTCACAGCTTCCTTGAGCATGTGCTGTCTCACAGGACAACCCAACTGAAGCACCATCAATACTCAAAGATCTCCATTGAGTCAACAGAAGGGCATTTGCCAGTCAGGAAGGTTAGACACTCACTATTTCTAAACAAAGATTGCCGAGCATCTCCTAAAGCACAAAAATATAATTGCAGGCCAAGCAACAATAAAGATTGAATAACAGACTCATAAAATTAATGGCCAGAAATTCCACAGCAACATTTTCAGCCCAGAGTTTCTCTGACTTCAAACTGCAAATATGCCATTTGAAAAACAAAGATGGACTCAATATTTCAGTTCCCCAAGACACCCAATATCTTTAAGAACAGGACAGCCCACTATTCCTGTGACACTCAGACTCCATGGACATACTTTATTTTATATATATATTTATATATATTAAATATATATTATATATATAAATATATATTATATATATAAATATATATAATATATATAATATATATATGTGTATACACACACACACACACACACACACATATATATATATATATATATTTTTTTTTTTTTACCAAACAGAGGAAGTGTTGGTTGAGTGCATAACAGACTAATTTCTTAGCCCTTAACTACTCGAATGAGTATGATTTTCAGGTCAGTATTATTGATATGATATAAATGCAGTTTTCTTGGGAGAGGTTGCTTTTTAAAATAGAGTTCTTAAGAAAGAGCTTCTACCTCACCTTCTCTTCATTGTATTTATGAGTCAAGGGGGGAAAAAGCAGGGTGCTGCCTCTGAAGTCACATGACAGGTGTGCCCCAGGGAATGAAGGAATGAAGTAATTAATAAACACTTAAAAGTTCCACCTATGTGTCACACATGGCACTAGGAGATAATAATAACATTAAAAGACAATGGTTATTCAGCACCTACCACATGACAGGTACTGTTCTAAGAAAGGTACATATATTTGCTCACTGAGGCCACACGGCATCCACTTTTACACAACTGAGTAGCTTGCCCACTACCACACAGCTAGTGGAATTTTTCTTCCCAAATGCATAATTAGGCATACACACACACACACACACACACACACACATTTCTTTTATTAGTTTATTTTACAGAGTTTTTTTATATATTAAGGATAGCATGCACTCATTATATATTGAAGGATTTTTCCAAGTTTGCTGTACATCTTTTTTGTGTGTGGTGTTTTTGACAGTCTTATTTTTATTTATATTTCATTTATTTAGTATCAGACTTACAAAAACTTTCTCACCCCAAGATTATTTAATCTTCATCTGAATTTTCTCTAGTAACTTTCAAGCTTTATTATAATATGTTAAAATCTTTCTAGAACCTATTTTAGTTTAGAATGCATCTAATTTTACTCTATTCCCCATGACCCCTAACAGTTAGACAGTGTCTTAACATCATTTACTGGAAAGCTCATTATCCTATAATTCATTTATCCAACAAATCTTTATCCAGAACCTATGATGAGCAGGTGTTTTTCTAGGTCCTGGGGATACATTACATTACAATAGGGAGAGACAGATAAGGGCAACTAAACATGTAGTATGTTAGGTGGTGCTAAATGTGGTGGACAAAGAGGGGCTGGAATGGCTATTTTACACAGAGTGGTCAAGGAAGTTCTCTCTGAAATGGTGATGTTAGGGCAGAGACCTAGAGGAAGTGAGAAGCAACCTATGTACCCAGGGAAGGGCATTCCAGGCAGAGGAAACATGAGGTCAGATTATGCTTGGTGTGTTTGAAGATTGGCAAAGAGACCACTCTGACTGAAGCAGTGCCACAAATTAGGGGAGACATCACAAGGGTGTCAGAAGAAGTCAGAAGGGTAGCAGGAGTCATATCATGTAGAACCTGATAGGTTATCTAAGTACTTTGGATTTGGAGACTGGATAAGCGTAGCAGATTACATTTCCCAAAGATGGCCACAGGTATATCCCATGTGCTTGTTTGCAATGTGGCATTGACCTCAACCTCTTTGGATCTGGGCAGGCCTGGTAACTGCTTAGACCAATAAGAAAAGGTGCTGTAACTGTCCTGGGAGTAGCCCCCACTGCCTCTTAGTGGACCATCACGATGGAAAAACTACAACTACCCCAAGACCACCAGAAGCCCAAGCCACATAGAGAGCCCTGGAAGATGAGATGCCACATAAATAGACAGGCCAAGGAGCCACAAGGCACAAGGCATGTGGATGAAGAAGCCATCTCAGAAGGGGATCCTCCAGTCCAGCCACCACCTAAATGCCTTAATTCCTGATCCACAGTATCCTGAGCAAAATTGAAAGGTTGTTTTAAGCCACTATGTTTTGGGATCGTTGGTCATCCAGCAATAGAAAACTGGAACAGCAAGGAAGGAGGCCCTTGAAGGGGTTTGAGCAATCATATGATTTGACTTGTTTTACAAGAATTCCTCTGGGTCTGTGCTGAGAACAGAGTGAAGAAGAGAGAGTGTAGAAAGGAAACAGTGTGCAGAGCAGGTAAGAAACCAGACAGTAGAGGCTGGAGTGGTGAGAAGTGATTTAATTCTGGATATATTTCAAAGGACACATAGATGGGATTTGCTGATGGATTAGATGTGTGTTGTGAAGGAAAGGTGTGAAGGATGGCTTTGAGGTGCTGGCCTAACACTGGGAGAATAGAGAAGGCTTTTATTGACACGAAAGGAAGCTGCAGGAGGAGCAGGGCTGGAGGCAGGGAAATCAGGAATTCTGTTTCGGACACGTTAAGATTATGAGGCTGAATATACATTCAAGTAGAGATGCTGAGTGTTGTCAGACAGCCAGGTGTCTAGTCAGAAGAGAGGTCAGGGCTGGGCAGTAAGTCTGGGCATCATTAGTGTTTCTATGGTCATATCAGACCAGATGCCCTAGGGAGTGAACGGAGACAGAGCAGAGAAGTTGGAGGACTGGACATTGGGCACTCCACCATCTAGATACTTGGAAGAATTGGAGAAGGAACCTCAAAAGGAGGTGGCGAAGGAGCCACCACTGGGATAGGAAGTAAGAGAGTAATGTTCTAGAGGCAGAGGGGGAAGTTGCTTTGGTAAGAAAAGAATGAATAAGAGTGTCAGATCTGCCAAAGAATCAAACCAAATGAAGACTGACCATTCTTTATATTACTGTCCTCATTCTTGATATTATTGATTCAATACATTTATCATACACTAAATTTGCATATGCGTGAGTGTATGTGTGTGTGAACTTTCTCCTCTCTCTCACTGATCCATCTGGAACCATATGACCACTGAAAATTTTTCTTTCTTTCTTTCTTTCTTTCTTTCTTTCTTTCTTTCTTTCTTTTCTTTCCTTTTCTTTTCTTTTCAGAGAGAGGGCACAATTAAGTGAGGGGCAGAAAGAGAGGGAAAGAGAGAGAATGTCATGAGGCGCAGAGAGAGAATGAGAGGGAGGGAGGGAGAGAGAGGGAGAGGGAAGCAGGGCTCACCGGAAGCGGGGCTCACCTGAAGCAGGGCATAAGCTCACCCAATGTGGGACTCAAACTCACGAACTGTGAGATCGTGACCCAAGCCAAAGTCAGATGCTTAATGACTGAGCCACCCAGGTGCCCCCACTGTAACTTTCATACCCAAGGCAAGCACCAAGTCTGCCCCCCTACCACTTTTTCTTCTCCACCCCCACCCCAAGAATATCCTCATTGTTCTAAACTAAAATTCATCAGAATTTTATATTGGAATTTTATCAAGTCCCCTTCTTCCCCAAATGCACTGAAAACTTTATTTTATATATGTATTTTTGCATACAAATTAGTTTGGTGAGAGTTAATACTGAGTCTGCTTATCTAGTCTCCACACGTTATGTGTTTCCATTTATGTTTCACAAACCTAAGTAGATTTTTTTCATATAGTCTCATGTGTTTTCTCTTAAGTTCTTTTCTAGGTATTTAAATTGTAGGTGCTTTTGTGAATTATATCCCTTTTTCTCATATTTTCTTACTCACTATTTTTTAATAAGAAATCTATTTTTGTATAAAGAACTCTCTTATTATTTCTAATGATTTTACAGGTGATGCAAACAGATTTCAACACCTTTGTTATTTTCATGGGCATGAGGTTTCACAGCTATGGAATCAGATAGCCAATGTACAAGGCTGTCCTAATTTCTGCTGATAAAATTATTCCTTGTTTGGAGAATGGGATTTAATATGCCAATATTTCAAAGTGTTTCACAAAGATCTCCATGATTTCCAGGTGCTCTGAGAATGACTGTAGCTACCCATTTCAAATTGTCCCAGATATTTCCAATTTCAAATATTTTTCCCTTTGTTAACCCATGAGTCAGACCATATGTCCTTTGATCTTTGCTTCAGAAAATATTGTCACGGTATTTAGAAACAGGGACAGCTGAGGCAAAGTTGTAACATATGGGATGTTTTTCCTCTGAGCCCCTCTCTCCTCAGCATTTTTCCTGGTTATGTGTGCCTAGAGCACACACATGCATGTGTGTGCGCACGTGCGCGCACGCACACACACACACACACACACACACACACACAGTGGTGTCCTGGAGGAAAAGGGGTTTTTTATTCAAACAATACCACATGTGTTGCTGCTGTGTAGCCTGGACTCGGGGTCGCCTTAAGGCTGGCTCAGGTGGAAGGTTTCAGAGCTGGGAAGTCTGGGTTTGAAGCTCACATCTAACCGTGTGTGCTTGGGCAGGTCACTTAACCCTAGAGCCTCTATTCTCTATATGTGAATATCTACATAGTAGGGCTGTTATGGGGACTCCAGAAATGACTAAAAAATGCTCGGGGTAGGTAAGAGCTGAGGAAACAGTACTTATTACTTTGATTTAGAAGGAAGTTCCATTTATTGCCAGGTCCTTACGAAAATCCCTTGGTCTCATGCTGTGGAAGGAAAGCAAAGCTGGAGATGCAAAGTGACCAGAATGAGAATATAGGAAGCAGTGGGACCTTAGTCTCCTAATTCCTCCTTTTGTACACTTATCTATAGAAACAAACCACCAATGGCTGATCTCTCGCATTTATAACTAATCAGCCTCTACCCAGAGGCTGCAGTGTGGTAACCATGGGGCAGACATTTGCATTTTTGGCTGTCACCTTCCAACTGTCCACCCCTTCCTATACCACTCCATTCTTCCTTTTGAGGATGCTCCCTAGTGCATAGCTTTGGGAGGTAGGACCTAAAGTCAAATGGACAGACCTGACCTTTCCCTAGGGGCAGGTATGTGACCTAGATGCAGCTCATCACACTCTCCCTTCTTTCTAGGATTCTGTATTTTACATAAGTAATGGCCCCAAAGTGGGGACACTTGAGGTCACATCTGTCACAGTGGTCCCCACATTACATGGCCCAGGCTGTGTTCACATTTTCATTACTGTGGTTCCTGATGGTGTTCTTACTGCCTGGCCTTCAGAGCCCCTCTCTTGCTGCTCTACTTTACGTCTGGTCAGCCCCCAAAATTGTTTCAGAAGATTGCCTTTTTGTTTAACACAGCTTGATTTGGTTCCTCTCTCTTGTAACAGCACACTGGCTCATAACAGCCAGATTCCAAGACAAAAATAAGAAAAGAAGCTCATCCCACTTAACAAGAATTTTCTTACCACAGTCAACCCCTGTTGCTTGAGAGAAAGGTGAACTCTTAGAAAACATGACTAAATGGGACACCATGACTGAGTTGAAGTTCTATATTATCACATTAGAGAGGATTTTGGAGTAGAATGGTCTTTCAGCTTGCAAATTTAGCATCAAAGGTGGCAAGAGGATGGAGAGAAGAGGGGTAGTGAATATCCTGCAACTCTCAACTCAAACACAAACTCTTCGTACACTTTTAGGAAAATGTGAAACAATTTCTTTTTTTCAGAATGGGGAAAAGGAAATGCTGTATTTGCCCTTTGTCTCTTCATTTTCCACTGTTTCAGCATTGCTCCTTGGTGATGAGAAAGCTGCCACAAAGCATTTTACTAGTTACCTGATTGCTGTCCTACTTAACACGTTCCGTGGTCTGCTGGCTGATGGTAGTTTAAGCAGGATCTAATTGGTAACATATTGTCGATTGAATTAAGTGCCATATGATAGAGATTTAAACCATGGTAATTTTTCCATAAAGAAAAATCTGTCAACAGACTACAGCAGAAGACCATTAATAAATCAAATTGTCATGTTTATTAGTTATCACGGGAGTCTAGTTGTCTTGTATTCATGATAGCCCCCCATTTTTAGCACCGATAAAAGGTATAAAGAGGAATCTTTGGCAAGGCGCTTCTCAGTAGGCTCACATATGTACACAAATACTTGCTTGTATTTTAATCACGAGAAAAATGGTGCTACTTCACTTTAAAAGGAACATGGATTTAGGCTGTTTTTTGGATGAGGGATAATGTTTTTATTTTCTTGCAGTTATGTTTTAAAACATTGGGAATCAACACATTGATAATCAAAGAAAAGCCAATGAAAACAAAAATGAGAACACCATTTGCTGATCAGATTCACAAAAAATAAAAGAACTGGTAAAATGTAGCACAGGATTTATAGAAGAACAGTCGCTGTAGTTTGATTTGTAATATTATAAAAGTTGGCAATAAATTAACTTCCCATATATGGGGAATGATTCAACAGATTATGGAACACTGGTGCCAGGAAGTGCAAAATAGCTATTTCAAAGAATGAGCTAAATCCCACCTAATAACACATCATTAAGAACCAACATCATTTATCCTTTTCCTTTCCCTTTTCTTTTAACTGCCTGTACTGAAAGTCGCTTTCAACATTTTTCTCCTACATGAATAAGAAAGAATAGTACTTTATAAATGCTCCGTCACTGGAATCTTCTAAAACCCTGTGAATATGTAGGACAGGTTATTATACCCACTCTACAGGTAAAGAAACTGAAGCGTGGAAGAGAAAGTGATTTACTGAAGGAGACCCATAGCTCTCAACCTCAGGAGGCAGGATGCAAGGATATAAGTCCTTCCTCTGAACTGATATGTAGAATAAAGGGTCTAGAAATCAGAGACCAGCATCCAGCTCCTCCCCATACCTTTAAATCCCAGCATGACTTTGAACTTGTTTCTTAATTCTCTAGGACCTGGCTTCCTCATCAGTCACATTTCAACACCACTTAGTACTGTAGAGTATAGTACTGGCACTAGGAACACAGCCTGGAGATGGTCAGACCGCAACTCTCCCCAATCCCACCCAGCTTTGCACCCTTAGGCCAGCTATCAGCTATGGTCTAAAAAGGCACCATCAAGGTATCTGATGCGATAACATGAGAAGGCATGTAACAGGGGAGCACACATGAGAGACACTGAATGCATGCTATGTACTGTTCTTTGGATGCCAGTTACACACATCTACTTCCCAGGTTGCTGTGCACGTGGGTACACAAGAGGTATAAGAGCTTGTATAATCAAACCTGCCAAGCTCCGGAGCCTTGCTCCTCCCGCCAGCGGGACTCCTAGGGAAGTCTGCCCCAGGCTCCTTTCCCAGCCTCCCGCTCACTGCACCTTTGCAGGGTTTACACTTTGTGTGTCAGGTGTCCTTGTTCTGGCCTCATCTGTGTCTCCTTCTACGCTCATTTACCTACCCCACAACCTACCTTCAATCTTTCCCACTCTTCTACCATTTCCCTTCAAGTCTGACAGCTTAATTGTGAAAAAGAGGAGGATAATGATGATGATGATGATGGCCACTAACACTTATTGAGCCCTTTCAATGGGCCAGGCACTCTCCTAAGCACTTGACATCTATTAGCTACACTAAACCTTACTTAAGAGGTAGAGACTATTGTACCCATTTTACAGACATCAGGACTCTGATGCAGAGTGGTATAATGAATGACTTGCCCAAAGTCACAGCAAGTGTTAGAGTTAAGATTGGAACTCAGAAATCCAGTGAATGAGCAATGTATATTTTTCCATTTTCTAAATGCAAAATGAACAAAAATGACTAAACACTAAATGCAGGTGATGCCCAGAGGAAGAGAACCACAGTTGAACAAAAACCTTAGCACATTGTTTGTGTTACTTTCACTGTAGTAATTTCACATCAGCAGTGAGATGAGAAACCTTGACAGACCTAGGTAGAGGAGGGAACTCTTCCCACTTCACACTAAGGAGCAAATGCTTTTGAGAAAAGCAGACACCATAATTTTTTTACTTGATTAGTGTGTACACTCAAGACTAAAGAATGAGCTTACTGCCACTTCTTTGCTGCTGTGGGTGCTGCTGTGGGTACTGGTTAACAGCTGGCTTGAGCTATTTTTGTTGCGATATCAGGTCACAGAATACCCGAACGGTCTCTACCTCATGGAATTTACAACCCTTTGTATAAAAGGGATTATGAACTGCATATTTAAATATGATTTCATTTTTACATTTGTAAGAGCCTGAATAGCAAGGAATTCACATATTAGGAAAAAAATCCTTTGTCATACCATTAGTTCTCTGCCTGCAAAAATATTGTCACTATTGCTATTCTGTATTCTAGGTGTGTCTATGTGTGTATATATATGGGTGTATATATACATATAATGTACCATATATAAATATATATGCATGATATGTGTACACCCAAGCATACATGCGTACATAGTATATAATGTGCTGTCTAAAGAATACGAGATAGTGTTATCAGACCCTGTTGATGAGCAGGCCGTGTGTTCTGAGTTACTTATGAAGAAACAGTGACGGCCTTAGGGTAAACCTTCCTGTAACCAGGCCTCTGGGAAATCATTCTCTGTGACCATTCACGGGAGTCTATGCTGTGACTATGTCGTAGGCTCTTTTTTGGCCTAAATGAAGTTCAGACATACTGTTCATAAGGCTCGTAGGCCTAGCTATCATCACAAATGGTGTCAGCATGTCCACACCAAGATTGTATATTCTTCACATGATTCACTCACATGAATTCTGTGACCTTTTCTGATCATGTTCCAAGTCTGCCTCCACAGTCTGTCCAGCCATTCACCCAAGGTTGCATTATCTCTATAGGGTGCAATGGAGGTGCTCCTGGCTGCCCAGTCCTGAGGAGGAGGGCCAGGCTACCCTGATGCATCCCCCAAAAGGGAACATACAAAGCAGTAGTTACTTCTTCTCCACCCAAGGCAGCCCAGAGGACCCAGACGCTCTCTGGCTTGATCTTACCTCTCAACTTACAGGCTCCTTTTCTTTCCCTCCCAAATAAGTCGTCCGATTTCTTTCTTCTGAGGCTGTGTGTAGAGCTCCCGTCTCACTGGAAAAGCTTTCTGAATGGCACTTTCTATATAAACAGGAAGAGTGTGTGTGGTCGCGACTGAAGTGTGCAGGTGCTGATAGAGGATGTGAAAGTGTGGAGGCGAGTGACTAAACCAACCAGTGTCATTTCCCCACCAGACACCCAACTGCCCTCCTGTTACCCACTGCAGGGCAAAGGCTACCAGAAGGCTGAAAGCAAGAGCCTGGACCCCACTCTGGAGGACCACCTGACACAAACCAGAAGAATATGGTTGGTATATTAGCCAAGGGTGAACTCTACTGCTCTGCCTCTCCCTAACTCTATATAGACTCCTTAAAAGAATCCCAGGAACATTTTTGGAATCCCTTAAATACATTCTTATCATCAAGTACATGGATTTAAATGGCCTACTTAACTTGTCTGAAGTTCTGCTGGTTCCCCAAACTTCTCACACACAAGAGACCATAATGAAAAGCCTTATCTTGCCTCTGGTCTATAATAAGTCTTCTAGAACTTTCTAGAATACATTTTCAGTGGGAGAGAAGGTGCACTAAGTGAGTAATCAGATGACCCAAGTCTGCTCTATTTGTAGCATTTCTATCACCTCATCTCCATTCACTAGTCAACCCACAACATTAGGGCTTCTTGCCTCACTCGCTTACTTCCTTTCTACCCCATTCATCTCTGGAATTACTTTCACTAATGTCACCAGGGAGCTTACTGATGGATACTTTTTTCAGTTCCTGTCTTATCTGTCCTCCTGCAGTGTTTGATACCAGTGACCATGTCTTTCCTTCTGGAACTTCTCTCTTGTCCTCCATACTCTGCATTCTCCTGGTTGGGATCAGGTAATCTCTCTTATTGTCAGGCTTCCATTCCTCTGCCAAAGTTCCCACCCCCTCCAGGGCTATTAATCTAGTGGTTCGTGTTCTCCACGGGTGGCCTCTTCTCAAGCCCACATCCATATATTCACAAGTCTCTGCTGCTCTCCCATGACGTCCCCCAGACACTCTGGCCCAACTGGCCAAAATGAAACCCTAGTCTGTAACTCATCTACCTTTCCATGAAACCTGTAAAATCCTTCCTGCCTTGTTACCAACTTGCTCCTGTTTTCCACTCCTGAGTTTGCCTACTTCTGACCTCTTGCTTTGTCCTTGGCAAGCTTCTTTGGGTTTGATCCTCAATTATCCTTGTCCACACAGGACCACTCATCTGTATCCTCAGGCTATATTTACTTCTGGACATACCTAGAAAATGCTCCATGCAAGCCTATGCCAACCACTGGGAAATTATCCAAGCATTGACCACATCAGGTCCCTGGCAAGGGGAAAACATTTCTTTCTCTTATATTCAAATATTCAAAACAGAAATGGGGAGTCCTCCTACCTTCTTTCCTTTCTCATATACTCCTCAACATTTAATCCTCAAGCCCTGTCAATTCTACCTCTTAAACCACACCTAAATTTGTTCTCTCTTCTCCTTTCCTAGAGCCACGCCCTTACTCCAGGCTTCATCAGCAATGCCCCAGTCCTGAAAGGGGCATGTGGACCCAAGGCATGCAAGAAAATTCACTGAGTTGGGGGAAGGAAAGTCTTGAATACTGTGCTTACTTGTTTTGTTTATTTGTATTGAGGGTAGATTCACATAACATGAAATTAAACATTTACCATTTTAAAATGCAGAATTCAGTGACACTGAATATATTCACAATATTGTGCAACCTACCAGCTCCATCTAGTCCCAAGACTCACGTTTATTTTTATGTCATACTTTTAGTGTTTACTTTTTGTGGACATTTTAATGCAGGTAGTGTATGAATACACTTGTATTATGATCATTTGTGAATAATCATATATCCACTGAGAATCTTTTATGAAGAATTCTTTACCAAGGAGGATGTATGATCAGAAATGTGGACACACATAGTCTCCAAACTCATCTCCCAGGTAACAGGCTCTAGAGTATTTTCCAAACTGCCTCCAAATTTTATTTGGAAGTGACTTCAAAAAGGATAACATTACAATCCCCTCACCTCAAACCCAGTGTTTAAACTCTTCAATGGCTCCCCATCATCTACAGGAAAATCCCAAATTTCCACCACTGGGTAGACAAGGTGTTTGATGCAGTAGCCTCTGCCCTCTGCAACATCATCTCTTGCCATGCTCACTACCTCCCTCCCTCCTCACCACCCAACAATACCACACCACTGGTGATTTTATGAACATCCAGGCTACTTTAGGTCACTCTTTTCTCATGCTATTTCCTCTTTAGGGGATGCCTTTGCTTCTACTGGCTATCGGGCAAGTCCCCACAGACACTAAACATCCTTCCTCATTACTCCTCTCTGAGTCATAATTCATGACACATGCCAGCTACCACTATAGCCATTTGTCTCCATGTTGGATGGTACCACAGCAATTTGGTGGTTAAGAGGGTGGGCTCTGACGTCAGAAAGACTTGGGTTTGAATCCTTCCTCTACCATTTACTAGTTGTGGAATCTTGGGTACATTACTTAAGTTCAACCTCCTCGTCTATACAATACCCACGTCAGAGTGACTGCATAAATTAAACAACATCAAGCATGCACAGGGCAAGTATCAAGTAAGTAGTCGGGAAGAGCATAGCTATTTTATTTGTTTCCCTTACTATTATGAAAGCTCGAACAATTTGTAAATTTCATACCAAGGAGAGCTACTCCTGATGAGGCAGAATGCCATTATTTTAAAAAGAGAAAAAAAAAGATTAAATCTTTGGTGTTCATTTGTAACAGAAATTCAAAGAATGCATTTTTTTCCCCAGCTGTTTTATGAGGATTCCCCAGCCACGCGTCCTCCACTTGTCCCTCCAGGCCCCTCCCACAGCCCACTCAGCAATAACCCACCACTTGCTGGTTGCTGAACACTCCAGGCTGCTCCTGCTACTGTCCTTTTTCAGGAGGCCTTTGCTGCCCCAACCCTGGCAGGGAGCACTCTGGGAGCCTGTCCATGTTCCTCTTACAGAACATTTCTGTGTGCCCCCTACAGACGGCCCCACAGTGGTTGAACAGCTGGTCACAGATGCATTCATGTAAACTTATTTCCAGCCTCTGGCAAAATCTCTGGTACGATGTTTAATAAATATACTTCCTCTGCCACAACACCCACCACACTTAATTATAATCAATTACTTGGTCGTGCATCTTCTCCAGGAGACCAGAGGCTTTGCCAGGTGGGGATTGCACTGGCTCTGTCCATGCCTGTCTCTGTCACCCATAGTAGGCCCTCAGTAAATTTGTTGAGTGAGCATATGAATGAAAATATACTGAAGTTGGGCAAAACTAATGTTGACCTCAAATTCTATCATGTATTAACCTTGTCATGGTGTGTGGCCTTGAGCAAGTTGTAATATGTCAGAGCTTCTGTTCCCTCATAAAATTGGAACCATAATACACACCCTCCCATAGGAACAGGGCAGTTACCTAAGTAGGTCATAAACTGCAAAGCCCTTTACAAGACAGACGCCACTGGGTGTGTTTGGAGCTGGGAGCAAGAACCAATGAGAGAAGGGGGCAGAAGAGACGAGGACAAATGCACTGAGCCTAAGCAGGTTAGCGGCAGAATGCCCTACTCCAAACATACCCTGTTTCTCCAGGATGAGAAAGCTGGGGCTTCACATCTGACCCCTGGAAGGGCTGTGTTTGTGGGGCTGCCATCCCCCTGAGCCCACTCCCTATTTACTATGCAAAATTCCGGAGGCCTCCCTGGAGGGAAATGGCACAATGTCTCGTGCCCTGTGATAGGGAATGAGAGCACAGGAAACACAGCTTATCCTGTCTGCGAGAACCTGGAAATAACCCCACACTCGCTGCAGTCACTGGACACTGAGAGGCCTCATGAGTGAGTCTCTCCATGAAGCTGGGATGGAGAAGTGTGTTTGGAAATCCTACAATTCCTTTTTGGGCAAATCCAACAGCTAAGGTGGTAGTGGGTGAGGAAGGACTGGTTAGTGCTGGCTGGGGTCTTCATCATAATTCCTAGCCAGAGTGGGAGCTGGCAGCCTATTCTAACTAGGTGACCAGGTGCTAGGTACAGAGGGAGGAGGCCCATTGGGGTCCTCACCTGGGAGGACTGTGCAGGATCATGGATGCACATCTGAGAGCAGAGACTCTCCATCTTCATAACCCCAAGTTCTCTAGCATAGTGTCTGGCACTCAGTGCTGTGAATTTTGGCTGAGTGAATAGGGAAGATCTAATCTAATTAATGTCTGTTACGTGTATACCTATATTATTTATCCTACATGATAATAAAATAGCTGACAAAACCCTGTGAGATACATACTATCCTTATTTATTTTTTTACATTTACTTATTTTTGAGAGACAGAGAGAGACAGAGCACAAGTGGCGGGGGGGGGGGGGGGGGCAGAGAGAGAAGGAGACACAGAATCGGAAGCAGGCTCCAGGCTCTGAGCTGACAGCATAGAGCCCGACGCAGGGCTTGAACTCACAAACTGTGAGATCATGACCTGAGCCAAAGTCGGACGCCCAACTGACTGAGCCACCCAGGCGCCCCTATTCTTATTTTTATTTTACCAATGAGGAAAATGAAGCCCAGAAGTTTAAGAAATTGCCCAAGGTCACATAGATGATTAATGATTGATGTAGAGTTCAAACACAGGTATTACTGTTTCAGGGCACATATAGTTTCTTTCTCCCTCTCTCTTCACACACACACACACACACACACACACACACACACACACACACACTTTGTTCACATACATTTATATGCATGTGTAAAGACAGGAAAATACATTGTGCTTGTATTTGTATGTAAATCTATATACATAATGTTTATCCTTAGCATGACTATCCCATGTGAAATTTTCATTAGATTTCTCAGCCCTACTGAGCAACCCAGAACATCCATATATACATAAAGTGATTTTACATCATATTTCAGTATCACCCAGATCAAACCAAGGGAGGGGGTGGGAGGGGGCTAAGTAAGTTAGTTGAACGACTTATCTCTGTTAGAACCAAAACAATTCTAGTTAAAAAATAAACAGGAAACAGAAGCAAACAATCAGAAGGAAGATGGAACAAGTCTCACATATTCTGTCTCAAAATTATAGGTAAGTGGGTAACGTGTTAAGGAAAAGGAGGTAGAGAAGCCCATCACCCATAAGAAAAATCAGTGCCGGAGCCACTCTGTAATTCATGACTGGAACACGAAGCAGGGACTTCTGCAGTGATATAATAAGAAACAAATAGGGTAGACAAGGATGGAACATAATTACGGAGACACTCAATCCGCTGGTTGCACTTACCACAGAGTAAGTTGTGTGCAAGAGAATTTACATACAAATGAGATGCTGAAAGCACAGGAACAGGACAGTGATAAGACCTCATACATGCTATTAAAGCATGTCAGTGGGAAAAAAGTCATTAAATTGATACCATGTAGGTTTAACTACATTACATTACTGAAATAAATTTCAAATGGCCTCCTGAGCTTTAAAACAGGTATGAGGCTTTCAATTCAGAAAGTTAACTGATATTTTGTGTGTGTCTATCTCATTATTTGTGTTGCTTGGCCTTATTATTTTAGAAACAAATATTGTAAAATAATACTAAATTATTAGTTCTCCTGCAGGTTAAATACACTCATCCTTTTTTTTAACTTTCATGAGCATTATTTTTTATTCTTTTGTTATATGCTTCATACAATTCCTAGACAAGACTTTTTAAGGATAATTTCTTCAAATACTTCATCATTACCATTGATGCAAACTTTGTTTACATGAATAGGTAAGAAAAATTTAAACTTTTATAAATAACCATTCAAACTTCTACAACAGTTAAAACAATATTTAAGAAGTCTAACAATCTTCCTTTGCTTTTCTTGAAAAATGCTTTGTTGAAATAAATTGTGACATGGGAATGAATTTTGTATCAAATTAAACTTCATATTATTATTTTAAAATAGTGATGAAGTTCTTTTCAGTTTGTGCATACATTGTTAGAAGAGTCACTCTCCTGCTAGCATCGGAAGGCACATCTACCAAAAGGGACAGAAGGATTCAAAACCTATGACAGAGTAAAGTTAGGGCTGAGGCCTGGATGCAGCCCTGTTCATCCTCCCTGATTACCAGCCATGTCCTTGTTGTGCAACTTGCTCCTTGCTGCGTGGGTACCCTACCTGAACTTACTGCTCCCTGACAGGCAGCTGCAGAGCTCTCTGGAGGTGGCTGTGGAATCAGATGCCCAGGTGGCAGACACTTCCTTGCCCATGCGCAGTGTACTGCTGTGCACTGGAGGGAGCCAGATATGGCTCACTGTATTCCCTCTCTGGTCTTAGGTACTGTGGGTCATGCCATCAGACTCCCACCTACTCCAGCAATCCTCCTCAGAGTACCAGAAAAAATTGCTGAAGGCTAGCGGTAGCTAACTTGAAGTTTTCAGCTTCCCTAATCTCTGTAGATGACTTAAGGGCTCAGGAGGTCCTATGGCACAAGAGTAGTTATGGGTCGGGAAACTCTGTTCTAAAATTTGGATGCCATGAGTGGGTTATTACTTCCATACTCAATATGCCACTGGCTGGTACATGTTGTGGAAATTAATAAAGAGACATCTCACTAAAGTAAAGTTGGGAGGCTAGAAGGGGGAGTCTTAATATTCAACATCAATTACAGGAAGAATTATCAACTACAGACCCCAATGGAAGAATCATCAACAGGAAAAAATTATCGGTTACAAGCCCCACCAGGGACAATTGTACAGTGCATCTCCTATAAGAGAACGACTACCCTTTCACTCAGCCAATGAGAAACCATCATCATACTGAACCTATGATTCTTCCGTTGGATTTTTGTTCAAAATACCCCCTCTCCAAACTTCCTCCTTCTTCTCCATAAAGTAATGTTCTCCTCCTTGTTTGATGGACTTGACTATGGTTTTGCCACAGCTTACATGTCCTTAATTGCATTTCTCTTACTCCTAAATTAATCCACTTTTTTGCTGGCAAAATAACTTTTATTTTTAATGATAACACTGCATGCTACTGTTATCTCTGCATTTGAATTTTGTTAATCATTCTGTGATCATCTTAAAATATTTGCTTTCTATATATTTTTATTGACATATAGTTGACATACAATGTGAGTTTCAGGTATATAACATAGTTATTTGACAACTTTATACACTATGCTATGCTCACCAAAGTATAGCTACCATCTTTGACCATACAACATTATAAAACAATCGACTACATTCCCTCTGCTGTACCTTACCCCCAAAACTTACTCATAATTGGAATGAGTGAGAATACCTCCCACTCTCCTTCACCCATTTTACTTACTTCCCACAATTCTCCCCTCTGGAAACCACCAGTTTATTCTCTGTATTTAATAATCTGTTTTTCTGCCTCTTTTTCTTTGTTTGTTCATTTGTTTTCTTCCTCAAATTTCATATATAAGTGAAATCACATGGTATTTGTCTTTGTCTGACTTATTTCACTTAGCATAAGACTCTCTAGCTCCATCCATGTCATTGCACATGGCAAGATCTCATTTTTTTTTATGGCTGAGTAATATTCCATCATATTTGTGTGTGTGTGTGTGTGTGTGTGTGTGTGTGTGTGTGTGGTGTGTGTGTGTGTGTGTTATTTCTTTATCCATTCATCTACTGATGGACACTTAGGTTTTGCTTTCTATATGTTGATGCTGTGTTTTGGGGCACATAAATATTCCTGTTGCTTTAATTTTATTAATATGATGATTCCATTCTTCATTATAATTATAATGCATATCATCCCGAATTTGACTTTGTATGAATAGAAATGCCATATTCCCTGCCTCCTTTTATTAAGCATTTTCCTAAGAGTCTTTATTCTTTTAATTTTAATATTTCTTTGTCATTTTGATTCATATATTAGGACTCATAGTTTATTATAGTTTATGTTTCATTTGGTATTTGCCCTTTAGAAAAGGTTCTTTCCAGGGTGCCTGGGTAGCTCAGTTGGCTAAGCATCCAACTTCAGCTCAGGTCATGATCTCACAGTTCATGGGTTTGAGCCCCACGTTGGGCTCTGTGCTGACAGCTCAGAGCCTGGAGCCTGCTTCAGATTCTGTGTCTTCCTCTCTCTCTGCCCACCCCCCACCTCCTTGCCTGCCTGCTGTCTCTTTCCCGAAAATAATAAATATTTAAAAATAAATAAATAAATAATAAGAGTTTTTCCCACATTTACTTCTATTGTCTCAATTTATGTATCTTTTCTTCTTTGATTTTTCATGCTTCTCCTTTTTTATATTTCTTGCTACTTCTCTTATTTTGATTAGTTTGAATATACTATATTATTTAATGTATAATAAATTATATATTACTGTCTTTGAAAGGTGAAAATCCTGCTTTAATTTCACTGGTCTTTTATTCTTTAATTCTAGTCATTTTAAAATTGACAAAAACATAAGTATTATTTACTGTTTTAATTTTAATAAGATGGATAAAATGTGTAATAGAGCAGCATATTGAATAGAACTACTACTGGCACAATAATTTTAGTAATTCTGGTAGGAATGGATTTAACTGAGTGCTTACCATGTGCCAGAAGCCTATGTTAAATGTTTCAAAGATGAAACTCAGTGGTGTGGTTCCCAAGGTTGAGGGCCTAGCCAAGGCCAAAGGGTTAGCAGGAGCTGGAGCTGGAATCTAAACCCTTGGCAGAGTGATTACAGAAGCCAACCCCAAATTCACAGGGATGCCTCAGATATCTTTTAAGGAACGGATGTCCTCTTTCCCCACAGTGGTCTGCTGTGGTTCCTCCAAGGATATTCAGAGGGCCTCTTAGCCAAACTGGTCTGGAAAAAAAGCCATGTAGGGTGAATCCATTTAAAGTGGGGACCAATATTTGATACTCAGTAGAGAAGAATTTTCATTATGACTTCATCTTTAAAAAACAAAATGAAAAAAGATAAAAACAAATAAAAAATGATGTGAAAAATTGTGAAAGTAAGTTTCTTTTACATTTATTAAAATGTAGGATATAATTGTAATTATGTGCTAATTCTTAAGACAAAAAAGAAATAAACTGAGTACTATTTGGTACTATTTGGGTGGCCTTTTCTATTTGGGTTCAACATTCCTGAGAAAACTACCTTAGGGTAGTACCTAAGGACATCCTTCACCTCACATAGTTTTATGACACAAACATAAAGAAAAGTATCTCTTTTATTTAAGAAGCAGCAGCAGCAAAGAATTCAAATGTTTGCCTAATGCCTCTTTTAATCCTTTGACATTAAAATCACTCTAAGTGGCTGTTAATTTTCTCTTCAATTTTTTACTGGAGAAACTTTGCTAACCTGCATTAGATAATAGTTTTACATGTGATTCAAATAGTTCTCCAGCACCACTTTCATCTGTTCCATGAAATGTCAGCATCTTTTGCAAAATGTATAATTTCATTTTGCATTGGACTTACATTGCATACCCATTGTATTGTACTGCGTTGTCCTGCTTACATATGACAAATGGGGAGGGGCAAACTGTACCAGTCTTGGTCCCTATAGGAAGCAGATAGCATACTCAATCAGACTGTGTAATTGAGGGGAGTTTAATAAAGAAACCTTTAAAAATGTTGTTGGGCAGGGTTGGAGAAACCAGTAAAGGATACTGAAGGATATGTGGGTTAGCAATAGCAGGAAGTCATTGCCAGTCACCCACATTCCCCAAACCCCCACCTGTGACCCAAAGCACATAGCCATAGCCAGAGGGGAGGGCTGCCACAAAGAAGCTTTGATAGAGGTATAAGGACACAGGGCATTCACAGTAATCCATTTAAGAAGGAGGTGGGAAAACAATTATCATGACATCACATTTCTATTGTCTTCTGGTCTCTCACCAGTGACCTCATTGGCTAAACCCAAATGGAATCCAGAGAGGAAGGGAGCCTATTGGTTACATTTATAGAGTTCAGACTCTCAGGAGAAAGGGAGGTGGAAAGGGAGAAATTGGATCTAGGGGTATAAATTAATAACTATCATACTGACCAAAACTATGTTGATTTGTTGACTCAGTAGATTCTGGTGTTAAGTGGAGAGTTAGTTATATTTGAATGAGAACAAACCCTACAGGTGCTCAGTTCACTATGAATCTTCTAGTTTTATAACTGTCTTGGCTATATTACATCATAACTGGAGCAATCTGCATGACAAATATTGGGTTAATGTGATCTGAAGTTCCTTTCTAAAGGAATGCAGAAGACAGTTTCCTTTCTTTGAAGAGAGAAGAAATCAAATAAAGGGTATATTGAACACATGTGTTTTGAGGACATATTTGTATATACATACACAAAAATGTTGCCATATAGCTTGGGTAGATTTATTGAGTCACCTAGCAATACTGGACATGTCAATAGCTAGAAAATGCTTTCTGGCATTTTGAATCCAGAGGCCAAATCTAAGCTTTCAAACCTTCACTTAACCACTAGTTTCATAATCTCACCTGACTTACAAGGTTTAATGAGTAAAAATGAAAGTTTCAGAAAGAAATTAAGTTGGAAATCATTCCATTTTATATCACATTTACAATGGCTTAGGAAAATTTTTTAAAGACAAAGTTACTTCTGGCTCCATACTGAAGACTTTCAGAAGACCTGAAATGAATGTCATCCAGAATAATCACTAAAATGTATTTGCTTTGATACGTTCAGGATAATTTCCCTGGTTTTGAACATTCTAATGGTTAAAGCAGGACAAATAAGGGCAAAAGGAACAGAACACATCATCCTGACAAAAATCTGAGTCCAGGCTACAGTTGCAAAAATCACTTCTTTTTAACTGGTGAGTCATTCACTTATTTTAAAATGTAGCTTACCACTACCCACCCTACCAGGAAACTAGAAAATGGCCCGTGGCTTAAAGTCTGTTACAGGATTAATTGGCTCTCTATGCTATCATATTTTCACATGGGACAATGAACATAGAGCAAACCATCTCTATAAATGGATCAAAGCAAAGGATGAAAATATTGGGAGGGCTATTATCTCAAAATTTTATTCTTCTAAGAATCTACCACTATTTTTGATCAACACCAGCATTAGTTATTTTATTACTGAGGGCACAACAGAAAACATTATTGTGAGAACATTCATGAACATTAGTACTAGTAAAATGTGAAAAACTATAATCAAATTAAAAGTAACATATAATCTTTGGCATCTGTGTGTTCACAATTCAAATGTAGTTTTATTAAAATCCTATAAAATATTTCTTTTCAGGCTATGATGGAATTACTTGTAGTAGACCAATGCTTTAGCTGAAAACAAATGGAAAAGCAAATACAAAGTAAATTTGTCTGAGGGCATTGCAGAAATGCTGGGAGATTGCCAGGTCTTGAAGGGCCAAGGTCCTAGAGAAAAGGGAAACTCACCGAGGAGAACTCTACCATTTTTATTCCATTCTTCTTCTTAGGACATTTGCTGATTCCTGACATGGAGAGAGAAAACTTTAACTGGGCAAAAGAAAACTACTAAGAATCAGATAAACCAGAAGAACTTTTGATAATCTCATAGGAATGGAGATGCAAAATAGGGGTTTGGGGTTGCCAAGACAGCTAAAACATGAAGGGCCAAGTACTCAAAGAGAAGAGTTCAGAAAAGTGAGTCTGATACTCCATAGCAGTTTTCCTCTTGAGGCATTTGCTGATTTTTTTTAATTTTTATTTATTTATTTTTAGAGAGAGAGACAGACCGAGAGATAGAGTGCACATGTGTGTGTGAGAATGGGGGAGGGGCAGAAAGAGAGAGGGAGGGAGAGAATCCCAACCAGGCTCCATGCTGTTAGCACAGAGCCCAATGCAAGGCTTGATCTCACAACCTATGAGATCATGACCTGAGTTGAAATCAAGAGTTGGACACTTAACCAACTGAGTCACCTAGATGCCCCAGCATTTGCTCTTTCTTAATTTGTGTGATATAAAAGGCTCAGAAATCAGGGGAGGAGTTAATATGGTGAAGTAGCAGGGGCACCCTTCTCTTGTCTTGTCCCTTGAACACAGCTAGACCAACATCAAATCATTTTGAACACCTAGGTAATTGATCTGAGGATTAAGAGAACAATTGGCATAATTTGAGGGTGAGAACATGGCAGGTAAATGATGCAGAGAGGGGAACTGGGAGACAGAAAAGCCACAGTACTGCAGAGAGGAGGGAGCTGTTTTCAGAGAAATTAGAAAGAGAGGGGGAGAGAGCAGCGCATGGATTTGCACTGCACTCCCTCTGAAAGTAGCTAGAGAGAAAGAGAGAACAAGTGAAAAAAAAAAGTGAAAACACTTGCAGAGGACTGCAGGAGAAAACTTCCCCAAAATCATTGATGGGGGGAAAGAAGAGGGTTTCAATAAACAGTGGAGCACAGACTCGGTCTCAAGTTCTGGAGGTCACCTGGTGGTGCTCCAGCAAAGGAAGCAGGGCAGAGTCCCAGGAGCAGGCAGAATCCCCTGGGTCACTTGGGGAGAAGCAGTTTGGAGTACATTTGGTAGAGGCCATATGGCTTCTCCTAGGGCAAAAGACCTGGCAGACACCATAGAGCTGCCCTGTTCACAACTATAGGAACAAAGATGCTGGCTGAGGGCAGCAAACCCTGGTGCCTGCTATGTGTTGTGATTTACTATAAACTCCAAGCTGCTGCAACTGCGTGGTCGAATGAACATTTTCTGGGACAAATTGGCTCCAGCCACAATGTGGTAAGACCCTCTCCCAGAGACCAATGTGGTTCTAAGCAGTGGGGGTCTCTGAAAGTGCGGGCTTTTGAAACATAGCCGTGACCGAAATAAAACCCAGAAGGGTCACACCACCCGCCAGGCAGACAGATCAGCCACAAACAGGGTCAAAGCAGGGAGTTGACAGAAGCTGGGAACACAGGAGGTGTGACTGATCCCATATCTGTGAGGGCCAAACACCCACTCTGGAGACTAGAGAGTGGGGTGAATCCATTTTCTTTTTCTTTTTTTTATTAAAGTATACATGATATAATTTTAATATGCAAACCACACATATACATGGCAAGTGTGCACACATACACACATGCCCATTCCCACTACTGTTGGAAAATTATTTAAATTTTTTTCTGTTTATTTATTTTTGAAGGAGAGAGAGGCAGAGCATGAGCAGGGGAGGGACAGAGAGGAGACACAGAATCTAAAGCAGGCACCAGGCTCTGAGCTGTCAACACAGAACCCAACACAGGGCTTGAACTCATGAGCCTTGAGATCAAGATCTGAGTTGAAGTCGGATGCTTAACCGACTGAGCTACCCAGGCACCCTTTCACTATGTAGCATTTTGTATTTCCCACGATTGTTTACACGTGTTGCTTCAAATTTGTTTTCACCTGCAGCCCACCAGCACTGATGGACCTCAGTGAGCTAAAGGGCACCACGGAATGGAGAAAGAAACCATTACAACAAGCCCCCACCCTGCTGTGCCTCCAAGAACTTCAATAGAGCAAGTCTGCCTGAGAATCAGAGCAGCAGGCCCTTACCCCAGAAGACAAGCACAAGCACAAACCCCTTCTATGCACCAAGTCTACTAATCATAAAGTGCTGCAAAGCTTCAGCTCTAGGGGAAACTGGATCTAGCTTCCTTTTGTGTATGCGCGCGTTTTTATTATGCTTGTTTTTGTTTTTATTCTATGATACAGAAAGAGTAATTTTTAATTTTATTTTATTAATTTTATTAATTCTATTTTTTAATTTTTTATCTTTTTTCTCTTTCCTTTTTTCTATCAAACTTCTCTCTCTTTGTTTTAATATACAGGTTTTTTAACGTTTATTTTATTTTTGAGAGAGAGGGAGTGAGCATGAGCAGGGGAGGGGCAGAGTGAGGGGGAGACAGAGGATCTGAAGCAGGCTCTGCCCTGTAAGCACAGGACCCAAAGTGGAGCTTGAACCCACAAACTGTGAGATCATGGCCTGAGCGAAAGTCAGATGCTTACCCGACTGAGCCACTTAAGCCACCCAAGCACCCCTCTATCAAGCTTCTCTTAATAAGAAGACCAAAACACACCTAGGACCTAGCTTCCTTTATTTATTTATTTTTAATTTTTAAATTTTATTTTATTATTATTTTTTCCCACAAAAATGACAAGATGGAGGAATTCAACCCAAAAGAAAGAACAGAAAGAAATGATGACCAGGGATTTAATCAATAGAGATACAAGTACGATGTCTGAACTAGAATTTAAAACAACAATTATAAGGATTCTAGCTGGGCTTGAAAAAAGCGTACAAGACACTAGAGAATCCCTTACTGCAGAGATAAAAGAGCTAAAATCTAGTCAAGCCAAAATTAAAAATAAATGCTATAACTAAAATGCAAACCTGAATTATTGCTGTGACAGCAAAGATGGACAAAGTAAAGAGTTAGTGATATAGAAGATAAAATTATGGAAAATAACAAAGCTAAAAAGAAGAGGACACAAGGGTAATGGATCACAAAGGTAGAGTTAGGGAACTCAGTGACTTATTAAAATGGAATAACATTTGTATCATAGGTGTCCTAGAAGATGAAAAGAGAGAAAAGGGAGCAGAAAGTTTATGTGAGCAAATTATAACTGAAAACTTCCCTAAACTAGGGAAGGGTGTAGACATCAAAATTCAAGAAGCACAGAGAACTCCCATTAAATTCAACAAAAGTTGGCCATCATCAAGGTATATTATAGTCAAATTCACAAAATACACATACAAGGAAAGAATCCTGAAAGCAGCAAGGGAAAAGAGTCCTTAAACTGTTTGCAGCCTATCTGTCCACAGAAACTTGGAAGGCCAGAAAAGAGTTGCAGGATACATTCAACTTGCTAAATGGGAAAAATGTGCAGCCAAGAATACTCTATCCAGCATGGCTGCCATTCAGAATAGAAGGAGAGATAGAGTTTCCCAGACAAACAAAAACTAAAGGACTTCAAGTCCACTAAACCAGCCCTGCAAGAAATATTAAGGGGGACTCTCTGAGTAAGGGAAAAAAAGACCAACAGCAACAAAGACTAGAAAGGAACAGAGAACATCACCAGAAACACAAACTTTACAGGTAACACAATAGCGTTAAACTCATATCTTTCAATAATCACTCTGAGTGTAAATGGACTAAATGCTCCAGTCGAAAGACATAGGGTATCAGAACGGATAAAACAAAAACAAAAACAAGACCCATCTATATGCTGACTATGGGAGACTCATTTTAGACCTAAAGACATTGGTCTTCCAAACTCATTCTACAAGGCTAGCATTACCTTGATTCCAAAACCAAAGACCCCATTATAAAGGAGAATTACAGGTCAATATCCCTGATGAACATGGATGCAAAAATTCTCAATATACTAGCAAGTTGAATTCAACAGTACATTTAAAGAATTATTCACCACAATCAGGTGGGATTTATTCCTGGCCTGCAGGCTGGTATAACATTCACAAATCAATCAACATGATACACCACATTAATAAAAGAAAGGATAAGAACCATATGATCCTGTCAATAGATGCAGAAAAAGCATTTGACAGAATACAACATCCATTATTGACAAAAAACCTTAACAAAGTAGGGATAGAAGGAGCATACCTCAATATCATAAAGGCCATATATTAAAGACCCACAGCTAATATCATCCTCAATGGAGGAAAACTCAGAGCCTTTTCCCTATGGTCAGGAACAAAACAAGGATGTCCACTCTCACCATTACTATTTAACATAGTACTGCAAGCCTTAGCCTCAGTAATCAGACAACAAAAATAAATAAAAGGCATCCAGATTGGCAAGGAAGAAGTCAAACTTTTACTATTTTCAGATGGCATGATACTCTGTAGAAAAGCCAAATGACTCCACCAAAAAATTGCTAGAACTAATACATAAATCCAGTAAAGTCGCAGGATATAATATCAATGTACAGAAATCTGTTGCATTTCTATACACCAATAATGAAGCGATAGAAAAAGAAATCAAAGAATAAGTCCCATTTGCAATCGCACAAAAAACAATTAGATACCTAGAAATAAACCTAACCAAAGAGGTAAGATATCTATACTCTGAAAACTATAGAAGACTTATGAAAAAAATTGAAGAGGACACAAATAAATGGAAAAGCATTCCATGCTTATGGATTGGAAGAACAAACATTGTTAATATGTCTATACTATTCAAAGCAATCTCCACATTTAATGCAATCCCCATGAAAATACCACCACATTTTTCAAAGCGCTACAACAAACAATCCTAAAATTTGTTTGGAACCATAAAAGATCCCGAATAGCCAAAGCAATCCTGAAAAAGAAAAACAAAACTGGAGGCCTCACAATTCCGGATTTCATGCTGTATTGTAAAGCTGTAGTCATCAAGACATTATGGTACAAAAACAGACACATAGATCAGATCAATGGAACTGAATAAAAACAGAATTAAAAAAAAAAAGAAATGGACCCACAACTATATGGTCAACTAATCATTGACAAAGCAGGAAGGAATATCCAATGGAAAAAAGACAGTCTCTTCAACAAATGGTGTTGGGAAAACTGGACAGCAACATGCAGAAGAACAAAACTGGATCACTTTCTTATACTGTACACAAAAATGAATTCAAAATGGATGAAAGACCTAAATATGAAACAGGAAGCCATCAAAATCCTAGAGGAGAACACAGGCAGCAACCTCTTTGACATCAACCTCTTTGATGTTCTTACTAGACACGTCACCAGAGGCAAGGGAAACAAAAGCAAAAATGAACTATTGGGATTTCATCAAAATAAAAACTACAGCACAGTGAAGGAAACAATCAACAAAACTAAAAGGCAGCCTATGGAACGGGAGAAGATATTTGCAAGTGACAGATCTGATAAAGGGTTAGTATCCAAAATCTGTAAAGAACCTATCAAACTCAACACCCAAAAAACAAATAACCCAATTAAGAAATGGGCAGAAGATATGAATAGACACTTTTCCAAAGAATACATCCAGATGGCTGCCAACATATGAAAAGATGCTCAATATCACTCATCATCAGGAAATACAAATCAAAATCAAAATCAAAACCACGATGAGATACCACCTCACACTGGTCAGAATGGCTGAAATTAACAATGCAAGAAACAACAGGTATTGGTGATGATGTGGAGAAAGGGGAATCTTCTTGCACTGTTGGTGGGAATACAAACTAGAGCAGTCACTCTGGAGATGAGTATGGAGGTTCCTCAAAAAACTAAAAATAGAACCAGCAATATGATCCAGCAATTGCACTACTAGGTATTTACCCAAAGGATAATAAAATACATATTGAAAGGGTGCATACATCCTGATGTTTACAGAAGAATTATCAACATTAGCCAAACTATGGACAGAACATGAAGGTCCATCGACTTCATGGATGGAATAAAGAATGAATAAAGAATGGATAAAGATTGGATATATATATATATATATATATATATATATATATATATGGAATAAAGAATTCCATGTATATATATATGGAATAAAGAATGGAATAAAGAATGGATAAAGATTGGATATATATATATATATATGCACACACACACACAATGGAATATTACTCAGTCTTCAGAATAATGAAATCTTGCTATTTGCAATGATATGGAAGAACTAGAGTGTATTATTTTAAACAAAATAAATCAGAGAAAGACAAATACCATATTTCAGTCACATGTGGAATTTAAGAAACAAAACAGATGAACATATGGGAGGAGGGGGGAAGAGAGAGGGAAACAAACCATGAGAGACTCTTGAAGGTAGAGAACAAACTGAGGGTTGATGGAGGGAGGTGGATGGAAGATGGGCTAGATGGGTGATGGTTATTAAAGAGGGCATTTGTTATGATGAGCACTGGGTGTTGTATGTAAGTGATGAATCACTGAATTGTACTCCTGAAACCAAATTGCACTATATGTTAACTATCTAGAATTTAAATAATAAATTGAAAAAAAAAAGGCTCAGAAACGACTGAAAAAAACAATAGGAAAACATAGCAAAAGTTTTTACTGGTCATGTATATGTGGGGAAAGGAAAATTAGAGCCTAGTACCCTCTAAAATCTAGAAAACACCCAAGCTCTCAGTGGGAGTCTGGAATATGTATTAAGGGTAGGTTTAAATCAGAGACAGATTCAGTCTTACAAAGGCTGTAACATAGCTTTGAAGCAAGGATTAAGGTAAATTGCCCATATGTGAGCTGTCTGGCAGAGGGTAGCATTAATCCTCTCACCCTCTCCAATTTTTTATACATAATGTTTGACATTCAATTAAACATATCAAGTATATAGAAAACAGGGTCAAGAGATAAATAGGCAATAAAAATAGACAGAAAGGTGATCAAGATATTTTAGTTATCATAAACATTCATGTATCTAATTAATATATTTGTGAAACTAGATGGTAAGATGAAGAATTTCAACAGAGAACAGAGAAACTAAGAAAGAGCTCAATAAATAGGTACATCAGCAGATTTAAAACAACTGACAGGATTACCATATTTAAAGATAGGTCAATTGAAAAATATACACATTAACCCAATGAGAAAAAATGGAGAGAAAAAAGTGTTAGGAACATAAGAATTATAATGAAAAGGTCCAAAATATGTATATCTGCGATTTCAGAAGAAGATAGATTAGGCAAAAGCAATATTTAATTTTTTTTAATGTTTATTTTTGAGAGACAAAATGTGAGTGGGGGAGGGGCAGAGAGAGAGGGAGACACAGAATCCGAAGCAGGCTTCAGGCTCTGAGCTGTCAGCACAGAGCTTGACGCAGGGCTTGAACCATGAGATCATGACCTGAGCTTCAGTCAGCTGAAGACGCCCAACGGACTGAGCCACCCAGTTGCCCCAAAAGCAATATTTAAAAGAGGTAATGTCTGACAGTTTTCCAAGACTTATAAAAGACATCATGCTACAGATACAGGGATCACTCTGACCCTCAAGAATTATAAATAAACTAAAGGAAATAACAACCCATATATCTACATACATCAGTGTAAAAATGAAGAAAGTTAAAGATAATGGGGAAATATTAAAAGCAGTCAAAGAAAAAAGACACAGCACTTTCAAATGGTCAATGAACAACAAGGCTAATATCTGACTTCTCAATGAAAACTTCAGAAGCCAGAAAACAATGGAAAGGTATCCTTAGGTATTGAAAGGAAGTAATTTCCAAACTAGAATTTTATGCTCAATAAATTTATTCTTTAAAAATTAAGGAAAAATTGGGGTGCTTGGGTGACTCAGTCACTTGAGTATCCAACTTCTCCTCAGATCACGATCTCACAGTTGGTGGGTTCGAGCCCCTCATCAGGCTCTGTGCTGACAGCTCAGAGCGTGAAGCCTGCTTCGGATTCTGTGTCTCCCTCTCTCTCTGCCCCTCCTTCACTCACGCTCTGTCTCTGTCTCTCAAAAATAAATAAAAATGTTTAAAAAATTTTTTTTAATTAATTAAAATTAAGAAAAATAAAGACACTTTTAAACAAACAGAGAATTTATTGCCAGGGATTCCCAAACAAAAAACACTAAGTCAGGCTTTCCAGGCAGAAAAAAAATGATCCCACATTGAAATACAGAAAGGAATAAAGAAAGGAGATACAAATGAATAACATGCTAACAACAACTCATGTGATGTATGTACAGTTAAAGTTCAAGACAACTGTATCACAAAAAGCAGAGAATGAGTAAATGGAGTTAAAACTTCTAGCATGAGAAGTGGCCAAAGAACTAATTTATAATGAAACTTAAGAAGTAAAAAGCACAGGGATGCCTGGCTGGCTGGGTCAGTAGAGCATGCATCTCTCGATCTTGTGGTGGTGAATTCGAGCCCCATGTTGAGTATCGATATTACTTAAAAATAAAATCTTTTTGTCTTTCTTTTCAAAGTTTTTTTTAAATTCTAGTTAGTTAACAAAAAATAAAATCTTAAAAAAAAAAAAGGAAGTAAAAAGCACAGACTGTAGTCTGTAGAGTGGCCATTTAAAGAATAGTATAGGAATACATGACTAAAAGCAAGATGAAAACTGTGGAATAATAAAAATATTTTTAATTATCTAAAAGAAATTTAAAAATAAATAAATAAATAAATAAATAAATAAATAGTCTACAAAATAGGCAGGATGGCAGCTACCCAAGCAAATCAGTATTAGGCTGAATTTGAGAAAAACAAACACCAACTATATGTAGCCAGCCAGACACACATTTTATTACAAGGACAAAACCAAAGGGGTGGAAATTAGAAGATAAAGAAAAATGTACCATGCAAACACAAAGCAGAAGAAAGCTGGTACAGCTGTACCAAGTAGTAGTGAACTGACAAGGTAAACTTTAAGGTAAGAAACAGCACTAGAAATGAGGAGAGACTTTGATAATAATAAAAAGGTCAGTCTTCAAGAAACATACGAAAGTTATAAATTTGTATGCACGTAATTACATAGTTACAAATATATAAAATAAAATGTGACAGAACTACAGGTGGACATAAACATATCCACAACGCTACTGGGACATTTAAACATGCATTTCTCTGTAAATGACGGAACAAGCCAACCAGAAATCAGTAAAAGCATAAAAGACTTGAACAACATGATTAAGAAACTTGACCTCATTGTTCTATATAGAACACTGTATCCAAAAATGATGGGATAGCTCTCCTTTTCAAATGCACATGGAATATTTACCAAAATTTAACATATTTTGGACCTTATATAAAACAAGGAGTGAAATCACTCAAAGTATATTATCTGTCAGTAAAGTTAATCCATAAATCAATAATGAAAGAGAACTCAAAAATTCTCAAATGTTTGGAAATTTTAAAATTTCTAAATAATTTATGGGTCAAAGAAGAAATGAAATGGAAATCAGTAAATATTTTGAAGTGCATGATAAGAGGTTCTATTTCCAGTAATGGTGGAGAGGCTTCTACTGGATTAACCCTCCTACAGATAAAAATTATAAACTCTGGGCAAAATATTAGTAACCTCTGGACAACAACAGCAACAAAAACAAATGACTATTAATTATTGCTTGAAACCAGTGAAAAAGAAAAAAATCCTAAAAGCTTCCAGATTAGGGGGAAAAAAAGGCAAATTATGTACAGAGGAAATGAGATAAAGCTGATTGCAGATTTCTTTATGGAAGCAATGCAAATTGGAAGACGGTGGAGCAAAATCTTTAAAGTGCTGAGATTAAAAAAAAAATCTGTCAATGTAGAATTCTTTACTCATCAAAAATAAAGAAATATTCAGACATACAAAAGCTGAAAGAATTCATCACGATCAGATCTGCACAACAAATGATAGAGGAAATTATTCAAGCAGAAGGAAAATTATAGGAGTTGGAAATCTAGATCAAAGGAATGAAAAGCACCAGTAAAAGTAAGTATATGGGTAAACATAGACATTTTCCTATTATTGGAATATCTATAAAAGAAAAGTAATAACAGTGTATTATGGGTTTTATAACACATGTAGAAGAAAAATATATGACAGCAACAGTACAAAGTCCTGGAAGGGAGGAATGAAAATAATCTCTTGAAAGGCTCTTAAATAGTCATGTAAAATGCTATATAATATCATTTGAAGACAGATTATGATAATTAAAAGTTGCATACTATAAATCCTAAAGCAACCATTAAAATAACATAACAAAGTGGTCTAGCTAATAACCAATTTAAAAGATAAAATTAAAGCATAAAATACATACACTTAATCCAAAAAAAAGCAGAAAAAAAGGGAAATGGACAAAATACTGACGGACAAATAGAAAACAAATAATGAGAAGACAGAATTAAATCCAATCATATCAATAATCATATTCAGTGGTCCAAACACCTCAATTTAAAGGCACAGTTCAAATAGGATAAATCAATCAAGACCCAAGTAATGTGCCTACAAAAAATTGAAATGTAAAGACATAAACAGGTAAAAAATAAAAGAAAGGAAAAAGATACACTACATTAACATTAGTCAAAAGAAAGCTTGAATCGTTATGTTAATATCAGTTGAAGTCAATTTCAGAGAAAAAATTACCAAGCACACAGAGGGTCATTTAAAATGACAAAAAGGTTGGGGCGCCTGGGTGGCGCAGTCGGTTAAGCGTCCGACTTCAGCCAGGTCACGATCTCGCGGTCCGTGAGTTCGAGCCCCGCGTCGGGCTCTGGGCTGATGGCTCGGAGCCTGGAGCCTGTTTCCGATTCTGTGTCTCCCTCTCTCTCTGCCCCTCCCCCGTTCATGCTCTGTCTCTCTCTGTCCCAAAAATAAATAAAAAACGTTTAAAAAAAATTTAAAAAAAAAATAAAAAAATAAAAAAATAAAATGACAAAAAGGTCAGGGGCACCTGGGTGGCTCATTCAGTTAAGTGTCCCACTTCAGCTCAGGTCATGGTCTCATGGTTTGTGGGTTCAAGCCCCACATCTGGCTCTGTGCTGACAGCTCAGAGCCTGGACCCTGCTTTGGATTCTGTGTCTTCCTCTCACTCTGCTCCTCACCCACTCACACCTGTCTCTCTCTCAAAAATAAATAAACATTAAAAAAAATTTTTTTAATGACAAAAAGATAATTTCATCAAGAGTATATACAATTTTAACATTTATGTTTCTAAAACAGACCTTCATGATATATGAAGCAAAAACTGAAAAAACTACAAGGTGAAATAGACAAATTCACAATTACAGATTTCACCACCTATTTGTCTATGATTGAGAGAAAAGTGTACAGAGCATCCGAATGGATATAGAAGATTTGAACAACCCTATCAACGTACACCAACTCCACCAATTAACACTCCACCAATTAACAGCAGAATGCACATTTTTTTCAAGTACATTTACCAAGACACATCATGTTCTAGGCCATAAAATTATTCCTTAATAATTTTTAAAGGTATGAAGTCATCCAAAGTATATTATCTACAATGGCATTAAATTAGAAATAAATAACAAAGTCCCTAGGAGATCCCCAAATATTTGGAAATAATGAAACTTTCAAATAACTTGTGGATCTCAGAAAAAAAAATGCAAAGGGAAGTTACAAAGTGTTTTGAACTGAATGAAAATGAAAACACATCATATAAAAACTTGTGGAATGTAGCTAAAGCTATACTTAAAAGGAAATTTATAGCACTAAACACCTATATTAGAAAAGAAAACATATTTCAAATCAAAGACTAAACCTTAAGAACCCAAAATAAGAGGGGCTAATAAAACCTAAAATAATCAGAAGAAAGAAAATAGTAAAGATCAAAGCAGAAATCAATGAAATGAAAAACAGAAAATAATAAATATTTATGAAAGAAAAAGCTAGATCTTTGACAAGATCAATAAAACTGATGAACTTCTAGTCAAATGACTTCACTATGATTTTTACCAAACATTTTTTCCAGATTATCATCCTTTATTGTATGTGTGTTACATACATAGCTTCCTTTCTCACCCCTCTGTCCTCATTCTTGTCCAAGATCTTAATTACTTCATTAAAACAGCTTAACTGGTGTTTTTTGAAATCATAGCTAAGACATTGACACTGATACAGTCCTAAGACCTTCTTCGGATTTTATAAATTTTACATGTACTCATTTGTATTTGTGTGTGTGTGTGTGTGTGTGTGTGCGTGTATTTAGTTCTGTGCAATTTTACATGGGTGGATTTCTGTGACCACTGCTACAATCAAGATACAAAACAGTTCACTTGCAAAGAACCTGCATGCTACTCTTATATAACCATAGCCACGTCTCTCTTAGTACTACCCCCTGCTCCCATATAACCCTTGACAACAACTATTCTGTACTACTCTATAATCTTGTTATTTCAACAAAATTTTATAAAGTGAATCAGGCAGAGATTCATTTTTTTTTCACTTAGCACAATTCCCTTGATACTTATCCAAGTTGTTGCACATTTAATAGTTCATTACTATTTATTGTTGTGTAGTATTTATGAAATGAGTGTACCACAGTTTGTTAAAATATTCACCTGCTGACGTATACATGGCTGGACTCCTTCCAGTTTTTGGTCATTGTGGATAAAGTTGCTACACACATTCATGTACAGAATTTTGTATGGACATAAGTTTTTTGGGGGACATAAGTTCTCATTTCTCTGGGATAAAGGTCCAAGAGTGCAAAGGCTGGGCCATGTGGTAGTTGCATGTTTACTTCTATAAGAAACTGCCAAACTGCCAAAATCATAACACAAAATGGATCATACACCTAAATGTAAAACCTAAAACTATAAATTTATGGAGGGAAACATAGAGAAGGTGTTTGTGACCTTGGGCTGGGCAGTAATTTTTTAGATACAACATTAAAAGATGCATTGAGGGGCGCCTGGGTGGCGCAGTCGGTTGGGCGTCCGACTTCAGCCAGGTCACGATCTCGCGGTCCGTGAGTTCGAGCCCCGCGTCAGGCTCTGGGCTGATGCGTCAGGCTCTGGGCTGATGGCTCGGAGCCTGGAGCCTGTTTCCGATTCTGTGTCTCCCTCTCTCTCTGCCCCTCCCCCGTTCATGCTCTGTCTCTCTCTGTCCCAAAAATAAATTAAAAAAAAAATGTTGAAAAAAAAAATTTTTTAAAAAAAAGATGCATTGAAAGGAAATATTGAGAAATTGTACATCAAAATTGAAAACCTTCACTTTTCGAAATACAGTTTAAGAAAAGACAGTTTGAGGAAAAATATTTGCAAACACCATATTTGATTAAGGACTTGGATCCAGAATAAAGAACTCCTCAAACTCAATAATAAGACAATGAACAACCCAATATAAAGTAGGCAAAATATTTTCATGGTCACTTCACCAATGATGATATACAAATGGCAAATATGCATACGCACGATTAAATCGTCAGGGAAATGAATTAGAATTGCAATGAAATACGACCATCCAGGGATTAGGATTTCTAAAATTAAAATGTCTGATTATACCAAGTGTTGGAGAAGATGGGTAGCGACAGCAATTCTGTACACTGCTGGTGAGAATGTAAAATGGCACAACTACTCTGTTAAACAGTTTGGCAGACTCTTAAAAAGGTAAGCAAACCTATACCCACCCTATGGCCTTGTCATTCTGCTCCTAGGTAGAAAAGAAAGCATATGGCCATGCCAAGACTTGTACACAAATATTTACAGCAGCTTTATTTCTAATAGTCCCAGACTGGAAACAACCTAAATGTACATCAATAGGTGGTTGGTTAAATGAATTGTGGTACATACATATGGTGGAATACTGCTCAGTTTTTTTTTTAAAATGAATTAATATGGGGCGCCTGGGTGGCTCAGTCGGTTGGGCGTCTGACTTCGGCTCAGGTCATGATCTCACAGTCCGTGAGTTCGAGCCCCACATCGGGCTCTGTGCTGACAGCTCAGAGCCTGGAGCCTGCTTCCGATTCTGTGTCTCCCTCTCTCTCTGCCCTCCCCCGTTCATGCTCTGTCTCTCTCTGTCTCAAAAATAAACAAACATTAAAAAAAATTAAAAAAAATGAATTAATACATGGCACAACATGGATAATTCTCAAAATTATTATGCTTAGCATAAGAAGAAAGACAAAAAGAGGAGAGAAGACTGTATGAATTACTTCCATAAAATTTGAGATAAGGCAAATAATCTAAAGTGACAGAAAGCTGATCAGTAGTTGCTGGAGGATAGGGATGGGGAGTGGCAAAAAGGAGGTAATACAAAAGAGTTTGAGGAATCTTTTGGAAATAATGGATATTTCCATTATCTTATTGTTGTGATTGATGACAGTTTCATGCACATGAACCTATATTCAAGTGTATCAAATTATTCACTTCAAGTACATACAGCTCCTTGTCTGTCAATTATACCTCAAAAAACCTGCTTTAATTAAAAAGTTTTCCTGCAAAGAAATATTCAGACCCAATTGTATTCACTGTTGAATACTTCTAAACATTAAGGGAGAAATAGCACCAATCTTAAGCAAACTCTTAGAGAACACATAAAAAAGGAAAGGCTTCTCAACTTGTTCTATGAGGCCAGCATATCCCTAATATCAAAATCAGACAAAATAAGGCAATACAAAAAAATAAATTGCCAGCCAAATCTCTCTTATAATGCAAAACCCTAAAAATTTTTTTAGCAAACTATATCCTGCAATGAATAAAAAGTATAACTTATCACAAAGAAGTTAGGTTTATTCCAGTAATGATTCTGAAAAATCACTCAGTGTAATTCACCAATTATTAGAATAAATGTGAATATTATTATTATTTGAACAGATCTACAAAAAGTATTTGACCAAATTCTATAGGTATTTATTTTAAAAACCACACTTAGCAAACTAAAAGTAAAAGGGAACTTCCTTAACACAATAGTGAATTTATAAAAATTCTGTAGTAAACATACTTAATGGTGAAATAGTGAAAGCTTTCCTGCTGTAATCAGGAATAAACCAAGGATGCTTGGTATCACTATTTCTATTCAATATTGTACAGTATAAAATGGCTAGTACAACAAGCTAAGAAAAAGGTTGAAGAATAGGAAAGAAAACAATAAAAATGTTATTATTAACAGCAACACGGTTGTGTTTGTAGAAAAGCCGAATGATTCTACAAAGTATTAGAATTAATGAATTTAGCCAGATCACTGAATAGAGGGTCAACATAAAACAATCAAGTATATTTCTAGGCATCAGGAAACATCACAAAATAAAACTTTAAGAAGATAACATTTAAGATGACACCAACAAACATCATATAACTAAAAATAAGTTTAATAAAAGTTATATACTTCCTTTCCATTGCAAATTACAAAGTAGCATATAGAGAAATTAAAGAAGGCCTAAATAAATGGAAGGGTATATCATATTCATTTTATAATATAAAATTTCATTTTTCCTCTTCAATTCAATGAATTTATATGGGAATGGAAAGGACCAAGAAGAGTCAAGACAATCTTGAAGAAGAAAGCTTAAGTTCTTACTGCACCATAGATGAATTCGTATGGAACATGCTAATACATTCAGAACTAGATCTGCATATCCTCTGTACCTGATTTATGATGAAGGTGACACTGTAGTATAATGAAGAAATGATCATTTTTTCCAAAAGTAGTGCTGAACCAATTGGATATCACAAGGACTAAAACTAATCTTGACATCTACCTCACACCATGCAAAGAAAACTCAAGATAAATTTTAGATCTACACATAAAAGGTAAACAATAACACTTGTAGAAGAGAAAGAACACTGGAGAGTATTTCAGTGACACAGGGTAGGCAAAGGTTTCTTAAACAGGATTCCAAAAGCACTGACCACAATGGAAAACTGGTAAATTAAACTATGTTAAAAGTAAGAATTTCTGTTTGTCAGGGGATCCTTAAGAAGTTGAAATACAAATCACTGAGTAGAACAAGGTATTTGCAACTCATATCTAGCAAAGAATTTAATATTCTAACCAATCAATAAGGAAAATACAAACCGTGGACAAAGCATGTGAGCAGTTATGTCACAAAAAGAATAAGCAAATGTTCAATAAACACATGAAAAAAGGGCTTATGTCATGAGGCATCAAGTGAGCACAAACAAAAACCACAAGGAAATATTACTATACATACACTGAAATGATGAAAGTTAAGAGACAAACAATACCAAGTATTGGCAAGGATGTAGAACAATTGGAATTCTTAATCACTGCTGCTGAATGTGTTGATTTGTACAAGTGTTTGGCAGCACTTGCAAACACTTTATACCTTCATACTTATGCTTCATACCTTATGCTTCAATAATTCCACCTCCAGTTTTATGCCCAACATACATGTGTATACATGTACACCAAAATGCACATACAAGAATGTTTATGGCAGCACTCTTCATGATAGCTAAAAACTGAAAACAAGCCAAATATCCCTTGGCAGTGGAATAAATCAATAAGTTGTAGCGTATCCATACAACACAATACTCTACAGCAGGGGTCAGCAAACTTTTCTGTCAAGGGTTGGAGAGTAAGTATTTTAGGTTTTACATGTCACATGTTGTTTTTGTTGCATATTCTTGTCATTTTTCCACAACTCTTTAGAAACGTAAGAGCCATTCTTAGCTGGCGGGCCATACAAGAATGGCTGTAGTGGACTGCCGTCTGTTACTCCCTGCTCTAGACCAATAGTAACAAATAGGTTACTGCTACATGCAATAGCATGAATGAATTTCACTAACATAATTCTGCATGAGGGGAACTATTTGTAAAAAAAAAAGTGCACACTTATAATTCTAGGCAAAACTAAAAAAATTAAGATTGTCTTGATTGTGGAGTTTTTGTGGGTAATAGCAGTGATGAACGTGGCAGAAATAGAGCACCTAAGGGCCACCAATATTATTTCTTGATCTGGATGATGGTTACACATGATTCATTCAGTGAAAACTCATTGATTTAGATACTTATGATTTGCATAATTTTCTATATGTATATTATACTTCAAAAATAATTTTACTTAAAAATCGTGAAGTCCAGTTTTCCCCCTAACAATTGAGTTATTTTCTTCTCACTGCTGTTTCATACCAGCTTCTTTTCAGCTATCCTAATTAGTAAAAACCTTAGCCCGTGCCCACAGGATTGTGTTGTGACTTATAGTCACTGTAAAGTTACTAAATAAGAGTACTCAAAATATTGACTTTCCTTGTCACGAGTGAGGGGGAAGGGGAGAGACAGAGAGAGAGAGAAAATGAGACAGAGTCAGAGAGAAACAGCATAGAACCTTGAGGAGAAGTCACCCCAAGTACAGCAGGACAATAGTTTCACCATCTGGCTTGCAGTCATTCATCGTGCTCATAACACTCATATTTCAGCAGAAAAGAAGAACACAGTTGGCCAAAATAAAAGAGCCTAGCTGAACATGGTTTTCTCATTTGTGCTTTATCCTAAACATTTGTAAAGATTTAGCAGCTTACCCCAGCAAGCATTTTTAATCCACATTCCAGTAATAGAGATTTCATGAATGCTTCTCAAGGATATTTTTATTTCCAGGCTCCAACCGAGCCAAGTTATTTCATTCTCTTAGGCGGCTTGGTGAAACCTTAAGATGGTAACCAATAGGACACACTGAAGGTGATCACTCTTGGAACTTCTAAAGGTTGGAGGTATTGGTAGGTGTGGCAATTTACTGGGTTTTCTGATCTCAATGAGAACTTGAAGATTTAGAAGTCAGGTAGTGTTGTTTAGCTTTGAGCAAGGTAGGTGCAAACATTACAATAAACAACAGAGACAGGGCTGTTATCAGAATATTTTCACCTGCATATATAAGAAGTGGGTCCCTTGGGTCCCTGTAAATCATTTTCTAGGGTACTGCTTGACATATAGAGGTGAGAAAATTCTAGGCTCTGATGAGTAGAAACCTAACCTGAGTTGCCAGAGTGGAAATTAAAGGTCTCTTACACAGGTCTCAGACATAGGCCGAGTCACAGGTCAAGGACTTCTCAATTCAGGAGGGATGACTGGATCCCTTTGAAGAAGGGTCTAGCAATATGTACACAGAGGTCCAGCATACTGTGAATATTCCTCAAGCCTTTCCCAGAGAGACCTGAAGCCATTTTCCAGTATGTTCCCCCCAAATAACCAGACTTTCTAGGCGTTTTTTAGATACTAGTTCTGATATGATGCTAATCCCTGGAGAACCAAAAAGCCTGGGACATTGTGAATTAACTAATAGATGAAGTCTTTAATCTGTCTCACAAGGCGTCCACCCATCTTGTGATTAATTTCCCCACCATCAGAATTAGAGTGAGACTAGATATACTCAGTAACTAGCCAAATCTTCACATTGGTTCCCTGACCTATGCTGTGAAAACTATTATGACAGGAAGAGCCAAGTAGATGTCCCTGAAATTGCCCCCAACCCCATAATTAAGAAAGTAAACTAAAAGAATGCCACGTTTTTGGGAAATGCAAAGATTAATGCTGCTATCAAAGATCTGACACAGTCAAGACTGCAGACTCCAGCATATCTCTATTTAAATCACCTGTTGAAACAGCCTGATAGCTCCTGGAAAACAACTGAGATGATCACAAACTTATCCAGATGGTGATGATGATCACAGCTGTGGTTCCAGTTGTGGTATAATTACTAAAACAAATCAACAGGGTCCCTGGTATCTGGTATGTAGGTACAGTCCCAGCAAATCCTTTTCTCATTTACATCAACAAGATAATCAGAATCAGTGTGCATATACAAAGTAGTCACATCACTGTCCTGCCTAAGTGCTATGCCAGGTCCCCCAGTTCCCAATCAAATTATAGTCCCTGACAGATTTCTGTGTTGTGGATACCAATTATTTTCCAAATAAAAGACAGTAAGGAAGCTAAGAGGCAAGCGGGGAGAAGTCTTCTGGATATTTCTCATTGTCCCTTCAGATCCACTCTCCATCCTTCTCCCCCCTACTCTGTGCCTGGGGAGGCTGGCCTATATGGATTATACGTTTGTACTTGCCTTCTGCCTTTTAGTTGATTTGGCCAATGGGAAGCATCTGCAAAGGATCAGTGGATGGTAGAAAAGTGAGGTGGAGGTTTTTTCTGCCATACTAGATTGTCTTGGATTGGTTGCATCCCTCCATGGAAGGCCACAGTTCTTATCAGGAAGCTCTCTCCATATACCACTGCTCTCTCCGGGCTCTACTCAGGCTTAGGGTTGATAATGGCTATGTTTGGTGCTAGGTACTGCTCTCTTCTTTCTTGAGTTCTCTAAACTCTGCCCATATCTTTATAAGTAATGCTTTTTTTTTAACTTTTTTAAAAGTATATTTGGCACATAATGTTACACTAACTTCAGGTGGAAAACTCAGTGATTTGACAAGTTTACACATTATGCTATGTTGACCACAAGTATAGCCACCATCTGTCCCATTACACTGCTATCACAATATCACTGACTGTACTCCCAATGTTTTGCTCTTCATTCCTATGACCTACTTATTCCTTAACTGGAGGTCTCCCCCCCACTCCCTTCACACATCCTGCCCAATCCCCAAACCCCCTCCCTTCTGGCAACCAGCAGCTTGTTCTCTGTATTTATAGTTCTGATTCTGCTTTTTGTTTATTCATTTTTTAAGATGCCATTTATGAGTTGAATCATATGGTATTTATCTTTCTCAGTCTTATTTCACTTAGCATAATACACTCTTGGTCCATCCATGTTGTCTCAAATGGCATGATCTCATCCTTTTTAGGGCTGTGTGATATTCCATGGTATATATTTATATTTATATATACCACAGTTTCCTTATCCATTCATCTATTGATGGACACTAGGTTGCTTCCATGCCTTGGCTATTATAAATAATGCTGCAATAAACATAGGGGTGCATATATTTTTTCAAGCAAGTATTTTTGTTTTTCCTGGGCAAATACCCAATAGTGGAATTATTGGATCATATGGTATTTCTTTTTAAAATTTTTTGAGGAACCCCATACTGTTTTCTACAGTGGCTGTACCAATTTACATTTCTACCATTGGTGCATGAGAATTTCTTTTTCTCCACATCCTTGCCAACACTTGCTGTTTCTTGTCTTCTGATTTTAGCCATTCTAATAGGTGTAAAGTGATATCTCATTGTGGTTTTGACTTGCATTTCCCCGATGATTGGTGATGTTAACCATCTTTTCATGTGTCTGTTGGCCACCTGTAGGTCTTATTTGGAAAAATGTCTATTCAGGTCCTCTGCTCATTTTTTAATTGGATTGTTTGGTTTTTTGGTGTTGAGTTGTACAAGTTCGTTCTATATTTTTTATCTTAACCCCTTATGGAATTTATCATTTGCAAATATCTTCTCCCATTCAGTAGGTTGTCTTTTTATTTTCTTAATGGCATCCTTTGCTGTACTGTGCAAAAGCTTTTTATTATGATACAGTCCCCATAGTTTATTTTTGCTTTTGTTTCCTTTGCCTTAAGAGGCATATCTAGAAAAATGTTGTAGGGTACCTGGGTGGTTCAGTCAGTTAAGCGTCTGACTTTGGCTCAGGTCATGATCTCACGGTCAGTGACCACATCGGGCTTTTGTGCTGACAGATTAGAGCCTGGATCCTGCTTTGGATTTTGTGTCTCCCTCTCTCTCTGCCCCTCTCCTACTCGTGCCCTCTCTCTCTCTCTCTCTCTCTCTCTCTCTCTCTCTCTCAAAAATAAATAAAGATTAAAAAAAAAAAAGGAAAAATGTTGCTATGGCTGATGTCAGAGAAATTACTGCCTGTTTGCTTTTCTAGGATTTTTATGGTTTCAGGTCTCATGTTTAGGTCTTTAATCCATTTTAAGTTTATTTTTGTGCATACACAAGAAAGTAGTACATACATAAGAAAGTAGTATAGTTGCATTCTTTTATATGTAGCTGTCCAGTTTTCCCAGAACCATTTACTGAAAAGACTGTCCGTTCCCCATTGTATGTTCTTATTCTTTGTCATAGATTAATTGACCATATAAATGTTTATGGGTTTATTTCTGGGGTCTGTGTTCTGTTCCATTGATCTATGTCTCTATTTTTGTGCCCAGTGACATATTACTTTGTAATGTGCTACAACTTTAATATATCTTGAAATCTGGAATTGTGATACTCCAGTTCTCTTCCTCTTTCTCAGAATTGCTTTGACTATATGGGGTCTTCTGTGATTCCATACAAATTTTAGTATCATTGTTCTAGTTTTGTGAAAAGTTCTGTTGGTAGTTTGCCAGGGACTGAATTGAATCTGCAGATTGTTTTAGGTAATATGGACATTCTAACAATATTGATTCTTCTAATCCATGAGCATGGAATTATCTTTCCATTTGTTTGTGTCATCTGCAATCTCTTTGATAAATGTTTTGTAGTTTTCAGAGTACAGGTCTTTCACCTTCTTGGTTAAGTTTATTCCTACATATTTTATTCTTTTTGGTGTAATTATAAATGGAATTATTTTTTAACTTTCTCTTTCTACAACTTTGTTGTTAGTTTATAGAAATACTACTGGTTTCTGAGTATTAATTTTATATCCTGTCACTTTATTGAGTTCACTTAAAACTGCTAGTAGTTTTTTTGGTAGAATCTTTAGGATTTTCTATGTATAACATCATGTCATCTGCAGATAGTGACAATTTAATTTCTTCTTTACCAATATGGATGCCTCATTTCTTTTTCTTGTCTGATTGCTATGGCTAGGGCTTCCAGTACTATGTTGAACAAAAGTGGCAAAGGTGGACATCCTTGTTCCAGAACTTATAGGGAAAGCTCTCAATTTTTCACTGCAAGTAGCTTTTTTATAAACTGTCTAACTACCAGATTGCATGTGCTATCTCTGTCCTGCCAGGACCCTGACAAATCTATAGATTAACAGTTTCCAGCCTCTATCTGGGGTTACTTGGGCCTGAGATAAAGTATATGGTGGCTGCAGCAACCAATGCCATTTCCATCCTTTGTGCTTCCCTCCTTTCTTTCCTTTCAAAGATCCAAAGAACCAGAAATATCCACCCAGCCTGCATATCCCCTACCTGCCATCTGGCCTGGAGCTTCTTTTTTGCAGTTCTCTCCTTCCTTGATTTCTTTCTATAACTAGTGTCTTGCTCTGAGATCTAGACCACCTGGCTATTAGATTCTGCCTACCCCTCACCATTCCATCTTCAAGGCTCAAGGTCCTCATATCTCCTTCCCTAGATGTCATGGCAGATCTAAAGGAGCCGGGAATCAGTCTTTCTCTGCATTCTCTCAGCTGCCTGATTGGTCACTTCAGGTTACATCATTTCTAAAATCAGAACCACTGTACCCAGGCCTACATGGTGCCTGACTGCCAGTTGTAATTTTGAGCTACCTCAGTTTCCATTCTTTCTAATTCCAGGTGATATTGCTTGGTCTCTACCTAGCCCCAAATATTTCACATTTGAGTTGCACCCCCAACACACACACACAAACTCCAAGGCCAGACAATTTCATAACAGTACATGAAGTGCCTTGCATATAGAAATTCCTCACTAAAGAAATAACACATCAGGAAGCAATTTGTAAACTATAAAGTGCTAGAGACAAACAATGCAATTGTGATTATTTGTTGACTAAATTAAATGACCAGCATGTACACAAGAGTTTGGTATGTTCAATATTCTTTTACATAATTGATATTTGTAAAGTGACAGTGAAGAAAACCACGTATAGTTTCCTTTTGTAAGTATCATTATTGTTTCTTCCTAAAGGTTCATGAGGTAAAGGCCTGCCTTTAAATATGTGGAAATGGTGAAAACATTCTGCCATGCTCTCTGGGAATGAGCTGGAGTCCACAGCTCACTAGGAATATAGTGTACACTGTTGTATGTATATATATGTATGCATGTGTATATGTGCATGTAATGTGTGTATATGTGAATGGGTTTGCATGTATGGGAATGTATGGGGTGTGTATATGTGTGTAAGTATGTATATATGTGGTATGTGTGGGTATATGTATACATGTGTATGTGGTATGTGTGTGTGTGTAGAAGAGGCAGCTAGAACTCTAGAGCAGAGATGGAAGACAGCAGGGCTAAAGATGTTTGAACTGCAGGTGATGGAGTGAGCTTTGTCAGAGGGGCTGTTAGGAAGCTAATTGATGAATTTCTCTGAGCAGGATAAAGCAGATGGCCAAAGAATATGAAAAGGTTCCAGGCCAATGTAGAGTCAAGAAGGAAAAAAAATCACATTCTTAGGTTTCAAAGAAGACAATGTTTAATGACAGGGACTACAACAGTTAAGTAATAACATGAAGGCTTAATATGTACTTAGGAGTTGTTTATTTTAATGCTTGCTGTACTTGGTGGTAATTCAGGGCTTATGGAAAAAGAGATAATAGTAATAATGATAATGATAACCAAGATGTATTAAGCACTATGTGCCAGGCGCTGTTCTAAGCCTCCTACATGTATTAGCTCATTTAATTCAAATAAAAACTCTCTGAAATATGCTCTATTATTCCCACTTTGCAGATAAATCAACTGAGGCACAAAGGGATTGAATGGTAACTAGCCAGTGTTCATATAGCTGGTAAGTGTTGGAGCCAAGATTCAAGTCCCTGTAGTCTGACTCCAGAGTCACTGGGGTCTACATGCTAAGTTACGCTTATTTCTGTGTATAACGCTAAGGGAGTGAACTGTTAGATTTTTGTTTATATTACACTGTCCTAAACCAGCTACTCTGATATTAAATAAAAGAAGGAGGTGGCCAACCACTCTGGATTGCCCAGGAGATAACACTGGGAACAATCCCAGGCAAACAAGGATGGCTGGTCATCCTAAAAGGAACCCTATTTAAAATGAATAAATTTACCTCTATGGACTTCCACCAGTTTACTTTGCTTTGGCAATGAAAACATAACCAGAGTAATTTCTACATTTTGTCTCTGGCATTAATTAATAACTATCATATAAGTAAAATGGCCCTCACTCATTTTTCATTAAGCATTGGCTTTCCTCCCAGGCATCCTGGTTGGTTTTGTTTTGATATTGAGTGGAGGGTGTAGGCAAGCAGATAACCAAGCTCTCTAACCCACTGCAGGTGGGGGCATGTAGGCAAAGCTGGGTGGATACAGAGTTCTCCCATGGAAGCGAAAGGTCTTTAGGAATGGCAGGCATTGTCCAGAAGGCCTTACCTCTCTGACCTCGCAGGAACTTCCCCTGTGGCTCTCTCAGTACAGGTCTGGCAGAAACCAGATCACTCAAGCCCAGAAGATGCCCACATGCACCACCTGTATCCATCAGACAATGCATACTCTGCTAACATTTCTGTTCTGCAAGTCACTAAAAAATTCAATGCCAGGTACACAGCCAGCACCTTTGATTTCTTTTTAGTAATTGGTCCATTGTCAATGTCTTTCTCACCTCTTCACAGTGTGGCTTCAGAGGGTATTTCCCAGCATGCCTTTAGCTTTCTTTGTTACTTGGCCTCCTGCCATCCACTAGAATCTTTTCCTTGAGTGACTGGGGGAAGGCACATTTATGCCAGTCTCTCTAGTGAGATCTTACTGCCTTAGTCCAGTGTACTGTCTCATGTTCAATGTCTCGGCTGGAAGAAAAGCCCCACTTGCTGGCTTGTTCCATTTTATCAGACCAGGCGACAGTCGAAGTGAAGTGACAAGTGCTCGAGGGTGCTCATTTCCTGAGCCTCAATTTGCACCCACTAATGATCTGCAATATCTGGGCTGAGGCATGTAGATTTGCAGAAATAAACCCTAATGGCTGCTAATTTCAAGTGGCATCAACAAAGTCACTCAGGCAGAAAGGGTATGCAGGTGGCACAATTGTATGTACAGTCTATAACTAGGATGGTTTTGAACTCAATTGCTTAAGAGTTAACAATAAACAATTGAGAAATGAACAACCTGGGATTTGAGATCATTTGTGTAAAATTCTATTTGCATAAAAAGAACCTATGTACCAGAACCAGAAACTCTGGTCATTATAGCTGACTAAATCATCCCAAGTGGTGATCACTAAAATGCAATTCTGCATAATTTCCTGACATTTTCATGTCTCTTTTATACAAGAAATCAGTTCGGAAATCCAAACAACTCAGCAAAAAAAAATTATAAATGTGAAACTAAGTATTATTTTCTCCCTATTCCTAAAGATAAAGTGGCACTATTTCAAGAGAGACACAAATCATTTAAAACTCCAATCTTAATCTAGCATAAAACCATAATAGTATAATTCTTCCTGGGGGTAAACTAAAGCCTGCTTCAAGGTCTCTGCTTATAATTATTTTACCATTAGAAGCATAACCATATTTCTAAAACTCGGTGTTTACTGTTCTGATCTATTTGCTTCACTCCCAACCATCAGCTGGTTCCCAGTTATAAAGATGAGCCTGGAAGGAAATTAAGGCCTTTCTAAGAACGAATAAAAGACCATCTCTTCTGCAAGTGGTGTTTGTATTATGTTTGTCATCGTTTGGCTGGTAGAGACTGTAGGAAATGGGAAGGAGATTATTACACAAGAATGCATATTGTAGGGAGAAAAAAAGATGTGCCCATTGATTCTGTGTCCTGTCCCAGAAATTGGGTGATGCAGTTCCAAAATGCTCAGTGATGTTCATTAATTTGCTTTGGAGAGAAAGAGACAGTCAGAGACAGAGACAGAAAGAGACAGAGAGAGAAGGACGCTCATCCCTGAGAAGCCAGCACTATTGTGCTGAGTCCTGGCATAGCACTGAGGACAACAATTTAAGAGGTCACAATTAATTTATCATTAAAAATATGATGAAAAAGAATCCTGGCACTGACTGGCTTGGCAGACTCCCCAATCTGAAAAGGAGAGGGAAATATCCTTTCTGTCAAGTTTTGCTTAATGGACCAAGAGAAATCAGGCCACGGGTCCAAATTTAAGGAGTATTTAAAGGATATTACTTAATGATGTATTAACCTGTGGGTTTATTTAGTCCCTGTTTACTCCTCTTTCTTTAACTCTTCATAGCTCTGCTTTGAATGGCAAGGTCCTGGGATAGCTCTGGCTGACATGAGGATGCTGTGGAGACCAGGGGTGGAAGAGAATGGAGTGCTCCCTGCTTATTGCAATCCTCCCTCCCAAAACCTGGGCAAGATCTCAAATAAGCCCTACTCTAATGCAGCCTCTGAGCACACTCTCTGCACAGGGATTCATCACCCAGACCTGGCTTAGTTCCCACTGCCGTCTCCCAGCTCCATGTTAATTCCCCCCATTCTGTCCTGACCTTGTACCTTGTCAGCTGAAATCTCTTCCCTTGCCACATTTCATTGATACTTCTCCCACTCAAAACCCCAGAATGTTGGCTTATTGGCTAGCATGTTAGGGAAGTCTAAACTCAACACCATTTTCAACCCTAATACAGACTTCAGAGTTGCCAAACTGCCCTCTGGCTCCACTTCTCTATAGCCAGGCAAAATGTCAATTGTTGAGTACCATTCTCTGATTCTCCTAATCTTTGTCAACACAGCCCTCCAAATGGTCACCAATTACCAATGTGAGTTAGCAAGCAAGATTAGTCTGCGAGTAAGAATACGTTGAACACTGTCATGTGCCAAGAACCTCTTCTAGGCTCTGGGGACACAGCAAAAAATACAACCAAGTCCAGGCCTAAATGAAAGGCAGATAAATAGATATATGATTTAATGTCAGATAGGGGAAACAATGGCATGAAGGAAAATTAAAGCAGAGTGAGGAGATGGCCTAATGGTGGTCAGAGAGTAGAGAAAGGAAATAAATGAGGGAGCTAGCCATCCATATACCAATGGGGAAGATTCATCCAGACAAAGGGAATAGCAAGTGCAAAGGCCCTGAGATAGAAGGATGCTAGGGATCTGTCTGCCATCCCATCCCCCAGCCTGATCCCAATCTATTGCCCCATCACTTTTCCACTCTTGAGCAAAGCCAATCACTGCATAATCATGGCTCACCTATGCAAGTGTTGTTAATTCTCACCATCATCTCTGGGTCTGAGGTTACAATAAAGTGTTTAGATGACTGAAATCCCTCCCAGAAGTCATAGGAATTCAAAAGCTTGTATCCAGATTAAGAGAAACCAGTTTTGTTGCTTTCGGTCTAAATGTTAACCCTTCTTACTAATGCAAGGAGATTGACTGGTCATGGAGAAGGGGCCAAAAAACCTTTTGGATATTTTCTCTTGAACCATTTAGCAACCTTGCCCCCCTTATTTAACACCCTTAACAAGCTTTCTTCTACCAAGTCAACTTTTTGGTTGACTAACTTCCACTTCCTTCCCTTCTTCCTCCCCCTGCATTCCTTCTCTCCCTCACTTCGTCCCTAGCTCCTTCTCTCCATCTTTATCTCTCCTCCCACTCTTTACCTGGTGCCCCAGGATGAACCCAGTGATCCAACTTTGGGGTGGTGGGTCCTCATGGCAAGTCTCGGTAGATGTGGCTTCTCCTCTTCAATGCTAATGCTGCCTGTTAATTGCACAGTGGGGGGTCTTAGAGTTCCTTCTCATCTCATTCTAGCAAGATACACCTTGGGCATTTCATCTACCCCATCTAGTCCCTGCTTGGCTTCCTCTTCTCAGTCTGGGATTGCTGGCCTATGCTACTGAAGATTGATCTCAGGTGAGCACTGTTACCACCTGCACAGTTAATACACCAGGCTGTACATTGCCTTGGCTTCTTTATGGTGATTCATATTTTGTTTCCGCATTACTGGATCCATTCAGAGTTGTTTGCATATTTTCTCGTGATACTACTGGATGATGGAGATGTGTGTGTGTGTGTGTGTGTGTGTGTGTGTGTGTGTGTGTGTGGTGGTGGTGGTGGGGGAAGGGACATGGAGGTAGATTAGTACATCAACCATTCTTCTCTAGCTCTCAGAACAAATCACATCCAAATCTCCAAATTCTGAATCCTGTTACTGCCAGGACTGGAATGTCTCCCTTTTCCTTTTTGACTGTGTCTTTAGGGCTTCAGGGCCAGTATCAATGATGCTCCTCTGATCTTTCCTAAATCTCAAGAATTTTTATTGAACTCATCCTTTGCTTTTTGTTTATTCAAAGTGGGTTAATTATTCAAATAAGCAAAACAAAATAAAATCTGAGTAGCTTAAAATGATGATGTAATTCCTGCTTGCAGGACAGTCCATGTGGGTTGGGTAGCATCTCTTCAGATAATGACCAAAAATGAAGCACCTTCCATCAATGCAGAACCATCTTCAACAGATGGATTCTGAAGGCACCACAGTAGGACACTGAGAATGGAGGGTCTCACTGGGATGTCTCAGAGGCCAAGCCGGGGAGGGGCATAAGTAATTTCTGACCATGCTCCCTTGGCCAGAAATGAGTCGCATGGCCCTACTTATCTGCTGGGACACTGGGAGACGTTGTGCCACCTGCCCAAGAGGAAAAAGGACCCATTCCGGGTCCACATAAGCACAGTCTCTGCTACATTCTTTGATGCCTCATTTTGATTATGTTTTTTCTAATTATTCCTATAGATGTAGAGAAGTAATAAGGAACCTCAGAGGTTTAACTTGAACATCTTCTTTTACAGAAGAGGCCCAGAGACACAAAGTGACTTGCCTGGTGCAGAGTTTAGACTAGAACTCTGCTCTTCTGATTCCTGCCCAGAGCTTACAATTCTGCTAAGTATTTTGCATTATTTTTACCCGACAAATACATATACTCATCGGGGTCAAGAACAGGTCTCTAGTGCCAGCTCCTTGAATGGGGCTGAACATGGAGAAAATCCTAACAATTGATCAGAGGTAAAGTTGCTGGGCACAATTTTTCCTCTTCAAAGCTGACCCTCTCAGATGGGCCTTTTTGACATGGAAGGAGGAGAGGAAGGAGAGCACACAGCCATATTTCACAAATGTAGGATGCCAATGATGAAAGATGTACCATTATTTTATTTACTACAAAAAAGGGGAAAAAATGCTGGTTAATTACCTCTGGCAAAATACCTTCTTATCATTTAAAACTATTATTTTATACTTATTAATAGAATTTGTATACATTTATTAAGACATAGATGTTTTATTGTGGTAAATATATATAACATAAAAGTTACCATTTCAACGATTAAAAAAATTTTTTTAACATTTTTATTTATTTTTGAGAGACAGAGACACAGCATGAGTGGGGGGAGGGGCAGAGAGAGAGGGAGAGAAAGAGAATCCTAAGCAGGCTCCACACCATCAGCACAGAGCCCAAGATGGGGCTTAAACTCAGAAATGGTGCAATCATGACCTGAGCTGAAATCAAGAGTGAGACGCTCAACTGACTGAGCTACCCAAGCGAGGCTATGGTTGATTTTTTTGAGGAGCCACCCTAATTGGACATAGATTTTTATCATATATTACTCTTGTACATCCACAAAAAGGAAAATATAGGTGAAATCAATAGTTTCAGACATTCTTAAAACTTTTCCATATTGCCTGACTTTCCTGAGTCACTCAAAGAAGATGATGCTTTCCCACTCAATGTCACACTCTGTGCTGCAGGACCACTGTAGGACCATCAAGTTCATTGGTAATACAGCATTTTTTTTTTAACAGGCCCTAAAAACAACTGGTACTGAACTCCTCAACTGATATTGCTTTTCTGTAGAGTCAGCCTATTTGTGACTCCTGCTTTGAGAATGTTGCTAAACAGCCTGGTTTACCACCTCCCCAACCATGTCCTGGTAGCCACTTGGTTCCTAGGAGTGCAGTGCTCCACTGTGATCTGGGGATTTTCCTCCAGGCCACTGATCCCCATTCTGAAAGTTCTGATGCTGGTGATTTCAATCAATGCCTGTCCAGGCAATGGCAACTATGTCATTTGCCAAAGAATGTGAGATGTCACTGACTGCAAGGCTTAATTCCAGAAAGATTAAAATTAAAAAAAAATTAATGTGTGTTGTCCAAATGATGACAAATAGTGATCAAGTGTGACAGATAAGTATTGGTACATGAATCATTTGATATGAAGACTCTGCTGTAAGTCCAGCCCCCTCATTTTGAAATTGTCATTTAATAACACAAGTGGGCAAGGAGCACACCAGCTCCAGCTCCCCACCAAATAAGACTAGAGACCTTTTCATCCTGGACCCATAAGGAAAAAACTAATAGTGTCATCCCCACAAATGGAGGAGGTGCCCTGGGTTCACACCAGCAGGGTGGGAGTGAGGATGCACAATCCTTCTGGTGAATGACCACCCATCCTGTCACTCTTAAGACAGGGAGATCATTCTAGTCCTTCACTGAAAAGCAAGTCCTGTATGGAAGAAACACGGAAACTCTCTTTGGGCCATGAGAGGGCAGAATGGACATTGTGCATTGAAGAGATTTGGTTGTGCTCTCTGATGTGTGATACAGTTCTTCCTTGCTCTGGCAGTGCTTCTGGAAAAGGTTAACCCCTTAATTCATCCCTATACTCTCTTCTGGATTTATTTATTGTGGGACAGGATCATAAAGAAGTGTGCAACCTGGGACTTATCAGTCTAAATTACTCCTGAGAAGTTAGAAGGGAATGAATGAGAAGGTAGAAAGACCCAAAAACAATCATGGAGACAAAGAGAAAGATCCCAGGAGACGGAAATTCAAGAAATTCATTAGACTCAGAATGAATTTATCTTTGTTATTCACTTAAAATTTTTATAATTGGAAATATAATGCACATAGATAAATAGAAGTGCATGGAAAATAAATTTGCAGTACACTGTAATTATAAAGCCACTTTAGTCACTAGCTACAAGGTAGCTAGCACCTTAGAGACCCACCCCTGTATGCCCTTCTCCATTGCCTCCCCCCTTATTTCACTATGCACCTCGCAGCTGGGGCAGCCCTGGCTTGATGGGTGCAAGACCTGAGAAATCTCACAGAGCCCCCACACTCACCCGGGTCCCAGGCTTGCGATCTAATGCTCTGCCCTCATCATCTTTAAATTCTTAGTAATTTTTGAAGTTGTGTTTTAAAAGTAGAGTCCAATAGTACATATGCATGAGCAGAGCAAATATATGTAAGAAAGGAAAAACCTGTATATTTTAGTACTTTTAATGATACTTTTCCCCCTCTTTTTCCGCAAAGGGCGCTACAATATTCAGTTGCTTTGGGCTTCATAAATTACGTAGCTGCTTTAGGCTATAAGAATACCACATACCTTAAAAGGAAAATGAGAGAGAGACAACCATACTCAAATAAAAATAATTTAAATAATAAAATTACATTAAATTTAAAAAAAGGAAATACCAAAAATAGAAAGAAAGAAAGAAAGAAAGAAAGAAAGAAAGAAAGAAAGGAAGAAAGAAAGAAAGAAAGAAAACAAATTTAAAAAGTTAACTGGCAATTTTTGGCCAGAAACCTATAGGCATTTTATATGTGACACAGCTGGAAGTCAGCCTCCAGCTGTTCTCACAGTAAAGAAAGGGATACACCACTCAGTAACTGACCTAGTTCACTTAAACATTGAGAGCCAACCATACGAAAAGCACTGTGACAGACTAATGAAACCCGATGGCTACCCTCAAGGAATCTAGAGTTTCCTGGATAAGATGAAACACACGTGTTCCTCCCTGACTCTACTATTGCCTGACTCCAATCATTTATCTTCACTGCAGCCGGGGTGATCCTTCTAAAACTCAGATCTGAATATGACACACGTCTCCTTAAAATCCTTCAGCGGTTTCCTACTGCCCGCAGAATAACGTTCAAATTGACTGGCTTGGTGATTCACTTCATACACTTTCTGCAGTAATTGTTAAACAATACAACTCAGAAGGGGCTAACGATAAGAAAATGTACTACTTCACATAACCAAAAGTCCCAGGCAGAAAAGCTTTAGACCTGCTTTATTCATCAGCCCAATGATCTTACCATGAATGCAGGATCACTCCATCTGCCTATTCTGTCTTTCCAGCATATTGGTTTGTCTTCTGGGGTTGGTTTTCCTTTTGAACTGGTATATATCCACAGGAGGAAGGGGGGGGGTATGCTACATTTGCTTCTATGTGACTCTCTGCTTCCCCCACTATCTCATTGGCAAGAATTGTAGTCTTGCCAGTGCTAAACCAATCCTTCTAAAGGTAATGGAATTACCGTGATCTGGGGAGGGGCTTTCTCCCCTCTCAATCACATGCTGCCTAGTAGCTAAACAACTTGGAGATCTCCATAGCAAAGAAGGATGGTTAGTGGTAAGGCAGTAAGCAGTGCCCACCCACCAGGCCTGAGGCTGCTTATGTATCTGGCTTCATCTATTGCCATATCCTCTCTCACATTCTATTCTTCAGCTACATTAAATTTCTCAATCTACCAGACTGACTGTTTTGGGTATCCACTCATCATGTTCTTCTTTTCCTATAACCCTCTTTCTACTGAAGCACCTTCCCCCAACATGCACGCACGCACACACACATACATACATACACACAGATTTTCACCTGGTTAACTCTTGTTCATTCTTTTGACCAGCAGCGTAGGCCAGGAGTGGAAAGCTGGCAACACCTGGTCTATTGACATATTTTATTTGCTTCCCTTAGTATTTTTATATTTTTGGATGAGGTCTGGACATTTAAAAATAAAAATCCAACTTTCTGATTTCCCTTCAAAAATGGGAAGAGACACTAGCTCCACATAGCCACAGGCTCCATTCGCTCAAGCTGAGGGCAGTGGCACACTATAAACAGGGCGTGCTCTCTCCAGTTCATTCAGCTCTTACCTGGCTGGATTAACTCATTTATGTAGCCTGCCTGGCCCTGCAGGCATTTGAGGTTGCCAACCCTGGTTTAGACTGCCCCCGATGGCCCGCTCCCAACATGTATTGGGTTTTTCTTGGCTGTTTCTAAAGCCCTTTCCTCCCTCAGTGAAAACGCTTCTCACATTATTGTAACCACTCATTTTCTGGTCAGCTACCTCAACACTCGCCTAGATTACAAAGTCCTTGAAGGTCATAAGTGTTTCTGTCTTGTTCATGGTTCTGTCCCTACCACCCAGCCCAGGGCCTGGCATGTAGCAGGTGCTTAGTGCATGTACAGACAAAAGTGAAAAGTAAAATGTATGTTGTTTGTCTCAGAGGAGTATTTAGGCCCTATTTGTTTAACCTACAATTACATGTTCATTGAAGCAATATCAATTAACTGCCCATTATAGGCCTGATAGTGTGCTAGATGTTGAAGGTAAAAGGCAAATAAGTCAGCCTCAGCTCTCAGTGAGGCCATAGTCTAAAACACAATGATTACAGTGGAGGTGATAAATGGGATCAGAGAAGAATGTGAAGGGGCACTGGAGGGTAGATGACTGATTTATCTTGGTGGTAAAGAGAATCTATGTCTGGGTCCCAGCAGGAAACAGAATTCATGCCAGAAGGTTCAAGCAATGAGTTTGGTGAAGGGCCCAGACACAGAGTTGGAGGCAAGTTAAGGAACCAAGAAGGGCTATTTGTGACACTGGGAAGCCATTACCTCTCCTGGGGCTAAAAGGCTAGAAAAGGAAACAGTGCTGGTAGAGCAAATGAGAGCCAAAATTGGGGAGCCTGGCCAAAATTAGAGAGCTGATACCAATGTATGGAGTAAGCAAGGAAGAAATACCCCAACCTCTTTCTTTCTTCCTGCCTTCCAATTTCCTTCCTGTCTCTCTCACTGTCTGAATCCAACCAGAAACCCACCAGGTAGGGTATCAGGATGATTTATTCTGCAGAGGTTAGCCTCCTGTGACACAGAACAGGGCAGAGGAGGGGAGAGAAGAGATCTGGGTGGTGAGGGTTAAACAGAGGGTAGCTAATGCAAGAGTCTTTCCAAGAAGAGGTCACCCTGGAGGTGAGGCTGAAGTCAGGTGAAAAAATAGTTTTCAAGATTTTTGGTTTCACTTAGTTTAGGGTTTTTGTTGTTGTTGGTTTGGTTTATTTGTTGGTTTTAATACACACACACACACACACACACACACACACACACACATTTCTGCCTTGTTTGCAGTTATTACCACATGTAAATGTGTTTGCTGAGTCAGCTACCTTTTGTAGACCACAGCCACATGTTCATTCACTAAGACAGAAGATCTCCATTTAAACAATTCGTCTTGGGAATAAAAATCTAAACAAAAGTACTCAGTAATTGTGGGGTTTTGTCTTGTTTCTTCAGGTACCAGGTACATTAGCTAGAGTCCAGGCATCAGAAACGGAATATGTAGCATGTGTTGTTTTTAATACTATAGGTAAGATTGGAAACTACTTTCATGATCAATCTAGATTTCTCTGTAGCTCTGAATTAAACAGAAAACTTGCCTAAATGTCCTCATCTCAAAATTTAATTCCATAAACAGTGAAATTTGGATTGGTTTGGTTCTTCTATTTGCTCATAAAAGAAGGACATTTGTGAAGGATGTGGTTTTTCCATCCTTATAGGAAGAACGGATGATCAATTGATGCCCTTAAAGGAATGAAGATGGTGGTAGCTTGGGAAGGATTCAGGTGCTCGTTATTATTTAAATTGTGCAAGTTTAGATGTAAAATGTGGAGCATAGTCCTTACTGTGATTCAGTTAGAAAAATCTCAGAGACTATGTCTACTCTGCATGGACCCAAACATCTGGCTGATAACGAGACCAGACAACAGTGGTGCACTGGGTTGCCTCCCCAGTAAGAATCCAGGGGTCGGGTGTTGTGTAGCTTGCCAGCTATGGCTGGACCCTGGCAGACACATCTGGCGATCACATCAAAAGGGCTTAGGGTGGTGCTTTTTATCCTTAAAGTGCAGTGAGAAGACAAAAAGGCATTTAAAGATCTTGAAGGTCCTTTTTAAAAGGCTTTAATGGGAGCTTATGCTAAAGTGTTCTGACCTGGCAAATTGATTGATTTCCAATTCTCTACTGGTTTGTGCTGTCAATACCAGGCAGTCTCATGGAGGATATTCTCTGTATTTTGTACTCTTTACCTTTGTGGAGGTTTTTTTTTTTTTTTTAATTAGTTTTTGTATCCTTCCCAGGTACATTTCAAAAGGGTATTCTTAAAAATCACTATACCAAAATACCTATATCCCAGCGGTTGGGGTGGGGCCATGGAAAATCCATCAGAAAGGGAGTGAGAAACCTGTGCTCTACTGCAGGACTTTTGACCCTGGGCAAGTGGTTGAGCCTCTTTGTGGCTTGACTGCTCAGTAAATAAACTAAGATGAACATCTCTGCCTCACCTACCTCATCCAGAGCCAACAGGGACAGAATGAGAACAGGTTCAGGTGCTTAAAGCAGCACAGAGCATCACACAAGGGCACAGTACCATTCGTCTTTCTGTTTCCCAGGCATACAGGGATATAACATGATTTGGTTCCTGGGGAGGGAGAGGAGTGGGGTGGGACTGTCACAGCAAGGAGCATTTGCTGCATTTACCACAGCCTGTTAGGGTGGATGTTAGGGGAGGTAAGCCACAGGCATGCTCTCCACCGAATGATGTCAGGGTCCTCTGGGTCTGAGACACTCTGAACTCTGCTTATCCACTAAAGACAGCACATGTGAAAACTGGGGAGACGTCTGGGCTACAGACAACATGAGCTGCAATGCTTTTCTACCATTCCAATTTTGGTTCCCTGATGTAAAAAATTTATGGGTGGAGCTCTCAAACCATAACAATCTGAAGGTATTGTCAAGGGGATATGGGTCTGCTGAATCTTTTGTCTGCTATTTCCCCTTCTTTCCTCCAACATACAATCAAAGTATTTCTAGATTCTTGGCAGGGTTCTGTGGTTCCTCATATGTGCGTCCTTTGGAGACTTTCACCTCTGAAGTCAGGAACCTTCCTTTTCCCTTCCTCTTCCCAGCCCCAAGCCTCTATCCACTGTGGGGCCAGCGACATGGTGTAGCTCTTGTCCAACTTTAGGTTTTGTCATGACTTGACCTCCCCTGTTAATGAAGCCCATTTAGTCATGTCTGTGATTGTCAATGTTGCACACACCGCCTTTACTCTGCATGATCATGGCCATACCATTTAGTAAGGAAAGGGCTCTCCATGTAACTGTGACTAATTAAAAAAAACTTTAATTCTTAAATAGGAAGACTTAGAGACTTACAGTGATCCTACTACTACTGCTCTTCTCTATCTTCCATTTCAATATAGTTATCTCCCTTTCCTGGCCACTTAGGCCTTCCTTTAAATTCTTTAGGGCCACATTCAAAATCATCCCTTCCCCTCTGTGCTGACTGGATATCAAAATTGGAGTTCTCAGGCCCTCAATGCACACTTTGTCCCCATCCTATCCTGTCTGTTCCTTCTGAGGGGAAGCCCTTTCCTTCTTACCCTATATGTGTTTGAGGATCCCAGTTCTGGGGTTGCCATGATACCCAGACCCCTATAAACCTCCCTTTCCACTTGGGGAACCTCAATACATAGCATTGAACAAATATGCTGTCCTTTAAACTTATCCTGTAGATTTCACTTCAGACCAAGAAAAATATGGAGTTTTGAGCTCAAATGTATTAAAGGGATTTATGCGTGACTAAAAATAGAGAAAAATTCATTACATTCTTTTCTTGTAAGAAGTTGGATTTACTTTGCCAAATGTGTCTCAGAAAGTGCATGTTTTCTTTTCTTTTTTTTTTTTTTTTTTTTTAATGTCAATAGTTATATTTGCTGCTGTTCCCAGCAGGGCAGATTGTCCATTAAATAATCACAATGTAAGGGAATCCTCAATAAAATACAGTTTTAGCTCAGGAGGACATAGGTATGCCTTGCTTTAAAGAATAGAGATGTTCTTCAAAGTGACTTTTCGGTAAAGCACTAAGAAATACCAGAAATGCACCAGAAGGGAAATAAAAAATGTGGCTCAGACTCCAGACAAGGGGGCTGGCGGGAGGCAGGAGAAGCAGCCTGGGGGATGGGCACAGCTTGGCCTCAGCCTGGCTGTGCAGGGAAGTCTGCTACTCTGTCGCTGGAACCGTCTGTGACTCCAGGAAGCCCGAGACCATGCCTGCCCAAGGGGGCCACTGCCAGCAAGGCCAGGAGCTCTCGGCTCCTTCCCCCTCCTCCCTCTCTGTCTGCTTTGCACCATTATCAGCCCAAGGCAAAAACAGTGCGAGATGAGAGTATGCCTGCAGATGATCCTAGAGCCAATAGGAAAACGGCCTTTGCTTCATGGACAATTTACAGCAGCTGTCTGGAGCACAGTTGCTTCTGTGATGCAAGTACAATGGGTACAGCTCTGAGGAAGGCATTTTATGTACTAGAGATGTTCTGTGCCTAGTGTGAAAAGCACACAAATTGCTTATATAACCCAGATGTCAGCTGGGGCCTCACTAACCTGGGAGTTGAGGGAAACTTAGCTTCCCAAATCCTCCTGCTGACTCCTGAAAACCCCCAGATTTACCTGCAGTCTGGATCCTAAACGCCTCATCTCCGTGTTCTCAGCCATTATGTGGGGTCAGATGGGAGCTCCCTGCAGGGGTCCCACTGGAATCCACTTACACAGAAGCAGCATGAGCTGGCCAAGAGGGCCTGACTGGAGATAGAGGTTGGGGCACAGTGGGGGGTTATACCATGCATTTCATTGCTCAAAATTTTAAAACCTCCCCTTACAAGATCTCCTTCGGGGGTGATAAAAATGTTTTGGAACTAGACACAGGCAATGGTTGCACAACTCTGTGTACTAAATGTGACTTTAAAGAGGTTCATGGTATGTTATGTGAATTTCACCCCAATATAAAACAAAAACCCAACACCTCCCGTCCAGGCTTCCCCTCAGGAAGAGCTCAGACTCCCCTCCCTTGGTCCTCTGCCCTCTCCCAGGCCGGCCAGCCTTCCCTCTGTCTATGGTGCCCACACTTGCCTTCACAAATACCTCAAGGGCTTTAGCTTTATGGGACTGGCCATAAACTGATACACCTTCTATGAAGGTTGGACAGACGGAAAGTGTGACATTTCTCTCTGTTCCATGGGCTCAGGTGAGGAATAGATGACATGCATAGGAAGGTTTATATGTGTATATATTTTTCTAATTTTTTTTTTGAGAGAGAGAGAGAGAGCACGTGCGTGTGAGAGTGGGGGAGGGGCAGAGAGAGAGGGAGATACGGAATCCAAAGCAGGCTCCAGGCTCTGAGCTGTCAGCACAGAGCTCAACATGGGCTTGAACTCACAAATCATGAGATCATGACCTGAGCTAAAGTCAGATGCTTAACTGACTGAGCCACCCAGGTGTCCTAGAAGGTTTATATTTTAATGAGCTAGTAGCAACTGTGGCATTCCATCCCCCATATAACTGGGCCCCCAGGAGTAGGATACACAGGCCTCCCTGCCCTATATAACTCCTCAAGATTTGAGAGAGTAGAGATAGGCCACCCATAGCCCAGTGGTCAGGTGCAGGGGCTGTGGAACTAGACTATACTGGTCAGCAGACTGCCTTTGCCTCTTCCTTGCTCCATGGTCTTGGGTGACCCCTTGGTCTCTGCATTTTAGAACCTTCACCTGTAAATGGGGATCATAACTGTACTTGCCTCATCTGGCCATCGCAAGTGTGCTATGTCATGAGAAGTGGCCAGCATGCAATGACAGTGACAGTTAATGTGAGAGATTATGGTTCATGCCACCTCAGAGTATGGCCAGCAGACTTAGTTGTGTGGAGTTTGAGCTTGGTGTCCCTACAGTATTCCAAATATATCCACCTTTATTCTCAGCATTCCCAGAGAACCTGCCTAATGTGAGCTCAGAAATCGGGGTTCCTGGGACTGCAAAGATGTCTGGACGGTAGGAGGCTTGAGGCCTCCGTGCCTAGGCGAAAGTGGTTTATAACTCAACTGTAATTTCCTTGCTTATATTTGTATTAATTACAGTTTACAAAACACTTCCACAATAATTTTCTCACTTGTTTTCACAACCACCACAGGAAGCAGATTTCCTCCCCATCTTTAGAGACGAGAAAGCTGAGATTCAAAGAGGTTAGGTGACTTGCCTATTGTCACACGGCAAAGAGTAGAGCCAGGAGTCAAAAGCAGGCATTCTGATTCCCATGTGATATCCCACACAGGAGCTCTATCCACAAAACCAAGGTCTTCTTCAGTGGAGCACTTCCACGCGGCCAGCAAGGGGCTGATGATTGGTGGGAATAATAAAAGGAAAAGCCACATATGTCCTGCCCCAGGGAGCTTACAGTCTGCATGGGGACAAAGTGCTGCAGTTTCCAGTCTTAAATGGTCACTGACATGTATTCCTCAAATCTCCAGGGCATCTTGTAATGAATTATTTTATCTTCTTCAAGGGCATATTGTGATGACAAGCTGTCCCTCTGGTGAGCACCCATATGTCTGCAGCGAGAAGGAGGCTATGGCTGACTCTGAGTGAGATAAGGGAAGGAACCCAGTGGAGAGGACGCTGGGTTCTTAGCAGAGTCAGGGGACCAGTCTCTCTAAGTTTCAGCTCAGTTTCCTCATCTGTCAAATGGGGATCATCAGAGTACCTATTTCATGGCATTATTTTAAAAATTAAATGAGAAGATCTATGAAAGATATTTAGTGCAGTGACCAAAATTATCATTATTATCATCTCAAGCAAACTCTGCCCCACACTGCAGTAATAGGCAAATTCGACATTAGGTGATCCTATGTTTGTGCAATTATTGTGTCCTATGGGATTAACTGCAATTCACTGCTCAGCGCTGGATGTCCTTTATTTTTTTTATATACATCTGTACGCAGACTAGAAATCTACAGAGCACTAAAAACACCATCATGATGAATGGCAGATATCAAAATTATACTCTGAGAATGTTTCTCAACCTCAACCACAGAAAAAATTCGGGCGAGAAAAATTCAATCATAATTCCTTTTTTTTTTTTTTACATCTAATATTTTATTTAAATGTCAGATTAGTGAATAGACTTTAATTATAGTTTTTAATAAGTATGCTTGACCTCTGTTTCATATGCATGTCTAGGAAGTTTTATAAAGCTACTAAAACACAATAAAATAGATTAAGAAGGTAGAATGACATACCCCTTTTAAGAAAGATTTAGAAGAATATCTAAGGAATGACAATCTCTCACTCTCATCATTTTATTCTCCATACATATTTTCTTAAAGGAAAAACTAAAGGAAAAGGATGTCCATAAGTGGGTGCTCTCAAACAAACACTGAAGGTAAACTACTTTTGCGTGCAATGGCAAGTTAGGTCAGTCACCATTTTCAATAAAACTGATTAATGACTAAGTGTGAGCAAAATAGGGAAGTGAGTAATCAGGTGGAATTTATGTTATTCTAAAGCTGGAATAAAAGTCTATGGCATGGAAAAAAAAAGCCTTTGGGGGCTTGGCCAAGTCCTTAAATAATCAGGAGGCTGAGCAGAGTAGCTGCTCTCAGGAATCAGCAACCAGTTCACAGACAGAGACTATTAAAAATTAACAAAATAGTTTGCGATTACTATTTTAAGCGTTATGATTTGGCAAATGGCAAATACCTAGCTGAACAGATGACTGGTTTTGATTCTTAATAGCCAATTGTAAAGGAAATGGACCACAACAGGCTCTCAGACACAGAAGTAGCAGTCAGTACAGAGACCGAGGCATGGGGTCCATGTAAGTGTAAGGATTAGCAGTTCCCCAGGGAGCAAACAGGGAAAGCCAAGTCATATTTCCCATCAATTGTTGAGCATTTTCTAGCAAATTAAGGATAAGTCTGGATGGAATTGGGGGTGGGAATGGGGGTTTCTGCATTGGAGTGGGTCTGAGGAATGGGAGAATCCCATTAATAGGAGAAGGCTGACTATTTTAGGCATTATTCAATAGTTTGATGATGTAAGGGTTTTTTCCAGACCACTGTATTAATCATGTTTTTGTTGTTTTTTTTTCCCCTATATTTCCTGATGCTTTGACATCTTGAGGCCTGGACGAGCCTGGAAAGAATGCTCATCCTTAGGGCTAATCAATTCCTGGGCCTGTGAGCATGCCTTTCATATGAAACCTAACCTGTACAGAGCCTTCAGCCCCAACCACCTCCCCTATAGGCTCTTACACTCAGGACTGCTGTCTCCTTGCCCTAAGAATAATCCCAGGGTGAGGTAGCAGACAGCTAGGGTACAGCCCCTGTGGCTCAGAGTGCCCTGAAATCATTTAAACAACCAATCTTAAACTTGCTTATTGAATTTATGCTGCCTTGTCTTTCCTTCCTACAAGACCCACAATAAAGGCTCTTTCCCACCTATATCTTCCCTCGCTCCCTCTTCCTCCTGACCCATGTGGTGCTTCCCCATGTGGCCCTGCAGAGCATGGCATGCCCCCTCCTGTTAAGAACAGTGAGTCATGAACTATCTTTTCAATGGGTCTCCTAACATGTTGGCCTCACCATACGGGAATAATAATAAAACTTACATTTTAGAACAGTCCCATCAAATATCCCTGGCATCAAAGTAACCCCACGGAAATGTCACATACCCACAAAAGGCAAGGCTGAGAAAGTGAGTTTGAGCTTCATCATGCAGGGCCTCACATGCCTTCATGAGTAACTGGACTTCATTCCATGATCAGCGGGGAATCTCTGTCAACTCCTGAGCAAAGGGGAATGATCACAGCTATAGCTGAGGGAGATCAATCTGGCCTCAGACTGTAGGATGCACCGTGGAGGCAGGGAGAGCAGTGAGGATGCTGGAGCGGTGGCCTGGGCAAGAGGGCCGGGCCCAGGGCTATTGCGTAGGGAATAAAAGGACACTGTCTACCAGAAAGGGCAAGATTTCCCTGCTAATGAAACGTGGTGAGCAGAAGAGTGAAATGACCCAGAGCTTCCAAAAGCTGGCTTCTCAGAAAACAGAAGGTGACAAAAGCAGAAGGAAGAGTGATGCAAAGATTTAAAGTTTGCGAGTAGGAGATAATTGGCTTCTTCACTCCTGATTCTCAAACAGGGTGCTAGTAATCACGGATGCCTTCACTCAGCAAGCCTTTATTTGCTGAGGACCTGCCACACCCTGTCCTGAGTGCTGAGAAGAAAGTAGCAAACACATAAACAAGAGTGGCCACCTGCACAGCACTTATAATCTAGTAGGGAAGAGGTTTCAAATCGCATTGCTTTTTCTTTCAAGAGCATTAGAACTCAGGACTTGCAGGCCAAAGACTTACCCACAAGCCCTTCTCCGGGTGCTTGCTGTTCAGTTCACCCTTGAAAACATGCTTACCTTCCTCACGCACCTCATTCACTCTGACATGAAGATGGCATCAGGGCTGTTAGTGGACAAGCTGGAGTCAGATACAACTAGCTTAGAAATCCATATTTATTTATTTTTTCCTTTGGTCAATCAAAGGAAATGAGTACGCGACTGCCGGATGCATGTGAGTGAGTTGCCTGGCACTGGGAGAGCAAGCCCTTTGGTTGTTGTCTGTTCCTGGCTAGGGGCCGCCTCACCTGACCCGAGGACCCCCCCTCATTCACATGGTACATACTGTTGTTTTTCTTTTCCTTCTGCGTATGGAATAATCATTTTGTTTCCAGTTCCTTCTCTGACCCAGAGCCTAGTAGTCACAGATCAACCACAGCAAAACCACAGATTAGGAACAAAGAGAAATGCACCAATGGGCAAAACCACGCAAAGCATGCTGACAGGAGCATGAAAGCTCTTCCAACTGCCCGTCTCACCTCTGCCTTCTGACTTCTCCCGGCTGTGGATAAAAACTGCTGTATTCCCATGTGCCTTAGTCAGCCTCGGCTGCTCTAACAAATGGCAGCTTCAACAACAGACATTTATTTCTCACAGCTTGAGAAGCTGGCAAGTCCAAGATCAAGGTGCCGGCCAATTTGATTCCTGGTGAGAACCTATTTTCTGGCTTGCAGATGGCTGCCTTCTTATTGTGTGTCCTCATGTGACAGAGAGGGAGATCGGCTCTCCCTTACAAAGCACGAATCCCATCAAGGGCACTCCACCCTCATGACCTACTCACCTCCCAAAGACCCACCTCCAAATACCATCACACTGGGGATGAGGGCTTTGACATGAATTTTGGAAGGACACAGACATTCAGCCATAGCACCTTTGTTGGCCAAAGTGACATAAATGGGCCTTCCAGGTTCTCTCATTAGGGATGAATTTGGGCAGATTAGAGATTAAATTTTAATAAAAAAGCCAAGGAGAACGTAAAAGATTTTCTTCACTTAATAATGCCAATTTTATCATCACTTAGCATAACTCCTTTCTGACAATTTTATCATCACTTACAATAACTTCCATTAGGGTAATAAGGCATTAAGTAGATGTTGATTGCAAGTAATCTGGTTACATTCACTAATTATAGGGAGACTGATTTTTTTTTTCCTGTTTAAAATGTAATTTTGTAACATCACTATTTCCTAAAAACAAGACATATCAAAGTAAGGAGACACACAGGCTGTAGAAATAGAAAATGAGATTTTTGTGTATTTGGCAAGTGCCTGATGATAAAATGAACCTAAATGAAGGGTTCATCTTCAGAAATAAGGAATGCAAATGGCTCGCTCTAGTTGATTTACTCTCACCTTCTCTCCCTTGGGGTCAAATTAACATGTTTACTATGGATAAGCTATTTTATACAGCTGAACATGATGATGCTCAAACGCCATCTCATGGAGTGGAGATCTCCCCCAAACACAGAGCTTTATAGAGATTAAGTATAAATTGCCAGGCTCTGAATTTTATGAGTCTTCCATAGCTGTGGAATGCTAGTTTAAGTAAGGGGTAGAGAAGCTTTGGCTATATTGTATTATTATTTAAGGCTCCTATAAAGTTTTGTAAGGCTGTCCATTACAACACTGGCTTTCAGGTGGCTGTCATAACTCAATAGAAATACTGATGCTACTATTCTACTGCTACCCTTACTCCTACTGCAACTATTAGCAACTTGCTACTTGAATATTGACATATATCAAGTATATTCAAATTATTTGCTTCCAGTTGATAAAGCAGTCATGGGTTATTTTCAAGTTTGTAACAGTATTAACGCCCTGAGCATCCAAATGAGAGCTGGATTGTTAGAGCTGTCCGTTTTGGTTCTTCTGGAACCGAACACTATTTTCTTCCCTTCATCGACATTTTTTAACCTATTTTTCAGTAATGTGCTCAGCTCTTCTTAGCTTAAAGGGAATAAGAAATAATTCTGATTTCAGTGAAAAAAAATGACAATGATAGTTTGCTCTGTGCAGTGTTTTCAAGTATTTAAAAACAATTTTATTTTCTTTCTTTTTAGGAGATTAGGAGACCATGTGTTGTTATATGCTGTAGATTAGGCAGCTATTTGCCCCATATTACAGTGAGAAAGTGAGGTTTAGAGAGACCATGTGGCTTGCTCAAAGTCACACAAGTGTCTACAATAAGATCAGAAGGATCCAGGTGTCCTGGACAACAGTGTTTCAACCATAAGCATGAATGACTATGATGGAAAATGTACATCACTCTGTTCACTTTTTAAAAAATATACACTTTCTTCACAATCTCTCTGAGAATCAGTCTTACATAAGCATACAACTTTTAGTGCCAGATCTGGTCAGGTTGGGCCAGTGCAAAGGGCCTGGCCTGGTATCTATTTTTTGTATAGTTACTGTCTGATGAATGTGAAGAGATGTCTGAGACAGGCAAACAGCACTGCCCTAAAGCTTGTGGAGTGGGGCAGCCCTGAAGTGGCTGCAGGGCCACCAGCTGTACCCCTGCCCTCCGAGGACCTGGAAGGCCATCTACCCATTCTGAGTCTGGAGCTGAGAGGCACCTTTCAAGGAGTTCAGTCACTCTGGTTTTCTTTCCTAAAAGCAATCAGAAGTGGACCTAAGTTCTGCCCCCAGAAGATTTCCCAAAAGCAAATAAAAAATGTAGAATAATTCAAAATCTAAAGAACACTAAGATCTGAGCTCCTATCTTCTGATTACAAACCGCTACCCCGAGGGCATATTGATTCCCACCAACATGCTGCTCCTACACTTGATATTTTATTGGGGGGGAGAGGGAAGGTCAAGAAAATTTAGGTCAAAAAGGTTCTAGTCCAAGAAGGTCAAGAAACGAAATAAAAGAGTTTTTCTTTTATTACAGTCTCTCCCATCTATCTATATACCTTACAATTAGAATTGTAGAACTGTAAGTCCCCAGGCAGATCTGGAGCCAAAGGAAGCAAAATTTGTTTACATATTTCTGGGAAGAATGTTCTTAACCCGAATTCCAAGATGCTTTCTACCATGATATTCTCCTCCTTTAGACTGCAATCCTTACTTCTTAACCTATATAGAGGAACTGCTTGGCTTCCTTACAGGTAAAATCACTAAGAGGAGTTCTTCTTTCTTGCCACATGTTGTCTCTGGAAGTATAAAGACTGTGGCAAATGTCCCCGCCATCATATTTATTGGGCGTCTTTGGCAAGGGTTCAGTTGAACCGACATACACCCTATAGTCCCAACACCCACAACCTTTATCTTAACAAGAACATGGGTCTAATTATTCCAAATTCTGCTAAAATAAAGCCCAAGTGTTCAATTCTCCATGTGTTCCTCTTAATTAAAAATGAAATGAAAGAGAAAAAGGAACCATCAAAATTATATAAATAAAAGCAGATGGAATGCAGTATTGGAAGCTCTCTTCTACAGTAACATTCCCTTTAATAAAATTCATTGGTTAATTTGGTTGATAAAAGCAGCGTTAAAATTAAATAAGAATTAACATACACTCGGGTAAATATTTGTAGTTTCCTTCATGTGCTACCATGGTAAAGGTAATTTAGCTTAAAAGCAGTCATCATCTTTCTTCATAACTGATAAAGCATTACTAATTGTGTGTGTTAATATGGTACAATATGGAATTGAATAGAGATGTTATCTTAATAACATCTCCATTAAATTAAAGACAGTGTTGTATGACAGGAAAGATAAGTCTGTTTATTCTGAACTAGCACATCAAAAGAACAACTGTGGGGAGCTGGTGCAGTAAGTCCCATTTTCTATACTATTCAAGCTGGCAATGTTACATTTATAGTCGCTGTTGTAAACATCGTGGGTTTTTTTGTTTGTTTTTGAGGAATAATCTATAGACAATGTTTCATTGAGAAAAGTGATACTTGAATTATGGTGCAAAAGATACCGATCTTTTCCTTTCTGTGTCTGATAGGATATTTCTGTAAACAAAATGCTGGGTGGGAAATGATCCAACATTGTTGCAATGAAATATTTTGGCTTTTTCACCTTTTCGGCTATTTCACCAATCCTGAGCCTCTGTTAGCATGAGATGAGTGGCCAGGGTTAGCCACAAAAAGAACTCTCAAGCTTGTCAGGAGTGAATAGTAATGATTAACTGCAAGAATGCTGGCGTCATATGGTTCTAGTCCCGTTCCCCAGACCCCTAGAGGACTGTCACTCAAGTGACTGGAATGTACGGGACTCTACTCTTGTCCCATGGTCCTCTCATCTGTCTCCTTGCCAGGCTGGAAGGGCAGGATGCCCTGGGGAGTGCTAGCCTGCTGAAGGCCCCAGGCCCGAGAAGCCCAATTCCCGTTTCGACTGAGCTGTCAGCACAGAGCCCCATGTGGAGCTTGAACTGTGAGATCATGACCTGAGCCAAAGTTGGATGCTTAACCGAGTGAGCCAGCCAGATGCCCCTAATGTTTTTGTTTTCAAAAGCACATGCCACCAACTGCCTACTCAGAGGCTATGAATTTGCTGTCAGTGTGAGACCCTGCTATGTGGACATGCTCCCATGTCACTCTGTTGCTTCCGGGGACAGACAACCCAGCCCCCAGCACCTGTGCAAAGCCTCAGAAGACATTATCTCTTCACTGCTGGCTTTGAGCACACATATCACACGGACGCATCTCATATGAGGTGGCATGAGTGTGACCAGGCAGAGTAGATATCAAGTACTAGCTAAGAAAGTAAGCAGTTTGGAAATAATTACAAACCTCCTCCAAAATATGTGTTCAAAAAATCAGTCTGCAGAAGTAGATGCCAACCCTATTTTTATACCAACCCGGCTGAATTCTTAAAGCCCAGCAAAAAAGAAAATCATAGTTTAACATAAAGTGGGAGATGTAATAAATAATGAACTGCACTAACAGCTTAGTATCATAAGGAGGCAGATGGAAAACTTCTCTCCTGAGATCGCTGCTTCCAAAATTAGAGAAAAGGGCTTCTGGATGTGTTCAGGGTGGATAGTTCAAGCCGGAATTTCAATGAGGTGGGAATACTTTTTAGTATAAATGCAAGATTTTCAAGTCTCCCTTTCAGAAAACACACAAATTATGGCATTCATCTGTTTCACCCAGGACATGAAAGGCAAAACAGTGAATCTTAGGCTTTTCCAGAATGTTGGATTCAATTAAACCAGGGAAGATGCTACCGGGTTTTGTTTCCCACAGAAGTGTTATGATGCCATCATCTGTCCAGGAAAAGAAAGGAACACCCATCCATTTGTAAAAGTTATCAGAAAAATGGAGCATTGGGAATAAAGGAATTATTTCCATGAGAAAAGCACAACCAGACATTGGCTCATAATGGGCTAAAAGGCCAATGACCCTTTCTGAGAGACTCCCAAGCCCTGGTGTCCAGGACCCACAGCTGCAGCTGAATCAGCATGGTGCAGATCAGAGGGCAGAGGTAAGGCTGGACAATGCCAACCAGCTCTGCTCTGCATCACTTGGGAGTGACACAGATTGAGTTCATTTTCATTGCCTTCCTACGAAAGAGGCCCATGCACATATGGACCCACCAATGCACAGGTAATCTTGGGGGAGCGAATTTACCACAAATCCTGCTGTATCCAGCTCTCCGAAGTCCCTCCTTCCCTAGCTGCCATCTTAAGTTTTTTGACTAGACTTCTTTTTGAAAGGCTCGTAAGTGCCTGTGGCATTCTGTTTACTGGTCAGGAAACTCCACACCTGGGCTCAGTTCTCTCTGCCTCAATTTCCATGACAAAGGGGATTCTTCTCTAACCTTTCACTTCTCAGCTGTTTCAAATGACCTCTGATGATATCATAATCTTGCCAGTATAGCTTTCCTATTAGAATGGCTCTAAGAAGTCTTCAAGAGCAAAATTTGCATAAGTAGTGTATCAAAAATACTCTGGTGTTTGGGGACCATCCAGAGCAAGTCTGACAGGGGATGACTAACCCTGGAAGACCCAAGCCAGTTGGTGGCCTGAACCCTCACCACAATCACAGGCCCTTGCATCACATAGCCCAATTCTGTAAAACCCAACTGACTGTTTACAAAAATCATGCATTTAAAAACAATGAATGTATTCTCTTCTCTTTGAAACATTGAAAACAATGGGGCGTTCCAGTTTCACCACAATGCCTCAGATAAACTTTCAACCCATGATTCTTAAACACAAATGAATAGTAGCATGGACAGTCAAGGCAAACTCAAATTCAAAATGTCAGAAAATAGGAAAGCAGGATAAATTAATTGCAGGAAAGGATAAGAAATGATAAAATCAAAGGCAAGCTTTTCAAAACCATGGTGGCTTGCTTCCTCAAAACCAGCAAGGGAGTGACAGACTCCAGCAAGATGGGGCTGCAATCCTATGTAATGCAACCATGTAATGATGGGCATGTAATCATGTACCTCCAGTCACTTCTATCATACTCTTGTGGTTAGAAATAGGTCATAGATCCTGCTCAGTCTCAAGGGGAGAGGATCATACAAGGCAAAAACATCGACAAGTAAGGATCATGGGGGCCACCTTATGTGTCTGTCTGCCGTAACATACAATTACCAAATTCAGGAAATTTAATATTGATACTATCCTTCTCAGTGTATCAACACCTGCTGTCAGTTTGTCCAATTAGTGGTGATAGGAACTCTGGTCATTTGGTGAAGAATGCACTACTAGATTTCCCATCTGTAGTAAATGTACCAATGTTCCCTCTGTAATTATTAAGTCAGCCTATTATCCATCAAATTCTCACCCAATAATTTTAACGAAATTGATGATTCTTTGCCTGTATGCAATTACCATGATTTTTGCAAAATAGTGGCTTTGTAAATTCCATCATTCTTTCCACTTTTATTAGTTGGTATTCTGCCGTAAGAAAGAACTTTCCCTCTTCTCTGTATGTATGCATGTTTGTATGTGGGTATGTATTTATACAGGTATGGGCTCGTGGGTTCCTATTATTTTAATGGTTTAAAATTACTGTCTTTATTTATTCTGATGCTCAAACTGTCCCAGATTTAGTCAGTAGGGACACTTCCGAGGTGACACCTGACTCCTGAGTCCTTTTAACATGTCTCCTTACTTTCTAGCATAACAAGATGATCCAGATCCATTGTGTAGTTCCCTGCCTCAGCCCTGGAATCAGTCATTTTCCCAAGGAGCCCTGGTTCCTTGGATCAGACAATGGCATTAGAAACCAAGATCAGTGTGCATGAGAGGGTTTCAAATAAAGACATGGGCAACATAACTCGGAGAGGACATTGCAGTGGCTAGGACGATGGATAGCAACTGTACTATAGATCCTTTAGGGGCTGAGAGGCCAGCTGGAGGCAATGTTTCTCCTGAATGTCCCAAGTGTTTAACACCACACTAGATTCTTTATAGTTCCACTATAAATACTGGGTTGGTTGATTCATTCACTCATTGGCTATATTTGTTGGTCAACATAAAGCCAAAATTAGTTCACTAGATGCTTTTCATGGACTTCTGTAATAGGTAAAATAAAGTGCATGAGCAGCTTGGAGATTATACAGGCCACCCCTCCAATTGGTTAATGAAGCCTCTTGGACCTCAGTGAGGGGCATGCCATCCCAAGGTCATGCACTTGGCCAGCAGCAGAGCCAGGCCTGGACCCCACCCCTTGAAGCTCAGAGCCCTGAATGTCATACACCTTTCACCAGGACCGTTCATACTAAGATGCCAAAATGAATCCTTGCCTTTTAACAGAAGAGGTTTTCCAAAGTCTTACCTGTGATTTTGCTAGTATGGCTTGGCCATGCATTCTGCCCAAGCCCACACTGGCACGCTTTCCCAGTACCACAGCTCACATGTTTTACTACAAGCCATCAGCTGCACATCACCAGATGATGGCTCTAGGTTAGCAGAGTCATACCCTGCTACAGGCTCTGCAAGTTCTGAGCCTGCACACTACTGACTCCAAGCCAATCTGTAAAAGTTTCTTGAGCATTAAAACCATCTGCAGGGCACTAAGTTCTAGAGGCTGCAGTGATTCAGGGAGGGGCAAGGTTCCCATCTCTGCCCTGAAGTCCTTAGTGTCTATTTCACAGTAATGTAAGCAGTCTTACTCCTTGCTTGTTAAAAAATAATAAATACAATTTCCTAAAGAGCTAGTTGCTGGGGGTGACTGAGACCTTGCCCAATGCCCAGTCTCTTGCATACTTCCTCTGTAATCATCACAACCACCTTGCAAAGAAGCTATAATTATCTCCCATTTTCAGTGGAAAAACGTGGAGCAAAGGAGATAAACAGTCTCGCCTAAAATCTCACTAAGAGTGTGGAAGAGAGAGAGCTGAGAGCTTCACCTTGACCCACAGACTCTGAATGAAGCAGGAATCATAAATGTCCTCTGCAGGGATGCCAAGGACATTTATAGACCAAAAGGCTGAGGGAAAGGGGGTTGTGCACTCATTCTCCTGCTCTCATCACCCGGGTTAGCCTGTGTTCTTAGAGCAGGGGCATCCTCCAGGCCCTGCCCCCCTTGCCCCTTTACAGGCTTCTCTCATCCCCCATCAGCCAGCCCTGGGCAGGCTCCTCAGGCGCAGCCTTGGGATCCCCGCTGGCCAGCAGAGGCATCTTCATTGGCTTCTTGCCTCCCTAAAAGGACTTAGTTCCAGTTCTTAGCTTTTAAATCCCAGAAAATCTTCTGGCAGGGCTAGCCCATAAATGTCCCTAGCTTGGCTGGAGGCAACAGTAAGCTACACCAGAGGTTTCCCTCTGCACGCTTTGCTTTGGAGTTTTGCCTGGGGCTGCTTTCTAAGGGAGGACTTTAGAGTGTAGACATGAGCTTTGTGCTGTAGCAGATGTTTTCTGGCATCTTTCCTGGGAAACACTTCTGGGACTGTACCTAGGGTGGAAATAGAAACTACAACTCAGGACTCGACTCAGGGAGGTTCAGCTGAAACACTGTGAATAAGCAATAATTTCCACTTGTGGGACCAACATTCAAATAAGAACATTTCATTGATTCAAAATAAGGCAGACACCAGTATTTCCAATAGTGATTAAGAGGTTGTAGAGTTGGACCTGGATTCCAATGCCATTTCTACCAGTTACTAGACCTAGGACCTTGGGCAGTTACTTAACCTGATGAGAAACAAAACCTATGTGATCCCCTCCCAGGGACTAGTCTATCCTAAATTAGTAAAGCTTAAGGTTTTTGTAGTTGCAATTTTGCATCATTTGTTGAGAGAGCACTCCCAGATTGCAGAAGGTTCAAAGATGTAGATTCATTTCTGCTCTTTTCTATGGGCTAGTTACCTCTTTGAAGGGACAATCCTTCCTCCCTGAGGAATAAGTGCTGGTATTGCAACTGAAAGCGTTCAGGAGCATGGAGCCCAAGGCGTAGCGCCAGATTCTATGAAATGGAAACATCACTGACATACTGGCCCTCAGGTCTATGCTCCAGCTCCTCCCTTTCTGTACACCTGTCTGGGTCTCTTAAAACCAAGTAGTGAAAGTGCTTGGGATGGCAAAGCACTGTTCAAATGTCAGGGGTAGATAAGTCCTGCCCTTTTCAGACCTTGTTCCTTAGCACAGCAGATCTCCACCTGGCACACACTGGAATCAAGGAATAGGTTTGGAGAAATACAAGTGTTTGGGCTCTATCTACCCCAAGCCAATTCAATCAGAGTCCCTGGGAGTGAGACTCAGGCATTGGCACTCTTTTTACATTCCTCAGATGATGCTATTGTGGGAAACACTGCCTTAGAAAGCCATCCTGGGCCTCCGAGGTCTTGTGCTTCTTGAATATTGATTCTGGAATACTAATCTTTGCCATTCATTTGGTGCTAAGCATTTGCTTTCTTGTACTGTCACTTGTAACTTTGTTTCTCCTTCCCAGGGTAGGTGGTGAGTATCTTCACAAGGTCTCTGTCTACCCCAACCAGCACTCCTCTGGCTCTGGGCACTTAAGCAACTTGTGACCAGGAGCAGATAGCTAACTACCTACTGTGCACTCAGGTACAACTAATCCCACCGGAGGACAAGAGACTAGCCACCACTTGTTTTCCCTTTATGTGCTAGGAGCTTCCATGCTAGGAGCCCCCTAAGAAATCTGCCAAGGAAAGAGTTTTTTAGCCCCGTTTTACAGGTGAGGGGGGTGAGGCTCAGAGAGGAGTGGCATCTTGCTTGAGGTCACAGGGCTACCCAGTGCTGGACCCAGATGCCTACACTGGTCTGTGCGGTCCAAAGCATATGCTTTTCTCTGAGCATGCTGCCCTGAGTATGGTCTCATTGAGGCAAGGACTGATCAGAGAGAAAATGTTTGGGTATAAGGCTGCAGGCCAGCTCAAGAGGTGACTAAGAGAACTGTAAAACTGACATTTGAATTTTTCACTGTTCAAGTTCCTGATATGATTCATACTCATTTTGTGTGGCCAGGCTTAGAACTGAATGACTAGCTCAGCTATAAAATTTGGGTGCTTTCCTGAGTTCCTGCTGAAATAAATTAATAATAAGGTGACCTATAAATATTTAATAGTTGATTAGTGGTTTTTCCTTTTTTGGATTGGAATCAACATCCTTTGATAATTGCATTTGAATGTTGCAAATAATCTCTGACCCCCATGCTTTTCAGTATAACCTGTGTAAATTACCTCTTCAAAAAAATCTATTTGGAGTAAAAGGTCTGGCAGGAAATATGAACAGCAAAACCATTCAAACCTGGAGGTCATTTCACTCTGATGGTGTGAGGATAGCCTGCTGAGCCCGAAAGAGGCACGCTTTGGGTGCTGATATTCTTTTAAATGAGGGTTGAATTTGCGAAAGATTTATGTCTAGGCTGGTCCCTGTCATTTTCCTCTATGCCCAGAAAAGCAATCTCCAAATCCCATCCGGCTTCAGACAACTCAGACCTTTTGTACCTGTTGCTGGAACCAAGAGCACAAGGTCTACGTCCCCCTCGCCCCCCAATATTTATGTATTTTTGAGAGACAGAGGGACAGAGCATGAGTGGGGGACGGGCGCAGAGAGAGAGAGGGAGGGAGGGAGGGAGAGGGAAACACAGAATCCAAAGCAGGCTCCAGGCTCCGAGCTGTCAGCACAGAGCCCGACGCAAGGCCTGAACCCATGAACCGTGAGATCATGGCCTAAGCCAAAGTCTGATGCTCAACCAACTAAGCAACCCAGGCACCCCAAGGTCTACCTTCTAAGGGATATGTTCTGTTATCCCTCAGTAGTTGGAAGGATAATCCTGGGACTTGTTTAAAAAGCCCCATGGGTCTGGTTCAGTGGGTCTGGGCAGGGGCCAAGGTAGGGCTCAGGAACCTGCCATATTAGTAAGTATCCCACACTACTTGGGGCTTTGAACCACATTTTGTGAAATGTAGACTTACCATCACAGATTTAGGATACCTCAAAAGTCATTCAGCCCAGCCTCCTCCTTTTTGTCTGATCCCCCACCCCAGCCCCACTATCAAGGATCCTCTATGTTCTTCTCTGGGCTACCAGGATCAACACCTGTGGAAGGGCAGGGTGGGGTGGAACATGACAGGGCAAGGAGGAGGACTGGGCAGGGTGGGAAACTAGGCTGTAATGCAGTCTCCATGATGTCCTTAGCCAACCACACAGGAAGCCCTGGAGCAGGGGTGACCTGCTCAGAGGTGTCCAGGCCCAGTGAGTGAATAGACCTGGGACTTGGTAGCCCTGCCCTGATTAGTTATTCCTGAAGAAGGCTGACAGCCAAGGGCTATCTTCCAACAGCACTCTGCCATTTGAGGGACTAAGTCATTTATTCCTGAAGGGGATCTGGTTGGCTCCTCGCAGCATTCCCCAAAGTTCTCATGACTACCAGCTCTCATCTTCTTCCACAACTCTTCACAACTAAACACTATAACCTTTTCCATGTGTGAGGGACCATTCAGCTGAGGAAACCTATAGTCCTCCCCCCAGGGTCATATTCTGCCACTGAAGGCATACAGATGTCCAGGCTGGTCCCTGTCATTTTCCTTTATGCCCACAAAAGCAAGCTCCAAATCCCACACTGGTCTCAGATGACTCAAAACTTTCTTTTACTTATTGCTGGGGCCAACAGCACAACACCCATCCTCAAGGTTCTTCCATAATGGTCTTGCAAATGTTTGAAGGCAGTGACCCTCCTACAGGGCCAAAGCTACGATGTGCCAGATGTAGTCCTGTGGGTTCTTCTAAGGTTGCGGTTATGACCATCATTCACTGAAAAAATTTCTATATACCAGTCCCTCTGCTTAGAAAGTTCCCATGTATTTAACCCTCACAACAAAGCCATGAAGTAGAATCTATAAAATCATTATTCCCCTTTTACAGATAAAGAGATTTTGAGATGCTCGGAGAAATGAAGTAAGTTGCCTGATGTCCCCATACAGTTGGTAGTCAGCTACCAATAAATGCAGTCAGAATACAAATACAGGTCCCTCTGACCTGCTGCTCACCAGCGTTAGAGGTATCCACTTTGAAAGCTGGGTGGTGGGTCCCATCTATGAAAAGGAAACCAGGTGCAGAGAACCAAGCACTTTTTTTGGAACTGGAATTAGAGGAACCCTGTCTTGGCCACCCAGGATGTCATCCCACCCTCTCTGTAATCTTACATACAGCTTCAGTGCAAGATCTTGGCCATTCTCCCCCTGACATCCTTATACTCCAGGCTTTCCTAAGCAGAAGAGGGCCTTCAGGGAATCTCTGAGATTTAGGTTCAACAGACCTAAATCTTCCTCATTTTACTGATGAAGAAACTGAGGAAATGAAGTCACATGGCCAAGGTTACTTTATATGATTTGTTCTTTTCCACTCATTGGAAGTCTGACTCTTTTAAGGTGTATGTTTAAAAAAACACCCAGATGCTTCAGTAAAAACAATGCCACACACATCCCTTTGTTTTCCAGAAAGGCTTTGCTCTAACTTGAATATCTTAATAAAGGAAGACAGGAAACCCCAAGATCACAGAACAACTAATTAGCAGGCATGGAGGTGACATCCTTCCCCTCCATTTGGTGTCCTCATCACCACAGTCTAGATGGAGGATCCCAGGTTTCACCTAGGGCTCCAATGTACAGAGATATAAAGATTCCAAATTGCATTGCTAAATGAACACAGTGCTCAGCTCATCCCTTAGTACCACCCTTCACTAGCACTACTCTCTAGGTTCAGTGGGCCCACTGGAGGCCCCCCAACAGGCCCTCTTACAAGCCAAAGGAAAAGGATGGAGCTGATCAAGGACTGCTGATATTGGGGTGTGGTTCATATTTGCTCATGAAGCCTTGGGAGGTTCTCTTTTATCAAGTGCCCTACAGTGGGGACAGTGTGTGTCTCTCAAGGCTGTTGCTTATCAGGAGGAGGACCTGGGACAAGCATGCACTTCCTTCTTTTATTTCTCCCATCCTTCTCCACTGCACCTCATTCCCTGCAACAAATACAGCCACTTGCTCAGCCACCAGACCCCTGTGTAACAGAAGCACACACAATTCTGATTCTTGCAGCTTCAATATCAACCAAGCCCTTAGGTAGGCAATGACCTACATAGTGTTTAATATGGAAATATAAGAAACTTTATCTTAAAAAAATCCCTGACCCACTTTCAGGCCACCAACACAGGTACTCCTGGGTAAGGCAGATTCCTGTTGACTCTGAACAGCACAAATGCTAAGATCATTAGCATTTCTCCTAGGACTTATAGTAATTCAATCAAAGCCCCTCCCAGCAAGGGCCAGTTCTGAAACACATCTTAAATCATTTGATGGAACATGGCTGCTGCATCAAGGGCCTGAATTAAAACAGCAAATTCTCAGACACGGGCTCATGGCATAAGAATTTTATACATCCTCTACAGGATGTGGCCTTTTGGGGCAAAAAAGGAGCTGAAGCATTCTACTTATGAATTTGTAAAAGGAGTGTTGCCGTTTTTCTTCCCTTCATTTTTCAGTTGATCTAAAACACTCCTTTAAAATTATTTTTAAAAGAATTATTGAATTATGTTAAACAGTACTAGCTATAATTTAAAATCTTTGGGGGAAAGTAGACAGAGTAGACTCTTTCCGCATTAGTGTGTTTGAAAGAGTACATGACTTGAAGTTCAGAGACCTGGGCTTAAGTCCTGGCTCTGCCATTTAATGGAAGGGTGCCCTTGGGTGGCTATTATCTTTTTTTCTTTTTTTTTTTAAAAAATTTTTAATGTTTATTTATTTTTGAGAGAGAGAGACAGAGTGCAAGCAGGGGAGGGGCAGAGAGAGACAGAATCTGAAGCAGGCTCCAGGCTCTGAGCTGCCAGCGCAGAGCCCGACGTGGGGCTCGAACCCACAGACTGTGAGATCATGACCTGAGCCGAAGTCAGTCACTTAACTGACTGAGCCACCCAGGCGCCCTGGCCATTATCTTTTATGTTCTACTTTCCTCCCCTGAAAATGGGAATCACATCCGTGCTTACTTCACTGACTTATTTATAAAGAGACCGAATAAGATCATGCACATATTTTACCAGGTATAAATTTTTATCCAAAGATAAGGGATCTTCCTTTATTTTTTATTCACTAGTAGAGAGGTCAGAGTCAACACTAAGAATCAAGTTTATTTTTATCATACCTTGCTCTCCAGTTTGTCTTTTTGTCCTCAGAGGTACCCAATCTCTTTCCATTTTTATTCTGTGTATTGTATAAAATGGATCATAAATTCACTCATAACAAGATATGTCTCTTGCAAAAACATTTTTCTTAGTCAAAGGAACCGAAAATTTAAACTTCTAAAATTCTTTGAGTGAGAGACTGAAGGACTAATTTGGGGGTAGGGAGGCAAACTGGATTCCCCAAATTCTGCCAATAGGTAATTGCCTGCTTGTGGATATTTAAGGACACACCTATGGGTGGCAAGGTTTTCACGAGAATGCAAAGTAACTCACCAATCTTTGAACCTGTCCTATCACACACCTGCTGAGAATAATCACCTTATTAGGGCCACTTGCAGCTGTGGCCTTGACTGAGGCTTCTCACCCTAAAGTTAACACATGAACTCTGAGAAAACAGTGGGAAGCTTTTCTTTTTGATACTACTGTAAATGGAATTATTTTCTGAATTTTAGTTTTAGATTGCTTATTGCAATTGAAATAACAACTGATTTTTTACAGATTGATATTTATCCTGTGACCTTGCTGAACTCATTTATTAGCTCTTGTGGTCTTTTTTTTTAAAGTTTATTTATTCATTTTGAGGGAGAGAGAGGGAAAATCCCAAGCAGGCTCCGTGCTGTTGGCACAGAGCCCAGTGAGGGGGTCAGTCCCATGAACCATGAGATCATGACCTGAGCTGAAATCAATAATCGTATGCTTAACAAACTGAGCCACCCAGGCTCCCCTCTCATGGTCTTTTAGTGGACTTCTTCGGGTTTTCTATATTCAAGGTCATGTAATCTACAAATAGATATGTTTTACTTCTTCTTTTCCAATCTGATGCCTTTTCTTTTTCTTGCCTAATTGCCTTGACTAGAACCTCTAGTACAATATTGAAGAGAAGCAGTGTAAACAGACATCCTTGCCTTTCTTCCTGATATTAGGAGGGGATCATCCAGTCTTTTATCATTAGGTATAATGTCAATGGGGGTTTCTCATGGATGCCCTTCATCAGGTTGAGGAAGTTCCCCTCTTACTCTAGTTTGTTAAATATTTTTACAATAAAAGGGTGTTGAATTTTGTCAAAGGTATTCCTCACCTCTATTGATATGATCATGTGGTTTTTGTCCTTTATTAATACAGTGTATGACATTGATAAAATTTTGTGTAAGTTAACCTTGCATTCCTGTGATAAGTCATGGTATATAATCCTCTTTATATTTTGCTTGATTTGGTCAGCTAGTATTCGTTAAAGATTTTTGCATCTATATTCATAAGACATATTGATCTGTAACTGTCTTTTCTTGTAATATCTTGGTCTGGTTTTGGTATTAGGATTATACAAGCCTTATAGAATGAGTTGGGAACTGTTCCTTACTTTTCTGCTTTTTGGAAGAGTTTGTTAAGAATCGGCATTAATTCTTCCTCTTCACTGGTAGCATTTACCAGTGAAGGCATTTGGGCATGGGCTGTTCTCAGTGGGTAGTTTTCTCTTTACTGATACAATCCTTCTGCCGGTTATTGGTCTGAATAGTCAGATTTTCTTTTTCTTTTTTTTTATCTCAATTTCGGAGCTCTTAAAAAAATCAAGTCACCACTCAGAGACCCCACAAAGTTGACACTTGCAACTGAGCCCATTTCCTTCTTCAAAGTAACTAGCCTGGAGTCTCAAAATCTAGAAGCTTTTCTTCAGCAACTTTAAAATTTTTTTTAACATTTATTCATTTTTTGATAGAGAGAGACAGAGTATGAGTGGGGGAGGGGCAGAGAGAGAGGGAGACACAGAATCTGAAGCAGGCTCCAGGCTCCAAGCTGTCAGCACAGAGCCCGACACGGGGCTCGAACTCACAAGCCATGAGATCATGACCTGAGCCGAAGTCGGACACTTGCCTCAGCCACCCAGGCGCCCCACCCCCCACTTTCACTTTAAAGAGCCTAAGACGGTATGGGAATGTTTTAGGACAAATTTTTAGGCAAAGTTCAGGAGAAAGTTTCCTAATTCTAACAACCCCAAGGAGTAATACACAGAGTAAGACAATAGTATTGGTATCCAGTGACCATTTTTCCTTACTTATTTGGGGAGAAGAGAGTCTATCTCACGGACCGTGAGATCATGACCTGAGCCGAAGTCAGACGCCCAACCGACTGAGCCACCCAGGCGTCCCTTTTCAGCAACTTTAATTCCTGGAACCATTTGGTCCAAAATATGGGCTTGTGGGTGAGCTAAAGCATGAGGAAATTAATTCCCATCATTTTGCAGCCCAACATGAAATGCATGTTGGGTATTAACTGAGATGCCCTAATAGCTCTTCTTATATCTGGAGAAGGTTAGATGACATAACATAGTTTCTTAAAGGTGGTCAGCCTTTAGGAAAAGCATATAGAAATGTTCTTGTTTTCTATTCCTCTTGGATAGCTTAGAAGCCTCTGGAGAGTTATCATCACCACCAACAATGCCTCCTAACTTATAGCTCCAGAGCCCTTCAGAGTGGTCACTGTGGACCCAGTTCATTGTGATTTTTTTCCATTCCATGCCTGGATACAAGAAAGTTACAGTTTGCTTGACTTCTTAATTCTTGCTATATCTGAGAGGCATTTTCATTTTCATTTTTATTACTAATCATTACCTGGAAATGGAATGAGAGCATAAAGCTAATAAATATGAAGAAGTTGCAAGATTCAAGAAATCCAACCAAGTTGGATTGACTTCCTTCTTTCATGGAACCCAGAGGCTCTTAGTTTTTACTTGTTCTCCTTTATTCCTGAGAGAACTTGTCAAACTGAACCAAATAATTAGACTCTCCTTGTCTTTCAGACATAATGGTCTCTTCCTCCATGGAATCTGCAAAGGTAGAATGAGAACACTGAACAACATAAGTGAACAACTATCATGGCTTCCACCCTGGGCAAAGCCACCATCACCTCTTGTCTGGGGGACTCCAGGAGCCTTCTTGCTGCTTAACCTGCTTCTGGCTTCGCCCCTACAGTCCATCTAAATCACAGGAAGCAGTGCTCATTAAAACATAAGTCATTCCTCCCAGGTGGCTGGGTGTCTCAGTGGGTTGGGCATCAGACTTTGGCTCAGGTCATGATCTCACAGCTCATGAGTTCGAGCCCCTCATTGGGCTCTGTGCTGACAGCTCAGAGCCTAAAGCCTGCTTCAGAGTCTGTGTCACCCTCTCTCTCTGCCCTTCCCCTGCTCATGCTCTATCTGTCTGTCTGTCTGTCCATCTCTCTCTCTCAGAAATAAACATTAAAAATTAAAAAAAAAAACAAAAAAACATGTCATTCCTCTGCTAAGATTAGCCCAATGGCTTCCTATTTCAAAGTAAAAGCCAATCCTTACTGTGTCCTACATGGCCCTCCCTGATGTGGCTCCCTGCCCATCTTTCTGTTCTCATATCTTTCCACTCTCTAACATCTCCACCTGCTTCAATTTCTCCCTAAACATATTATTCATTTGCTGTTCCCTTTGCCTGGAACAGTCTCCCCACCCCACCCCCTGCCAGATAGTCACAGGTTTACCATGTCTCCAGGTTTTTACACAGATACCGCATTCAAAGTGAGTCTGTTCTTGACCACTCTATTTAAAATTTTATTTTCACTCCTGTCTCTAAAACTTCTGTACTCTTAATTTCTTCACATTTTGCTTATCGTTCTGTTATTGTTTTTCTCCCCTTTAGACTGTGACTACAGGAAAGCAAAATTTTTGCTATTTGTTCACTGAAGGGATCAGGCGTTGAGTAACATCTTTTATCAAGATGGTAACAGCCTACCACTCAAGCAGCTACCAGTTACACCTAAAGACCTGGTTAACACTATAACAGTGTTTCTCCTGGATCCATTTAACCAGCTGGGTTAGGCCAGGGCCATATTGGTTAGGCAACTTCAAGGGAAATTTTTTCTCCTTCTTTTCAAAAGTAGAGAAATAATCAAAGTTCCATGCCCAGAGTATTACTACCTTTCCTTTTAAAAAGCAGTATTCCTGGAAGATGCCTTAGCAAAGTTCAAACTTTTCTCAATCAAGTTAATAAGTTACCTAGGAGTTAACTGTTAAGGTCATTAATTTTCCAAATTATATCCCTTCTTAAACTTTCCTAGGCTTAAGTTTAAGCCTCTTTAAAGGCATTGCCGTGACTCACCTAAAGATGGGAATATGAAAGAGGCTATGTTCATGAAGAAGATCACAATAGATTATTTATATTCTTGTATCCTTCTTTACCAGGCTTAGATTCCAATGGGATCCATCATTCCTTTGCCTATACCACTCCACTGACAGCTCTAGTTAAGGCCCCTGCTGATACCCCATCTGAACTTCTCAGTACCCAGCCCTCATCTTACTCAACACCTCTTCCTTGAAACATTTTATTTACCTGGTTCCCAGAACACGACCCTCTCTCCTCTCTCCTTTCACTTCAGTGTGCATTTTCAGACTCTTTTGTTGGTTCCTTTTTATCTATCCAATCTGGAATGCCCAGAGCTTGGTTCTCAGATCTCTGGTCCCCTCTCTACAACCACTGTCTATGACTACTCCAATCACTCATGACTACTGAGTTTACACTTCCAGCCCAGGACTCTTCCAGGAGTGGCAGACTCATAGTCAACTGCCTACTTGACAGCTGTACCCAGATGAAGTATTGTCTCAAACTTACATCCAAATATAATTCTGACAATCTTTTGAGTCATCCTTGACTTCTTTCTCACATGCCATAATCAACCATCAGCCAATGCTTTAAACTGTCTAAAATCCAACCATTTTTTTTCACCACCTAAACCATAACCTTACCAGGAATATTGCAATGGCCTGACATCTCTCCCTGCTTCCTCTTTGCCTGTCTATAATCTATTATCTATTCAGTAGCCAGAGTGGGTCTTTAAAATATATATAAGGCATATCATCCATATCATTCCACTTCTATGCCCCAAGTCCTACAATGCCTTTCCATCCCATTTCCAGTAAAATCTAGTTGCTGGCACCCTTTAAGGCTTCATGTCCCCTCATCTTCTCCTAACATGCTGCACACCAGCCATGCTGGCCTCCTTGACCTTTTTCTAATACCTGTGCCTCAAGACCTTTGCATTTGCTATACCCTCTGCCTGGAATACTTTCTGCCAGACATCTACGAGGCTGCTCCCCTACTTCTTCCTGTCTCATTAGTCAGACCTTTGAATATTCTGTAAAACAGCATAGATACCATCCACCTAACTCCCCTCTATTCTACTTACCCTGTTTACTTTTCTTCACAGCACTTCGGTCCTGCTGACATATCATATGCTTATTTGTTTAGAGTCTCTCTTACCTACCTGCAGGGGAATGTAAGCTCCTTGAAAGCAATCCCTTTGTCTGACTGGTGCACTGCTATAGAAACAGTGACTAACACATAAAAGCCACCCCTTTAACATCTTCTGTATGAATAAAATAATTTATAATAGAATTCATAAACAACTTTTGTCTAACAGCAGAAAAATGATTAAGTAAATTAAAGCTTCGCTTCTCAATGGAATTTTACATAGTCAATAAAATTGATGAAATCACTCATAGGTATTACTCAAGGGACATGAACAATTTTCAGAAAGACTCCAAATTGTTAACAGACACACAGGGGAAAAGTATTACCCACCTAGCAAGCAAGGAAAAGCAATTTAAAAGAACTACGGGATACCATTTTTCCTGTTACTAAATTAACACATGTTTCTCTTTAAACTAACACCACCAGATCCTGGAAAGGCTTTCCGGTGGTGAACTCTCTTCTAGGGAATATAAATTTAAAGAACACCTTTGGAAAAAAACTTGTACAAAAATGCATAATATTACATCAAGATGTTTATTCTTTTTCATCTGGTAATTCTGCTGGGAATATTACATAAGAACATAATAAATACTATAGAAATATATGTATTTATCAGATAATATATATCAGATAATGTCAAATAATCAGATATATATGTATCAGATAATCTGCAGGTCTCAGAGTTAAGAAAATGATGTATGTACTCTATTGAACATTATAAAGTTGCTAAAATTATGTTTATTATGGATTTTGTTGACTTGGAGAAATGTTTATAATATGTTACTAAATTTTAAAACATCAGCCCTAGAGAAAATACCAGGTTATCTACATAAGGAATAAAAGCATCCACAGAGTTCCTATAGGAACCTGGAAAATTTTGACTTTTGCTCAAAATTATTGACTTGATGTTTTGTATCTGTGTTTCCAAAAGCTTAACTAAGTCTATATTCATATAATGTTTTGGCTGAGCTCTTTTCAGTTACAAATAAAAGATAAAGATTCCACTATGCATTTCCCTACTGCTCTCCTCTTCCATTAGTACTACATACAATTATTTATCATGTCAGAGGTTTTATGTTTAATTTTTAAACTGTAAATAATTACTATAATTTTAGTAAGTAGTAATATTTCACATCTATATATGAATATAAAGTATATAAACTTTGATTTTTTTCTACCATTAATGCATTCATTTTTCTCATTAAGGCAAACAACAACAGAAAAGTATGACCTACAGGAAAAGCCTCACCTAGAACAAGTTCTCTCTTTTTAAGATTGATAACTGATTGCTGTGTGCATACATTGCTGGAATCTGTGGTATTTGGAAGAGAAGTGACAAAGACAGGTTTCATCATGTGTTCTCGTTTCCTACCACTTGGAATCTAGAAGGAAGTGAAGGGACAGCAGAGTTGCCAGGTAGCCACAAGGAAAACCCAAATCATAAATACTAAACATGAAGCTTTGTTCTCTGTCGCGCATGTGTGGCCTGCATACAGAGCCCAATTTCAGTTCACCCAAAAAAGTGAATGGCTCACTGACTTTTTCAAGAACAATTTACAAATTTTAACATAGTTGTAGATTCACATTCAGAATAACATAGAGAGATGCCTTCATGGAGTTTCCTCCACTGGTTACATTCCGCAATACTATAGTACAATGCCACGATCAGGATATTGAGGTTTATACATGCTGACCTTATTCAGATTGTCCAGTTTTACTTGGACTCGTGTGTGTGTGTGTGTGTGTGTGTGTGTGTGTGTGTGTGTGTGTGTATTGAGTCCTATGCAGTTTTATTACACTGTAGGTTCATGTTTCCACCACCACAGTCAAGGATCCCTCACCACAAGGATCCCATTATTGACATTTTGTAGACACACTCATGTCCTTCTCCTGCCCCAACTGTCCCTAACCTCTAGTCACTGTTTTCCATTTCTAATTTTTTTTTCATTTAAACAAAATTATATAAATGGAATTATATAATGTGTAACCTTTTGGGATTTGTTTTTTTCACTCAACATAATTCCTTCTAAATCCATGCAAGGGATTCATCTGAGTAGTTGCATATATCAATATTTGGTTCCTGTTTATTGCTGAGTAGTATTTCCTGGCATGGATGCACCACAGTTTGCTTAACCACTCACCCACTAAGGACACTGAGTTATTTCCAGTTCTTGGCTATTGCAAAGAAAGTTGCTACAAACATCCATGAGAAGGTTCCTCTATGAACATAAATTTTCATTTCAATGGGATAAATGCCTGAGTGCAACTTCTGGGTCATATGATAACTGTATGTTTAGTTTTATAAGAAACTGCAAAATTCTTTTTCAGAATGGCTGGACCATTTTCTATTCCCACCAGCAACATATGAGTGATCCAGTTTCTTCACATCCTCACGAGCATTTAGTGGTGTCACTATTTTTTATTTTAGCCATTTTGATAGGTTTGTAGAGGTTTTAGTTTGAATCTTCCTAGAGGTCAATGATGTCGAACATCTTTTCATGTGTTTATTTGCCATCTATATACCTTTTGGTGAAACGTCTATTCATGTATTTTACTCATTTTCTGATTGAATTTATTTATTTATTACTATTTTGGGGTTTTTAGTAGACTTTATTTTTGTCAGAGCAGTTTTAGGTTCATAGAAAATTTGAGCAGAAAGTACAAAGTTCCTATATGCCTCTGTCCCTACATACTCACAGTCTCCCCCTCTATCAGCACCCTCCACTGGATTGGCACATTTGTTACAATCCATGAACCTATACCAACACATCATCATCCAAAGTCCATGGTTTACATCAGGGTTCACTCTTGGTGTTGTACTTTCTATGCATTTGGATAAATGTATACTGATATATGTCTACCACTGTAGTATCATACAGAAAAATTTCACTGCCCTAAACTCTTCTGAGCTCTGCCTCTCCAACCCTCATCCCCCTAAACTTCTGCCAACTACTGATCTTTTTACTGTCTCCATATTTGTAACTTTTCCAGAACATCATATAGTTGAAATCATACGGTATGTAGCCTTTCCAAATTGGCTCCTTTTACTAAGTGAACGGTTGACTTTCTAGAGGTTCCTGTATGTTTTTCATGATTTGATAGCTAATTTCTTTTTAATGCTGAATAATATTCCATTGTCTGAATGTGCCACAGTTTATTTATCTATTCACCTACTAAGGAACAGTTTGGTTGCTTCCAAGTTTTGGCAATTATGAATAAAGCTGCTGTAAACATTTGCGTGCAAGTTTTTGTGTGGACATAAGTTTCCAATTCACTTGGGTAAATACCAAGGAGTAGGATTGCTGGAACATATGGTAAGAGTATGTTTAGTTTTCTAAGAAGTTACCAAACTGTCTTCCAAGGTGGCTGTACCATTTTGCATTCCCACCAACAATAAATAATCGTTCTGTCATTCTACCTCCTCACCAGCATTTGATGTTGTCAATGATTTGGATTTTGGCCATTCTATAGGTGTGTGATAATATCTCATGGTTGTTTTAATTTGTAATTCCCTGGTAACATATGATATAGAGAATCTTTTCATATGCTTACTTGCCATGTGTACATTCTCTTTGGTGAGGTGTCTGTTCAGGTCTTTGCCCATTTTCTATTCAGGTTGCTTGTTTTCTTATTGTTAGGCTTTAAGAGATCTTTGTATATTTTGGATAATGGTCTTTTATCAGATGGTACTTTTGCAAATACTTTCTCACTGTCTATAGCTTGTCTTTTCATCCTCTTCACAAGGTCTTTCATAGAGCAAAATTGTTTAATTTTTATGAAGTCCAACTTATCAATTGGACTGTATTTTTGGTGTTAAGTCCAAGAACTCTGCCTGGCCTAGGTTCCAAATATTTTATCTTTAATGTCAGAGGCAACCAAAGAAGAGTATGGAAAGGGGAAAAGTGAACTGAAAGGTGGAAAGAGAAAGATGAACTGATTAGAGACTAAGAACTGGAAGAACAATAGGCTGTGTGTTGTGTTTTTCTCCACAACCCTCTACCCAACTAGGAGAAAGTGACTCAGGCCCCATGTTTCCGGTCCCAACTCTATAATAGAAAATGGCCCACATAGTCCACTCTTCCCCTGGATGAAGAAAAAATCCACCCAACTGTGCCAAGAGAGATGGATCAGGAGACCTGGTGACAAAAAGTGACCAGAAGAAGGGCTGTTTTCCCTAGTGGCTTGAGAATCTCCTCCTTATTGAAAGACACCAGGAAGCTTAACAGTACTGGCAAGGGAGATCTTGGTTATAGGAAGGCCTGAGTCCAAGAAGTTTCTTTGTCTCCAAGGCTTGAGACTCTTTTCTCCTACCCAGAAACACCAGGTGGCAGGGTGGCATTAGCAAGCAGGATCCTGCCCAGGAAGCACTCTTTATTTCCAGAGTTTGGAGGGTTCCTTCCCGTATCTAGAGGCACCAGCCTAGCAAAAATTTCCCTGTGGCAGCACCAAGAGGGACCACTGGGAGCCTTAGCAGCTCCAGAGAACCAAGCAGATCAAACCAGCACCATGAAGCCTGCAAAAATTAAACTGTCTTTGTAACCATAAAGCATAAAAAGTAGCCTGGGTGTTAAACCTAAAGTGATAGTCTGCTAACATAACACCTAAAAAGTCCAAGATATAATAAAAAATTACCAGGCATGCTGCAAACCTCACAGTCTGAATGAAAAGAGAAGATCAACTAATGCCAATACTAAGATGAATCAGATGCTGGAATTATTTAACAAGGATTTTTTTTAAAAATGTGTATTTATTTATTTATTTATTTATTTTTGAGGGAGAGAGAGAGAGAGAGAGAGACAGAGAGAGAGCACAAGTGGGGGAGGGATGGAGAAAGAGGGAGACGCAGAATCTGAAGGACGCTCGCTCCAGGCTCTGAGCTGTCAGCACTGAGCCCAACACGGGGCTCAAACCCAAGAACTGTGTGATCACAATCTGAGCCGAAGTCAGACGCTTAACTGACTGAGCCACCCAGGTGCTCCTATTTAACAAGGATTTTAAAAGCAATCATTATAAAAATGCTTCAATAATCAATTACAAATTCTATTGACACAAATTAAAAAATAAAAATATCTCAACAAAGAAATAGAAGTTCTAAAAGAGAACCAATGGGAAATTACAGAACTGAAAAATCCAATAACCAAACATTTTAAAGTACTGGATGGGCTTAATAGTAGAGCAGAGATGCAAGAGATATAACCAGTAAACTTGAAGAAATATTAATAGATTTTACCCAATCTGAACAACAGAGAGAAAATAATCTGAGAAAGAAAGAAAGAAAGAGAAGAGAAAGAACAAAGCTTCAAAACCTGTATAACATTAACAAAAGATCCAAAATTTTTAACATCAGAGTCCTAGAGACAAGGAGAAAGACTGTGACTGAGAGATAATTCAAAGAAATAATGGATGAAAACTCCCCAAATTTGGCAAAGGACATCAACCTACAAGTTCAAAAAGCTAAGTGAACTTCTGAATAGGAAAAATCCAAATAAATCCATGCTAAGACATATTATAATTAAGCTTCTGAAAAATAAAGACAAAATTAAAAAAACTTGAAAGCAGCCACAGAGAAATGACATGTTACCTGCAGGGGAACCAATTTGTACACAAATTGTGGATTGGTCATCATCTGAAACCACAGATGCCAGAAGGAAGTGGCATATTTTTCAAGTGCTGAAAAAAAGAATTTCCAACCACAAATTCTATATCTGGAAAAACTATCCTTCAGGAATAAAGAGGAAATAAACATGATGTCAGACACTAGAACACAAAAAGAATTTGCAGTTAGCATACCTACCCTTAAAGAATGACTAAAGCAATTTCTTTAAACAGAAAAGTAATAATAAAAGAATCTTGGAATATCAGGAGGAAGAAAAAGCAATGGAAAGAGAACTTATATGGGCACATAAAACAGACTATCCTCCCTATAAGCTTCATAAATCATATTTGAATATGGAAATAAAAATAACACCATCTGATACTTAAGTCAATGTGGGGGGGATAAAGAGACCTCAATGGAAGTAAGGTTTCCACACTGTACTTTAAGTGGTAAATGTTGATAATAGTACACTGTGCCAAGTCGCCAAGTCACATATGCATATACAGTGCTCTCTGCCCCCAAAGGCACCCCTACATTTTGTTTTATACACACACACACAGTATTATATATATTATAATTAACAAGAGCACTAAAAAGGTGATTAAAAGATATGTACTCAAAAACATTATAAGCAAATAAAGATGAAATTCTAAAATTTATGCAAACCATCTTCAAGAAGGCAAGAAAAGAGATGAGAGACAGAAGAAATAAACAAATAATAAAATGTCAGACTTAGCTCTAATATACCAGTGACTTTAAATGTACATAGTTTAAATACAGTAATTAAAAGAAAGAGCTTGGGTTAGTGGATAGAAAATCTCTTACTATATGCTGCTTACAAAAAAACTCACTTCAAATTCAATGACATAAGTAGGTTGAAAGCAAGCCTTGGAAATATATATAACATACAAATGTATTATGGAAACAGGGATAGCTATATTGCTATCTGATAAAAAATATTTCAGAGCAAAGAAAACCACTAGAAGCTAAGAAGGAGATTGCATTACAACAAAAAGATCAACCTACTGGGAAAAAAAATAATGATCCTAAAGATCAAATGACACCAAATGACAGCGCCTAAAAATCCATGAAGCACAATTAATACAGCTGAAAGGAAAAACAGACAAATCCACATCTATAGTTAGGTGCTTTGACACCTCTCAGCAACTGATAGAATTTCTAGAATGCAAATCAGTGAGAATAGAGAAGATCTAAACAATGTGGTCAACCAATGGGATCTAATTGACACATACAAAATACTCCATTCCACGACAGCATAATATCCTTTTTTTTTTTCCCCCAAGTGCTCATGGAACATTCACCAAGACCTACCATATTCTGGGCCATAAAACAAATCTCAAAAAATATAAAGGCATTAAAACCATACAAGTTATGTTCTCTGACCATAACAGAATCAAATTAGAACTCAATAAGATAAAGACAACAGGAAAAATACCTAAGGAGTTGAAAATTAAACAACATATTTTTTTAACAATCTATTGGTCATAAAGAAAACCTCAAAGGAAAATTTAAAATATACATAGAACTGTATGAAAATGCTCACCAACTTGTTTTCAAATTTATCTATTTATTTTGAAAGAGAGAGAGCACGATCCGGAGAGGGGCAGAGAGAGGGAGAGAGAGAGAGAATCCCAAGCAGGCTTCATGCTGTCAGTGCAGAGCCCAACATGGGGCTCAAACATATGAACCATGAGATCACTACCCGAGCCAAAATCAAGGGTAAAATGCTTAATCAACTGAGCCACGCTGGTGCCCTGCTCACCAACTTTAAAAGTATCTCTTGAAAATAAAATTTTTCCATTATATATAATTATAAAACAATTTCAATATATTTTATTATGTGATTTAAATACTGGATTGTCAATACATACCCCATGATCTTCGTAAATCAAAATTGTAGAATGCTGCTTTGACTCCCACAATTTTAAGAGGTTCTAGAATGGCTTTGCAACATATTTCTTCATAAAAAATAGGATAACAGTTTGATAAAGGAGGCTGTCTCCCACTTCACATATCCCCTAGACTGTCAATGGGGGCCAGGGAGCATGTGGTTGGAGAAAGAAGCATGCTCCTCCTCTTCTGCTCAGTTTTTAGAAGTTAAGGTGTCTTCGTGCAGGGCCTTTCTCTTCTCCATTCATACTCTCTCCCACGTGACCTCATTCACTTCCACAGCTATATTTATATATAGCTATGTCAATAATTCTCGATTAGGCAACTCTGGCTCTGGACTCCTGACTCATGCAGCAAACTGCAAACCTGCCATGTCCACCTGGATTGGCACCTTGCCCATCTGTAATAGGATTCTTAATTATACCTCAAATCTGCTTCTCCTGAAGTCTTCTCCTGAATTGGTACCATCATTCACCCAATTATTCAAGCCAGAGTCTTAGCAGCCAGTCTTGGTTCCTCTTTTTCACTCACACCTGTAACACATCCATGACACACATCAGCAAGCTCAACAGACCCAACTGCCTAAACATTCCTTTCTTCCCTATTTCTGCCACCATCTTGCTCATCTAGATGACTGCAACAACTTCCTGCCTGCTCTCCTTGCTTCGAGTCTTCTCTCCCTATGATGCATTTTCCACATGGAAGAAAACCATTTTTAAAAATATAAATCAGATTATGCTACTCCCTGCTCACAAATTTCTAGTGACTTCCCATCACACTCAACATTTGTTTGTCTATTGTGTCATGTCCAAGTAGAATATGTATTTTCTGAGAGACAAACATCTTTCTGTCTGGTGCATTGTAGTATTCTCAAGACCTGGTTCTTACCAAGGGACTCCATAAATATCTGTTGAATAATAAACAAGTAAATGAACACAGTGTGAGGAGGGTAACAGCAACCATGACCATGAAACAAATTGTCTTTGGAATCTAGATCAGAGTACATTAATGTGGCTATTATACATACATATTATCTGATCACGACAATGTAAAAAGCATGTGTGTACAGAAGGAGTGGATGAAAATAAAGAAAATGTTAAAATGTCATCTTTAAGTGGTGGGTTTATGGATGCTTTCCTTCTTCCTTCCTTCTAAATTTTCTTCTCTAAAATTAGCATGAATAATTTTATAATGGAGAGAACTTAAATGAACTTTATTTCTTCTAGTCACTCATTGGAGTCTTTCTTCTTCGGGCTGAATTATTCAGTGTCTCACCATTTTATCCTCCTACCCCTCAATAATCTTTTGGGCCCTTTGCAATACAATCTCTCCTCACCAATCACACCCCTTGACAAGTTTTCATTTATATTATAATCCACAATCTTTTTCTGTAGGTATGAAATTTTAAGGAAAGGAATTTTTCCTTTCCTAGGAGGTGTCATAGAGCAAGTGTGCCCAAAAATGTTAATAAAGTCCTGATTTTAGCAATGGCTTCTAAAGAGAGCTGGAATGGTTCTAATGGGTTATAAAATCTGGCAATTAATTCCTGAAAGAATGCCTGAGAAACTCTAATGAGCTTTGCATATGTTTCCTCTTTTTATAAGTGGGATTGAATGAGTTATGTTATTCACACTTTTCAAGTGTGAATCTTAGCTAAAGTAGGTTTAATTATGCTTAGGCCAAGTACTATGAAAGCAATATGGAACTTAAAAACTGATCTTCAGAAATTAAAGAAATATATGGAGTGCTACAAATGTGAACATTTTTCTTTAAAAAAAATCAGATATAGTTGCAGGTACATGAATATATATAGTTTTTTCTTCCATCAGGCAGTGACCCCAACAAGGTGGTGACATGCTAATTTCAGGAATATGTGTCTGAGAAGAGAAACACAGGACATGCTCCTGTTGGGGGCAAGCTGGTTTTGGGGGTGGTCTTCTGGCCACCTGGATATGTCAGATTTCTTGCCAGTTCTGGAACTGGCTCATTTCCAGGCCTCATTAGATGAGATTAAATTAGAGCCAGTGAGAGGGAGGGCAGGTCAAACTGTCTAGGGAATCTGGACAGAGTGTGCCCCCATACACATCAGAGGCTTCAGATGCAAGGTGGAGTCAGAACTCATCCATTCCTCAACTTCCTCCCCATCACCACTGGCACTTGCCATAGGTGAGGTTTGCTGAGGTCAGTTAGGTGCTGAATGAGGATAAGATCTGGTCTCTGCCCTCAAGAATTTCTTGGGGAAGTAAGACCGACAGCTGACAAAGGAAACAATCAGGCAGCATATGCCCTGTGCTGAGATGAGAAGTCATTCAACAGGTTAGAGGTGGAAACAGACTGGAAAGGACTGGGGTGGCAGCAGTCTAGCAGGGCTGAGTTTCCATGGTGCGTCTGTCCCCACCAGTTTGACCTGATAGGGGACATTATGCTCTGAATACTTGCTGGAATGGTGCTTGACTGGCTGGAGAAAAGACCCCTTCATATGAAATAGAACCACCGTTGGTGCTCCCATCTCCTGTACTGTCATTCCCATTGTGGCAAGGCACCAGAAAGTGTCTCAGGGATGAGTTTTAAAGATGGTTTACTGTCTCTTAGCTGGGCTAACAGAAGCAGGAGGTGGTACCTCTATTCTGAAAGTCACTTAACCTCTGCTCTGGACTGTAGAGTGTCAATTTGAATCAGATTTGCCTTTCTGGTTTTGCTAGGCTTCTATTAAAAATTCACAGGCACTTCCCATTCACATATATGTTAAAGGATGAGAAAAGAGTCAAGAAATAGGTACAGGCCAGGAAGAAGAAACCAGCCCATGGCTGGGAAGCCCCTGCCACAGATTTTCTGAGGAGATAATCAAGATATGCAAATTAAAGTACAGTGATATATTGTTTCATTTATTAGATTGGCACAGCTAAATATGGGCTAGTGAATTTCAGCATTGGTGAGGGTATAAGGAAATAAATGGGTGCTTGAGTACTTTGGTGGTACAAGGGTAAACCCATATTATCTTTTTGGCTTGTAACTTAGCAGTATCTACTAAGTTTAAAGTTGATACCCTTTGAACCAGTATTTCTAACTTTAAGATTTATGCCTCCAAAACCCTTCTATAAGTGCTCAAAGACTCAAATATGTTCCTTGTGGCTTTGTTTAAAAACTTAAAAGTATTACAAACATATAATTAACCCAAATGAACTCTGAAGAAGATTAAATAAATGTTGAGACATCCACACAATGGAATACTGTCTGTACGTGACTTAAGAATGAGGTAGACTTCTTTGCACTACTGTGGAGTAAAACATGCAAGCTCAGGGTAGCATTCATGGCATGAGTTCATAACCAAAACAATCAAAAGCAAGAGTTAATATCAGTGTAAAAAAAGAATATGGAGAATTTTGCAGCAATTTTTGGCAGTGTGTCTCTAGAAGTGAGATTATGTACGTTCCTGTACAGTTTGGAATTTTACATAAATTTGCACCATTTAATCAGAAAAAAGAGGTAAAGTCCATCTTAGTGTAGTTCTCAAACATATTTCCATTCAATGAATATTTGCAGGAATTATTCATGACATTTGTAAACATGTGGGAATATGAAGTGATACTTCATAGAGTCTTTAGGACATTAATTTCCAGGGGTGCCTGAGTGGCTCAGTCGGTTAAGTGTCTGACTTTGGTTCAGGTCATGATTTCACTGGTCATGAGTTTGAGCCCGGCATTGGAGCCTGGAGCCTACTTCACTTTCTGTGTCTCCCTCTCTCTCTGCCCCTCTCCAACTTGCACCCTATTTCTGTTTCTCAAAAATAAACAAACGTTAAAAAAAACTTTTAAAAAAAGGACATTAATTTCCAGTGTGAATAAACAAGGAAAGATAGGGGCAGGTCTACATGGCAAGGTTTATTTAGCTCCCCACGTCAAGAATTACAATCTGTTGCTGGTCTTAAAAATTATTCCTTCAGTCTTTTGAAGTCTTAGTTTCTTTCTCTGTAACTTGCAGATGGGCAAGGTGTCCTTTTAAGGTCTAGTTGAGAGGGGCTCGGCAGACAGGTAAGTGGGGGGGTGGGCAAATGATTTCTCCTAGCAATGGCAGCTGTGTGCCACTCACATCAGCTAGGACCAGTGCCACAAGAGCTGACAGACCTCCTCTGAATTAGCAAAACATAGAGTTTTCTAGAATAACCTAAGTGGCCTTTCCCACATTCATCCCAGGCCTTCTGCTTCCCTATCTATTTTGACTAAAGAAAATTAAAGACGGGGTGGGGGTGGGAGAGAAAAGAGTGTGTTAGGAAAAAGAAAGTATAAATGGAGAAGGGAATAGAGTCATCAGGAGGGAGGGCAGTTAAAGATGAGTTACTAGAAACATAAATTACACAAACAAAAGTTTGCAAAACAAACCAAGGCCCAACGAGGTGATGACTGACACACAGCTCCAGAGCCCCACGTTCCAGGCCACCCCAGAGGGCCTGCTCCACAACGTGGCCATTGATGCAGCCCAGGTGTGCACAGCCTTGGCCACTCTCATTTCCCCTTCCTGCCCAAGGCCCCCCTGCTGCTCAGGAAGCTGTGCAGTCCTGGTTGTGCATGCAGAACTCCACAGCAGGTCAGGAGCCTGGAAATAGGGGGCTCCAGGCCCATTCTCACTATAAGAGCAGCTTTTGTAGAAAAGACAAGTTCACAGCCATTGAGTGAACCTGTGACAGTCTTGCAGAGCTTACACTTTCACTGCCAGCCAGGGCTGGGCCCAGAAAGAATGATGTAGTTAATGACATTGGAGCCATTTTAATGGATGTTGTAGGCATTCTCTGCCAGCCTGATTCTCATCACAACTCCACGAGGCAGGCATTACTATGTGCACTGAATGGATGAGGAGGTCACAGCTGGTTAGAGAGGTCAGACGTCCAAAGTCATCCAGCCAGAAAGAAAGTGGGTCGGGGTTCAAACCCAGGTCTGCCTGGCTCCTCTTGCTCTGATAATGCTGCCTTTGTTTTTTGTTTTTTTCCAGGCATATCTCCCATCCCTTCCTGTGCCTCACAACTTTCTCTCACATTTGGGAGCCAATCACTGGGAAAGCTGAACCTGCCCAAAGCAGACTTTCTCCATCTATCTGTTTATGATGTCCTTTTGCACACATTAGAAGACTAATCTTACTTGATATTCAAAAAGCAATTCGAAACCTCAGCAGTAATTACAAAGCAATCACTCGTACAATGTCACGCTGTTTTCTAGAGCCTAAAAGAGCATCTCTGGTCATTTCAGTCTCAGCCCTACACCCCTGTGTCAGTGGGACCATCCACACTCCAAGCTCCCGCTGTCTACACTGAGAAAGTGGAGTGTGACTAACTCTACATCCCACCTCTCAGCTCTTACTCACTGCAGATTATGCTGGCTCTCACTACTGCTCATGGTCCCACCAACCCAATGTCCCTTTTTGAGACATGGTAGGGTGACAGAATGATCCACACACTGATCAGCATTTGGCAGTACAGGTTTGAGGCACACAGTTTGAGAGACGATGTGCTAAAGAATTAACTGAAAATGGCTTCTTGCTACCTCTCCTGGGCATGACTGCAATCTGGGTGAGATCCTCGAAGATGAACTCATCTTCTGGAAGCAAAGGGGCAAGTCTCTAAGGGAGTCTCAGATACCTATGGGAAAAGGCCTGGAAACAAGCAGGGCAGGGACATGGAGAAGAAGGGCGGGTCGGTGGATAGGGCCTTCTCAGTCACTTAAATCCTGTAGCATAGGCAGAGCTCTTCATAACTATTACAGGTTGAGTGTGCCTTCCCCATTCATGTTAAAGCCCCAGTACCTAAGAATATGGACTCTATTTGGAAATAGAGTCCTTGATGACATAATTACTTAAGATGAGGTCATATTGCAGTACAGTTGGCCTTAATCCAATATGACTGATGTCCTTATTTTTAAAAAAGGCAGTTTGCACACAGAAGATTCAAGGAGAACATCACGTGAACAAGAAGACAGTCATCTATAAGCCAAGGAGAAGCCTGGAGCAGATCCCTTCCCTCATAGCCTCAGAAAGAATCAACCCTACAAACACCTAGATTTCAGACTTCCAGCTTCCAGAACTGTGAAACAATACATTTCTCTTGTTTGAGCAGCCCAGTTTGTGGTACTTTGTTACGGCAGCCCTAGCAAACCAGATGCAACAGCTCAGTCTCAAAGTTCTGCTAAGAGAAACCTAGATGGTAAACAACAGTTCTCAGGTGTAAAGCTACACCTGAAAATACAGCAGAGGCAGAGTTATGTGCTTTCAACCCCAAACAGGACCGTGGGCTTTCCATGACATTTCCCTCACTTCTTAGGAAGGCTTTGAACAACTATACATTGAGGGCAGCATTGTAAGAGAGATTTGAGTCTCTTTTTTTTTTAGTTTGTTTTTTTATTTTTGAGAGACAGAGAGCAAGTAGGGGAGGGGGTGGAGAGAGAGGGAGATAGAATCCCAAGCAGGCTCTGCACTGACAGAGCCCAATGTGGGGCTGAAACTCATAAACCATGAGACCACAACCTGAGCCAAAATCAAGAGTCAGATGCTTAAACAAGAGATTTGAGTCTTAAGTGACAGATTTTGAATAAAAACAAGAAAATAGGGAGCTGATACCTGAAGCATAAAGGCCCAAACATTAGATGAAAATTACATTAAATGAATATTGGTTACATTTAACCATGTTTCAGTCCTCCATACAACTGCCAATTGAAAATCTATACATCTGGAAAAATGATCTAATTTTTCCAGTTACCATTCTTACATTTTTATACTACACTGAAAAAATAATTCTGTAGAATATGGGCTTCAAAACAAATAGAATCAAACCAAGATGTTCTTTGTCTAAGGAATGTACCCTGAATTAAGGCCATGAGAACATTCACAATTTTGTGGAAATTTTGCAAAATAGGATTTACCTTGATGACTTCATAAAACTTTGCACTGTAATTTTACCCACAGACATTTTAATTCTTCTGTAATCTGATATGCATGTTGCTGGTTGAAAGGATAAACATGAATTCCTTTTTGTATTTTTTCCATCATTGGTACATGTTATCCAACACCTGACAGGCTGTCAGGACACAAGCTCACTAAGAGCTGAGGCTAGGGTTTAATTTGCTTCATGAAGCACGACCATGGCACAGAGCCACATGCATAGACACTACATATTTCATTCATTCATTCATTCATTCATTCAACAAACACACACTGCTCTCTGTTACTGTGCTCAGCAGTCTGTACAGTGAGGAATTCTGCAGAACAGAACAAACAAATCAAAGAAGGAAAGTGGTGCAGAGATATTTTTCTATCTATGCAGAAGTAGTCCACCTGTGTGTAGATTCACAACCTCGTTTATGATGATTTGGGGCAAACCCCACAGACCAGTTTTCTCTTTGTTCTTTGAGGTCCCTGGAAGGTCTGGTATGCTGGCCATGGTACACAATCAGGTCTTGTTGATTCTTTCGTAAGGCTCCTAACCCCAGGACAGAGAGGCGAACTGTAATATAGAATGTCTTTCCTAGTTTACTGCTTTTGACTAAAATAATAACATTCACTCTGACATAATGACTGTACCAATTAGACTTAGGCAAAGAAAAAACTCTGATGGAATAAATTTAGTTATGGGAATGGAAGCCTCTCCAGAAGTCCCTGCAGTAATTATCTGTATTCTCCCAGGGGCTGGGAGACAGGCATGGTGTGGGCCTGAAGTCCACAGGGAGGCCCAAGCTTTGCTAAGTAGAGGGCCTCCTTGTCCACCAAACTCCTCACTGGGCATTTCACCTCCTTTCCTGCACTGCACCCCCAGCACAACCTGCTGGGGGTGGAGCTTAACAGGGGTTACTGAATGCCAGGACCTGGGCAGCAAGAAGGGCCCAAACGATCTTCAGGCTGAAGCTTCCAGACTCTTGCCTTGAATGAAAGCCCTGACGCAGGGCCTCAATCCATCCACATGGGCACACAGCAAATATATACTGAAGGAAAGAATGGCTACATCAAATTTCATGGACATTAAAATACAGCCATTCTTAAAACAGCTCAGGTCCCTTCTCTGGGTGTCTGCACACACTGGAGTTTCCTCCAACGCAACACCCTTTGTGTAGAAGACCTAGAGTGGAGTACAGGGTTGTTGTCACAGTTTCTTGGGGCACCGAGTTACAGATCAGTAGAGGGTAGGCATTATCTGGGGTGACTTTAGAAATAAACAAAATAAAATGGAAATTCCATAGAAAGTAATTTTGAGTAATTGCTTAAAAATACAAACATCTCTGCACTATGCCCAACAGAAACAAGTGCTTATACTGTTTTGTTTTTCCAAATGAAACTGCCAGCCAAGTTGAAAAAATCCTTTCTATCCCTGGCTCCTGCCTATGAGGAAGAGCAAGGCAAGCTGTACATCTGTGGCGGACACTCAGAAAACGGCAGCCCCTCCCCGGGGATGCTATTAGTGTCTGGGCTTCTTGGAAAGACAGGGAGACATGTGAGAATCTGATTACTATTCAGATCAGCAGCGAGGCCCAGGCTGTCTGGAACTGACATCGCCAGGTAAATAAAAGGGCATTCACTGGAGACTGCGCATGTTCTTATGTCCCGTCATGGGAAAGCGTATGCCTGTACCCACAGCATTCATGGCCATCTTGTGAAAACTGTCTCCAGCCCCCAGATGCAGGGGTATGCTTTGCGCAGAATGTAATTTACTATTTTGTGCCACTTAGCACTTCCTCCACCAACATAGTAGTAAAACACGTGGCCCATTTCGACTCTAGCATTAGGTGGGGATTGGCAACAGCCTGGGGTTTCATTCTTGGTTCCCCTACTCATATCCTAGCATGTGACACTATCCACTTGTCAAAAAGGACATATATCAAACAACAATAGCAAAGCCATTGTCTCTGTGGCTTAAATGAATTAATGACTTCATAATAATAGCTAACATGTATTGACATCTTTCTCTGTGCCAGTGGCTGTGCTTAATATTCATTATTTTACAACAACCCCATGGCATTAGTATCTTCATTTTCCAGGAAAGGAACCTGAGCACAGGGAGGGTAATTCACCTACTCCACGTCACACAGCCAGTAAGTGGGGTCACCAAGATTCAAGTCTGGTTTGTTTCTGACTCCAAGCCCAAGCCTGTCACTCCTCCAGCATCGGGGAGGACAAAGCATCTTAAACTGCAGACTGCAGGTTGGACTCTTTTTCAGCTCTCCTCCACCCCCTCTCTCATAGGAAGGTTTCAGGTAATCCATCAAGTTGTATAAAGTGGTTTCTCAATCACACACAAATTCGATTTTCCTTAAGTATCAACCCAACTTTATCTAAAAACCCATCTTAAAGTTAACTTGCAGGGAGTTGAGGGGCTGGGGTGACGCGGGTGTTCTGGGCCTCTCTTGGGAATGTCTGCGGTAAGACTACACCCGCCATATAAATCTTGTCCAAGAAAAGAAAAGAAGCTGGGTTGTGCAGGGTAGAGTTACTACAGCTGCCTGGACCCCTGCTTACAGACTGGGGAGATCAGAGGGGAGCCAGGCCAATTTGATTCCAGGCCCAGAAAGTCGTGTTTGAAGCGAACCCTCTCAGGTTTCCAAGGAGGGAAGGTTTGCTGGGAAGCTGGGAGTGTGGACTGAACAACGAATTCCGGGCTATGTGGTTCCTTAGAGAAGCCAAGGGCGGCAGACTGGATAAGGAGCCAGACTCCTTTTTCTACCTCAGATAAGATTGAGGCCTCTGTCTCTGAACGTGTTATTAATACTCTGCTTGGTTCAAAAAGAGCAAGTGCTGTTCTTTTCCTGCAGAGTGAGAGTTAGAAGAGACAGTGACTTCCCCAAGGCAGGATGACCCCAAGGTTATAAACCCAAAGAGGGAGGTCCCATCTGGGCCTCTGGGAAACAGCCATGGCTCCAGCTCTGAAGCATGGCTGCTACCGCAGTTCTCCCTTACTTGCTATGTAATCACATTTAATAAAACATGAATATTGTACAATAAAGACTGCATTTTCATCAATCTGTTTGTGAGATCAAGTGGTATGCTTGAAAATATGAAATATGCATCAAAATCTATTACAGCCTCCTCTGGGCATTTTATATAAATCTTTACCTGTGAGAACATTTCAGAGAGAGAATCTAGACTTGATGGAACACGCAAAGCTTTTCCTCCATTGCAGTGAGATATCAGCATAACATTTTTTAAAATGCAAATTAACCTTTGAGATTCACACGCCCTCCACCATCACCCTAAGAAACATGTTCCCATTCATGTGAGCAATTACTGCACTTGCCCCTGCCCCCCATCCCAAGTCCTGCTAGCCCCATCTGGCAGGAACCAGCCAAGCTTTCCTGGGTCCACAGCGCCTCCTAGTACAGGTTACTGAAGCTGGCTCCTCATTGCTTCCCCGACTTACTTCTGAAGGGAGGGTGCTTCTATGCCACACGCCTCTCCCCAGCCCTCATCCTTGCCACCACCCCCCACCCCTGTGCTATGGTCCTTGAGTTGTTTGGTACACGGTAAATAATTATCTAGAACTAGTAATTCCCCCATGGACATTCTCCCTCTCATATGCCCACCCATATTCTCTCTAACCTCCTCCTCCTCATTCCCTTGCAACCCTGTTGGAGTTTCTCCACTGGAAAAATCTCTATCCACTTTATAATCCTGTCTCCCTTCCATCTGGGAACAAAATATTAACCAAAATTAGGGCTGAATGACATAAAAGTGGTGTTGGTAATCCAACTGCATCCAGGAAAGGGACGTGCCTGCATCTGCCATGGAGGTAAATGCAACTATGCTCCGGTGCTGTTGTTAAAGCTCTGAAAAGTATCCAGAAGTGCCTTTCAATCTCGAGACGCTAACTACCTCATTCCATTTCTCCAAGGACACCTGCTTTCCTCAAGCACTAGCATTCAAGATGAACTTTAAAAATACTATTTTATTCACTATGTTTTTCTGTTCTCTTCCATAGTGAAAGCCTTGATGCTGTTGTATTTCCCTATGCAGTTAATCCATCCAGATTGTGGTTTGTTTGTGAGCCGGCCCACAGAGCAAGCTAGCCATTACTTATTTGTAATGCTTTCCATGGAGAAGTGTGGTCTGCACATCAACCGTTCGGTCACCCTACACTCTGCTTAGGCCCATGCCTGTGAGGGAGACACCTTTTGTGCATCACCTCACCTCCTGTCATCTTCACCTCTTGTAGCCACTGCTGCAGAAACCCAGGTCCCTGCAGGTTGCAACCAGTTTCCCACAGGTGTGAACCGCCAGCTACTTCCCTCGCCACACCTGCTTCAGGTCGTCTCTCTGATGCTGAGATATGGGCCACCTGGGAGAACTGTTTCACTCAGTCATCACCTAGAAGTGTGGAGACTTAATGCCCTGTGAGGGGCCCTCTGACCTGTGAGGCATGGGAGGTGGAGTCAGGACGCCTCCTTTATTGCTCAGGTGGACAGTTCTGAGTCTTGCTCCAGAAAATTCTTCAGAGTACCAAAGAGCAATCATGTGGTGACCCCTGGTAGTGCCCAGTTCGATAACACATCTCCCCCCTGTTTGCTCCCCTGTCCTTCACTCTTGCTCCCTGGGACCACATCCCTGCAAATTAACCCTTGTCTCAGGATGTACTTTTGGAAAAAACAGGAAGGGACAGGCTGTTTCTAAATGTTCCCTACTGTGCACGTGGATTACCTGGAGAACCAGACAGGGATGTGGTCTTCTTACAGCAACAATCTGGAAGCATCGCTCTTGGCTCATTTTGCTACTCTGGGCACCCGAACCAAAAATATATTTGTGGCAAATCCCAGAAGAGCTTCAATGAACACGGGTTCCATAAAGACTCTAAAGGAACAGCTGCTCCTTGCTCTAGAATGAAGACAAAAGATAGTTTATCACACAATTAACTTAAATTTTCAATTCCTCACACATGAGAACCTCTTTCAACCCATGTGGAGAAAATACTGCATTTGCTCTGGGCTGGTCCAGATTTCTTGGCTTTTTTTCATTGGCCAGTCCTGCATTTTCTCTTCTTTGGATTTTACTTGTCCTACAAAGTTTGTGTGAAGATGTCATTCCTAGGATCAGGTTCAAAGCTGAGCCCCAGAGGTTTTATTGGCAGAACTGTGGAAAAGGCCTGGTTCCCTCCAGCAGGCTCTGGAAGGTGCTTTCCTGTATTTGGAGTGCCCATGGTAGTACTCACTGCAGCCTGCACAGCTCTGAGGTTGGCCTGGGTCTGATGATCTCTGGCCCCTGCTCTGCACACTGGCCTGTTGCAGAGACAAGAGGGGAGATCCATCCTTTTCCTCTGCAGAAAAGAGTCACTTTCTGACTGGGGTCTGCACTGAAAAGGGGTTCACAGAGCAGAAAGAGAGTCCTCTCTCATCCTGCACTCAAAACATCCTTCCTCCAGGAGTGATGTGGGTTCACTGACTACTTCCTGTCTGAAGCAGCGTGAGCTACTAGCAGGTGGAGACAGACATCCTGGCTGTGTGAAGTTGGATGCTCAGACCTCTTGGAAGCAGGTCAGTGCAACCTGTTGGAAAGGATGTGAGGTACTGATAGAAAGGGGGGTGGGGAAAGACGGAAGCTGGCAATCCCTCCTGGCTCTGGAGACAGCCTTTTGCCCAGGTGTTAGAAAATGTGGCAAGGTGGGCAAAGGAAAGAAAACGCTGGCTTGGCCCTTTTATAAATGTTCTAGCGCTGATGGCTAGAAAGAGTATAAGATGTGAATTACTTTACTTCAGGAAGAGAAACCCCAAGGCAAAGCTTCAGTCACGAACTTTGTCTGGAGGAGGCAAGTTGCTTTCCTACCCTCCTCTCCCTGTCACTTCTGGAAAGCACTGCATGGAGTTTCCTAATTGCCACAGGACAGGCTCAGCCCCCCAGGTTCTCTGGGAGACACTGTCTGAGGCCTGATGGGGGTCACCAGGCTGTTGCCAATGTAGAAACAGAATGGTGGCTACAGAGTGCCACCTAGAGGCAGAAGTGGCTAAATATTCAGATGGACTCAGGCAGATACAAGCACTGTAGTAGATCCTATCTGCTTTTCCCACCTTCATTTACTTTAGGGAGGTCTAGGAAGCCCAGCCTCATGCCCCCAGCTCCCAGCCCTGGACAGGCTCAGGCACAGCCTGAGTGCACACTGAACACAGGGAGAGAAGTCAGCAGACAGACCCCAGAGTTCTGTCAGCTTCCTCCAGATTTTTGGTTTTTGTTCTTTTCTTCACATTTACTCTTACCAAATGTATTCTAGCCCTATAGACTCTTAGAACTCAAAGAAGGAATGTTTATTTTTATAAACTAAATCGACACAGAATAAATGTAAAATCCATACTTCCTGACCCAAACACTGTTGCTTCCCTTGATTCTTCCTTTAAAGAATCTACTTTGGGGGCATCTGAGTGGCTCACAGTTTGTGGGACTGAGCCCTGCAACGGGCTCTGCGCTGACCATGTGCGGAGGCTGCTTGGGATTCTCTCTTCCCCCAACCTCCTACCCGCACCACCCCCCCTTCTCCTGCTTGCACGTGCACTAAATAAATAAATAAATATTCATTAAAAACAAAAAGAATCTACTTTGTACCCAGCTAAGAGTGTGTCTTATTAGTTCCCACTGTAATTATGACTGGCTTAAAAAACACTATTTTTAATTTTTTTTAATGGTTATTTATTTTTGAGAGAAAGTGAGAGACAGAATGTGAGCAGGGGAGGGGCAGAGAGAGAGAGGGAGACACAGAATCTGAAGCAGGCTCCAGGCTCTTAGCTGTTAGCACGGAGCCTGACACGGGGCTCAGACTCAGGGACCACGAGATCATGACCTGAGCTGAATGAAGTAGGATGCTTAACCAACTGAGCCACCCAGGCGCCCCATTTTTAAAATCTAAAACACCGCCCCTGATTCTTAGAGTTCCCAGACTCCTTTTAGATCTCACGGACCCTTTGACCTGAAGAGATTTAATGCACCCATATTCAAACTAATTTAGCCATGGTCTCAAGGCGTTTGTGAATCATTCCTCTCCTCAGCCAATCCATGGATGGATTAAAAATCCCTCTGTATCTGAGAACATTCTGCAGAAGTCCTGAAGACATACCACATACTGCAACCGGTCCCACAGAGCTGGTTCTAAAATGTTTTTTAATGCCTTATTCTCTAAACAAAATCTAAGGGCAGAGTCTTGGCCTTTGTATATGCTATTCCCTTTGCATGGAACTCTATAGCACTCCCAGTATCCAGCTATCCATAGCTGCATAACAAATTACCCCAAAACTCAGTGGTTTAAGTCAATAGCTTGCTACTATTTTTCACAATTCTGTGGGCTGACTTCGTTCACATGGGCACTTCTCATTCTGTTACAGTCAGATAACGGCTGGGGCTGAAATTATCAAAAGGCTTCTTTACTCACATGTCTAGGGCTGGAAAAGCCAGGGCTGATTGGGTGTCTCTCCCCACCATGTTGCCCTTCTATGAGGCTAGCTGGGCTTCCTAACAGCATGGTGGTCTCAGAGTAAGTGTGCCTCTTACATGGCATCTGCTTTCCCCTGAACAAGTGTTCTAAAAGGTCTAGGCAGAAGCTGAAGGCTTCTTATGACCTAGCCTCAGAAGATCCAGAACATCACTTCTGCCACATTCTATAGGTCAAGTAAAGGCCAGCCCAGATCCAAGGAAAGAAGAATTAGACTCCATATTTCAGTGGGAGGAGGAGCAAAGAATTTGTAACCATCTTTAAGCCATACAACCTGTTTGGCCAAGCACCATTGGATGCTTTCAGTTTCATATTAAATGCCATTTTCTTAGGGAGGTCTTTTCTCATCCCAGACTAGGTTAATCATATTTTTTTGTACATGCTCCTATAGTGCTCTCGTGCTCATGCTCTTGCCATCTCTCTCTCTCATGCGCGCGTGCACACACACACAAAGAGGCTTTTCGTATTTTCACATTTGTTTAATATTTATCTTCCCCAAAGACTAAATCTCTCAAGGACATAGGCAATGTCTTTTATTCACTACCAGTCCCAGGCACCTATACAACATCTGGCTCCATGTTCAGTTTCAGAATTGAATTAGATTGATTTTGGGTTTTCAGTTGATCAACAGAAGGAATATATAAGGATTTGCAGGAAAGCTGAAACTAATTTAGGGTGTGTTCTCATGCAGCTCCCTCTCACTGTAGCCTTACTTGTCATCCATCTGATTATGACCCTCTTTGAGCTCTCTGCAAGAAAGGTCTTCATGTTTCAGAAGCCTGTCAGTCATGTAGTCTGACCCCTGGAATACGGGGGAACTCAGAACTTTGAGATGAGGCAGATTGTGGGGATGGGTCTATGGCTGGAAGGAATCTGGTCTCACAAGCTGAATGTGGCAGTTGATGTGTGGGCACAGACAAGAGGTGGCCAGTCATTCAGCCCAGCTGTCAGGTCAGGAGCCTCTGTGCAGTCACAAGTGTCTTGACAGCTGGAAAGGCCCAAAGACAGGGAATTCAGAGCAGACCCTTACCAGAAATCAACTCTCAAGGGGCCTTAAGGTCAGCAGATGGTGAGACCTCATCCTCCAGTTGCTGGGCCAGGGGGTGGCTCCATGAACTCCAGTCTCTGGGAGTCCCTACTCTTAGAGAGACTGGAACTCTAGACAGGGCACTGAGATAGAGACAGGTGCACAGGATATAAGACAGGCAGCCATTTTCTACCATCAAGGTATGAGGTAGTGCTTGGGCATGAGGCAGATCCAGGCCCTCAGTGGTCAATACCACAAGTCAGGAGGAACAACTTTTCTGTTTAAATCCCTCTTGCTAAGCTCTGGCTGCACATTTGTGGTAGCCATTGGAGCATTTGCCAAATATATTTGCTCTCCACCTCTGAGGACATGGTAGGGCTGCATTTCCTGGCCCCCTTGTGGTCTGATGGGGCATGTGACTAGTCTGGCTAATGAGTTATGAGATCCAGGGGCACGTGTCCCTTCTGCCAGAGCCTGTAATTACTGGTGCAAGACCCTGGGAGATCTCCTTTTCCCTGGCCCCATGCCCAGCAACACTGGAGATGGCTGGCCCAGCCAGGCTGAGTCTCTGAGTCACTTATGATGAACAGCAGGGCCTTGCCTCCCATAATATCTGTGTAGCTGGAGGGGCATAAAAATCTGTGTTGTTTTTAAGTATCTGAGACTTTATAGTTGTTTGTTGCTGTAGCACAAACTGGCCTTGAAGGCTCTCACTTTGGCTATACATCAAAATCATCCAGGGGCTTTACAAAGTCCTGATGCCCACTCCCACACCAGAAACCCTGGTTTCATTGGTATGAGTGTTCTGGGAATCAGGATGTTTTTAAACTGAACTTTTTGTTTTAGAATACTTTTAGATTTACAGGAAAGTTGAGAAAGTAGTCCAGGGAGTTCCCATATGCTTCTCACCGAGTTTCCCCTATCCCCCTATTGTTAACATCTTGTGTGGGGCACCTGGGTGGTTCAACTGGCTGAATGTCTGACTCTTGGTTTTAGCTTGGGTGGTGACCCTGGGGTCACGGAATCGAGACCTGTGTCAGGTTCTGTGCTGAGTGTGGAGCCTACCTGCAATTCTCTCTCTCTTTTTCTCTCTCTCCCTCTGCCCCTCTCCCCGCCTGCACTCACTCTCTAAAACAAAAATTAAACACATTACTATGGTCCTTTGTCACTACTCATGAACCAATACTGACACATTATTACTATAAAGGTTCATTCATCATACAGAAGCCCTTAGTTTTTACCTAATGTCTTTTTGGTGTCCCAGGATACCTCCTGCTACATTACATTTAGTCATCTTGTCTCCTTATGCTCCTTTAGACTGTGATAGAGTCTCAGACTTCCCTTGTTTTTGATCACCTTAACAGTTTTGAGGAGTACTGGTCTGGTGTTTTGTAGACTGTCCTTCAACTAGATTTGTTTGATGTTTTTCTCATGGTTAGACAGTGTAATGGGCTTTGGGGAAGACAACCCCAGAGATGGGCACCAATCATGGGCACGTGACTTATCACTGTTCATGTTGACCCTGATCACCTGGCTGAGGTTGGGTTTGGTAGGTTTCTCCATGGTAAAGTTACTCTTTTCCTGTTTTCACCTTATACTCTTTGGAAGTCATTATGCATAGCCCACACTTAAGGGGTAGGAGTTAGGTTCCACCTCCTTGAAGGAGGAGTATCTACATAAATCATTTGGAATTCTTCTGTATGAGAGATTTGTCTACTCTCCTCCATTTGTTTATTTATTCAATAATTTATATCAGTATCGACTTGTGGATATTTATTTTATAAACTGCTTATGGTCTAATATTTCATTGCTCAAATCATTCAGCTTTGGCTACTGGGAGCTCTTTCAGTTGGTTCCTGTGTCCCTTTGACATATCCCCATCATTGTGGTGAGCATTTTCTTATTCTCTGGTACTACAAGATGCTCCAGGCTTATCTTGAATCCTTCCTGCCTAAGCCCCAGGATCAATCATTTCTTCAACAAACCATGGTTCCTTTCATTGGAGGATGATATTAGAAGCCAACATCCAGGTGCTTGGTTGGGCATCAGGATTGTAATTTTAATGTGCAGCAAAGTTGGGGACCCACTGGCTAAACACATAGTGATTCTCAATCTTGGCTGCACCTGAGAAGCACCTTGAATGTTGAGTATGGCATGGTAGGTAGTTCTTCATAGGTTCATGAGGCTCCATAGCATACAGAATTAATCACATATCACAAATTATTTACCAGATAAGATACCCATTCAAATGAAGGGTGTTTTTGTTTGTTTGTTTTTTGTTGTTTGTGCAGTAATTTGCAAGTACTGTTTATACCAACATTTCCTGGAGCTTAAGTATCTTAGCATAATTTACATCTGGTGCTGCTAGAATTCTTCCCCCCCGCCCCCCGCCACTCCGCTGGAGCTCAGTCCTTCTCTCAACACCCAGAGAATATGAAAGGGGGAAAAATTACTCTCAAGGCACAAAGGATCTAACCCCAAGGGATATAAGCCCAAAACACTGAGGTGACCATCTTCTTTCCAGGACTAGGAAGAGAGCTCAAATGATTTGAAGTGTGTGTGTGTGTGTGTGTGTGTGTGTGTGTGTGTGAGAGAGAGAGAGAGAGAGAGAGAGAGAAAGAGAATATATGAGCACCTATGAGCATGTGAAAGTATGTGTGTATGTGTGTGTGTGAACTGTAAGTGTGTGTAAGTCTAAGTGAATGTGTATGGTTGACAGTGAGTGTGCAAATGTGTGTGAATGTGGGATATAAACTTGAAATTGTGTGTGAGTGTACATGAAACACTGTGAGCATTTGGGGTGGGGACAGGTCACCATGACCCTTTGTGGGCATTAGCCCCCATAGCCATCCTCATTCCTCACACCGTCTTGAACTCCTAGGCGACTGTCTCTGCTCCAAATTCATGCCATGGGTGCCATGTGTGGCACAGTGCCAAGCCTCGTCTCTCGCCCCCTCCTGAGAACCTGGGTACAGCACAAAACAGTCAAATATTTTCCTCTCCTGTCATTACTAACTATAGCTCCACAAGTTCTCAGATCGCTGTGCTAGCTCATTGCCATAATTAGCAATTTTCTGATATCATACTAACACTGGTTAATTATTCCCTCGGAGACAAAGCAAATTCATGGGATGCCGAGGGTAAGTGGATAAATTCTTCTCTGAAGAGCAGCTCAAGCATTTGTGTGTTAGTCACACTGCAGTGTGGTCTCGGAAAGGGCTCAGTGACCTGGAGCAGGGCCACAGGTGAGGACCGCAGCAAGGCCTCATCATCACAGTGGTGTCCACCTGCCCCACTCCCCCTCCACCTCACAAACACCAGAAAATTTGGGAACCTGCTCTTCTCCTGTCCTTCACCGATATTATGACCTGCCCACCACAGCCCAGCTTGGGGCCCTGGTGTGAAGAAGGCAGTTTGTCATCCCCACCCTCCTCAACCTGCCTATGCACCCCAGTGTCACGCACCCTTTCTGTGTTCCAGCAAAACTAACCTGTCTGCATCCCACCCTTAGGGCCCTGCTTTGTGTCTGCTTTTCCTCTTGGGGACACATAAGTACTTAACAAGGTTGCCTGAGCCCTTCTGCAGGCAGGGCTTCCCAGAGGGGTGTGAGATGCTGAGAGGCAACAAAGAGAAGGGGGTCGGCACAGCTGTGGCTCCTTGGGCACGGGAGCAGCCGCCACTTCTCTCCAGGGACACTGAAAAAGAGAACTGGGAGTCCTGGGGGTACATCATTACGTGGAACACACCACAAACCTCTCAAAGGCTCGCTTAGTGAAAAGAAGTAAAGAAACCCACAAAGCTATTTTTGCCTGTTATTCTATTGACGGAGGCAGACATTGGGTTCCTTTGCCTGTATTTACTCAAATAACAACCCGAGTGGTGCCTTCCTTTCGTACGTGAGAAAGTCCCTTCTTGGTGGAAAGTTTAGGCTTGAGATCTCATACCTGGGGCTTCTTCTCAATTCCCTGAACACAGAGCAGGCTGCACGGTGTTGTTATGGCACGTCCAGGCAGGTCAGGTGCCTTCACCTCTCCCCGGCCGCCCCCAGCACAGGGCCTTGTGACAGCCTCTTGTCTGCCTCATCCTGTTTGGTTTGGACGCTTTCACCAGTGAGCCCTGCCACCCTGAGCCGAAGCACACTGTGTCGTGAGGGGCTGTGCTGGGCCGTGGTTCAATAGATTCTACAGGCCCAGGCACCTGGCTGCTCAGGGACAGCGTGACTACATGGCCTGGCTTGCTGGGACAGTCTCAGGTGACACCTCTTGTCCTGGACTAATGGCCTAATAACTCCCCAGATGGTCTTGATTTGGACAATAACTATGGTCACCCTGTGTGGGAAAGATCTGAGGGCCAGCACCATCTCCTTGGCCTCTGAAATCTGGCCGCTCCGAAGCCACTCTGAAGCTCCCCTGTTGGAGAGGGGTGAGCTTGCTTCCCAAAGCTCTGGGAAAGCCAGCGGAAAGTGAGGTAGGGTGAACATGGGTACTGCTCCCTGCCCACGTGCAGAGAACTAAGTGGCTGGTGCTGCACACCCATGTCTGTTAAAACTCAGCCCAACTCCTTAAATACCTAGCATCCTTTCTGCCTTTCTGCATGTCTTCAACCACAGGTATCCTCTCTCTCTTTGAACCCTCAAGTCCACCCCAAGCTTCTTTCACCTCCTTTAACATATTCCTCCTGAAATGTTGGAGAGGCAGCATAGAGCAAGGCTCAGGATTACATGAGCCTCAGCTCAAGTCTCAGCTCTATCACAGAGTAGCTCTATGACTGTGGGCGAGTCCCTTTACTGCCACAAGCCTCAGTTTCCCCATCTGTAGAATGAGAGGGACAGAGGCTGCCGCACAGAGGGGGTTAAATGGATGAATACATGGGATGCACTTGGAACAGAGTCTAACACCCAGAAGTATTAGCTATTAAGTACTACATGTTACCTTCCTTCCTAGATTGTAAGTGTTCTTCCTTAAAAAGCAAAATTCAGGAATCACTGGGTTCTACTGCTGAAACCAATATTATACTGTATGTTAACTAACTTGAATTTAAATTTAAAAAAAAAGCAAAAATCAGGGCGTCTAGGTGGCTCAGACAGTTAAGTGTCTCACTCTCAGGTCTCAATCTGACAGCTGCGAGATCAAGCCACACATCAGGCTTTGTACTGAGCATGCAGCTTGCTTGGGATTCTCTCTCCGCCCCTCCCCTGCCAGCACACGGGCGCATGCACACTCACAGTCTCTCTCTCTCTCAAAGTAAATGAACATTTGTTCAAAAGCAAAATTCAAAGTGATTTGCTGAGTAATGACTACATACCAGGTGCTTTAACAACCACTGTCTCACCAATCCTAGAGCCAACTCTGAGAGCTGGGGGGGGGGGGGGCGGTCACTGGCCCCCTTTCACAGGTGGAGAAGAAAAAGTTCAGAGAGGTTAATTAATTAGCCCAGAACACACAGCTTAGTAATTAAAAGATCAGAGATGATTTGGAACACAGGTCCTTTCTCCAATTTATCACACTACCTCCCCATCTCCCTCCACACAAACCTCATGATGACAAATAAGCCTTTGTGCTGACATACATTGCAGTTTAGCTATGGAGGTTTACAACAGATGACACTTAAAATCGGTAGTGCTCTTCAAGAAAAATCAAATGGATTCCAGGCATCAATTTAAGAGAAGGACAGTCATGTACACAGGCCAAGCAGTATTAGGAGCTTTAGCCAAAATCAATATGTTAGTGTTCCCCATACTCCACCCCAAATATGTGCCATTGCGTCTGCTGATGGCCTTGACTTCTGGATTGAAAGCAAGATGTTCAAACAAGGTTTGCCATTTTCAGACAGAGCAATGAATGTTGTTTCCAGGTACAAGGATTTACTTCTGAAAAGAGGAACTATCACTAGCACCTCCTGGGCTCTGCCACTTCCCCTCTTGGGGCCTCAACATTCTCCTCCGTACAGTGGGACTGTATGAGGTCTTCTCTAGGACCCCAACAACTCTTATTTTGCAGGGGTCCCTGAGTCACATATGCTGCTTAGGTTATATCTGCTTTCTAGAAAGTTTGCCTGAGCAAGTAGTAGAGTGGATTTAATGGTGGCCCCCATCCTAGGATCCCCATTAGGATGGCCACATCCTAATCCCCAGAACCTATTTATATGACGTTATTTTTTTAAAAAAGGTCTTTTCAGGGACGCCTGGGTGGCTCAGTCGGTTAAGCTTACTACCTCGGCTCAGGTCATGATCTCGTGGTTGGTGAGTTCCAGCCCTGCATCGGGCTCTGTGCTGACAGCTCATAGCCTGGAGCCTGCTTCAGATTCTGTGTCTCCCTTTCTCTCTGACCCTCCCCCCCCCCGCCCCGTTCATGTTCTGTCTCTCTCTGTCTCAAAAATAAATAAACATTAAAAAAAATTTTTTTAAGGGTCTTTGCAGATGAAATTAATTTAGGGATCTTGAGCTGAGATCGTTCTGGATTATCCGAGTGGGCCCTAACTCTAATGACAAGTGTCTTTTAGGACACACACAGAGGAGAGACATAGACACGTATCAGAGAAGTCCATGTGAGGACAGAGGCAGAGAGACTGGGTGATTTGGCCACAAATCCAGGAATGCAACAACCACCAGAAGCTGGAAGAGGCCAAGAACAGATTCGATCCTACTGCCTCTGAAAGGAGCCCACCCCTACAACCCCCTGAATTTGCACTCCTGGCATCCAGAATCATGAGAGAATAAATTCCTGTTGTTTTAAGCCACCCATTTTGTGGTAATTTGTTATAGTATCCATTCAGGAAACAAATATAAATAGTTTTATATGACCACAACGTGGTGATACCCATGTTCACTTTTAAAACACAAGTTGGCTTCATTTGTAAATGTTTCTAAAAGGAACTATTCAGTGGAATTACTGTGACTGAAATCAAGATTAGCCCCAATCTGTTAGAACACCCAAAAATTATTTCCAGTAAAAGGAAGAGGTGCCCGGGGAACTCACTGGACAAACCCCTCCGGCTGTTGGGGTAGTTCACACCTTTATGCAATGTTTCCTTTTCTGGAGCCATTCTGCTGCTAAGACTCTCCATTTGTTAACCGGAGTACAAGTTAACCCTGTCTCTCATTGCAGGGATTAGATTACCAAAGCAGTTTGGGACACATTAGAGTCCTGTCTATATGCTTTGGGGGTCAGAAGAAGGGAGAGGAACAGAGACCCATACACCCACCCCAGCCAGGGAGCAGGCTGGAGCCCAAACAGTAGAAACTCCTCAGTTGCTGCGTCATTTGGTGACAGCACAAGCCAGAGCCTTGAGTCTCTTCTTCCTTTCAGCTAGCCTCCAGAAACGAACTGTTCCTGCTGGCCAACTCTTCACCCCATGTCAGGCTTCAGTCCAGCAGTCAGGCTCTTCCCACCACACAATGAAGGCTGCTCTGATGTAAGCCTTCAGTGACCTTCTGTGGCAAGAGTCCAGAGACCCTCTCTAGTGCTGGACCTCAGTCCTCTGAACAGTTGACCCTTCCTCCTTCCTGAAACCCTCCTGAGGTTTTGAGGATGCAACCATTCCTCAGGCTCTCAGTTTGCCCTTCTTCAATCTCCTTCCTAGTTTCCTTCTCTCCTTTTCTCTCTCCTCCTCTCCTCTCCTCTCTCCTCCTCTCCTCTCCCCTCCCCTCTCCTCTCTCCTCTCCTCTCTTCTCTCCCAGTGCCATCCTCTCAGGACTGCCAAGCCTCAGACTCACCTGACATAATGTGATGATGAGTTGTGTGTGTCAACATGACTGGGACACAAAGTGTCCAGGCATTTGGTCAAACATTATTTTGGGTGTGTCTGTGAGGGTGTTTCTGGATGAGATTACCATCTGAATCTGTAGACTGAGTAAAGCAGATGGCCCATGCCAGTGTGGGTGGGCATCATCCAAACATTTGAAGGCCTGTATAAAACAGAAAACAGAGGAAAGGAGAATTTGTCCCTGCTCTACCTGACTGGTTCAGCTGAGACATCAGTCTTCTAGTCTTGGACTGAGACTTACACCATCAGCAACCCTGGGTCTCAGGTCTTTGGACTTACTGAATTATACCACAATCTATCTTGGACCTCTGGCTTACAGACAGCAGATTAGGGTACTTCTCAGCTTCCATAAATTGCATGAGCCAATTCCTTAAAATAAATATTTTTACACATATGTTTCTCTGGAGAACACTGACTAATAGAGGTAATCAATACAATGTGGATTCTTCGGCCCTGTCCCAGGTCCAGTGAATCAGAATTTTTGGAGGAGCCCACGAATCCTCATCTTATAGGCACCATGGGAGGGTTCTTATTCTCATGTGCATGAGAACATCTGCTCTTCCCTGAGATTTGTTGCCAGCAGAGAGCTTTCATGGATTGGTAGTATCTTCCCTTTTTTGGCCAGCAAGATCATAAGTTCCCCCATTCCCTTATATTCCTTCCCCCCGCCCCCAAAGAGAGTGGGACGGGAGCCTCCAGGAAAACAGCTTCTGGGCTGGTCTGGGCAGGGAACCCCCCAGTCTGGGTCTGTAGAGCAGGCCTTACATTCAAGTGGGGCCTCTCCAGTGGAAGGTAACTGATGGTTTATCTCAAAAATAAAGTATTGCAGCAACTCCCAGAAAGACTGCTTTCTTATTGTTTAATAGAATCTGCAGTAATTAAAATCAGCCTTCTAGGAATGCTCAACCAAGTAGTAACATATCAAAATGTGAAGAATATCCTTCCATGTTGGTTCTTAGTGTTTGGTTTACTGAAGGTAAATGTTGTCACTTCTCCTGAATGATTTCACACAGGTGAGACCACCAAACCCACAAGTTTATGAGAGCCACATCCAGACCAACAGGCCAGGTTTTCCCTAATGTCCAGGCCATATTTATAATGCCTCCTAGATATTCTCCACCTGGATGCCTCAGGCTGCCTTTCACTCAGCATATCCAAAACCACTTGATCATCTCTCTCCCCACTTCCTCTCCTTACTTCCTCCTCCCTATTCCTTACTTTGGTTAGTGGCAATAGTGTTCATCTAACTGTCCAAGCTAAAAATTCTGCTGTCATACTCCCTCCCTACCCCCCTCTCTTACTTCCCACAACCAGTTGGTTATGAATTTTGTCTGAGCTATTTCCTCATTACTGCTTTCCTCCTCCCTGTCCACCATCACAGCCTGCCTCAGTTCAAGCCCCATCACTTTCTGCCTGGGCTTCTATAAGAAAGGAGAGGTTTTTCAGACGTTGTAGGGAAATTTAGAGTTCTAAAGTCAGACTAACGTACGTTCAAATCCCAACTCTGCTATTTATTAGCTGTGTGCCTTCAGGTGAGTCATTCACCTGCTCTTAGCCATAATAGTTTCCTTCTGCACAAAAAGGGGTAACAAAAACATCTATCTCATAGGCTTCTTATGAAGATTAAATGAGATCATGCTTAGTACAGTGCCTGGCACAATGTACTGATTCAGTACATATTAGCTCTCAGTTACTATCAATTCTGGTGGGTAGACAAGACCTTCTATGCGCTGGACACAGCCTTTCATGCTCCGTCTGTGCCCCATGCATTTTCTCATGCCTGGGATGCACCCCCTCCTTTGTCCATCCAGTCGACCACCCATGCTTATTCTCCAAAAGTGAACTTAGGTGTCACTTCTTTGTGACATGTCAGTAACTTGAAACTGACCATGGTGGGAGCATTTACACTGAAGAAATTGGCAAATACTGCAAACAGGGGCTTGGTTTATCATTCTGATGATTGTCTAGACTTGACAAAGTGGTGGAGAAAAAGTTAATAATGAAGATTAAATTTAAAAGTGTGTTGTGCCTATAGCTACTACAATTGCAAATCTGTTCTTCTAGTATTTGAAAACTAGTATCCAATTTAGCAAAGAAGTTGCTCACATCATTGACAAATTCATCAAGTTTCAATACACATCTTTGTTGTTTCACTTTCATCTTATTAATATAAACAAAAATATCAACCAACATTTATGCTGACAGTACACTCATTTACAATGACATGAGTGACTTCTCTGCCAAATCAAACAGCGTCAAGCATTTATTTATAGTCTGATTTTGTTACACTACTGGCGATTGAACTGTAAAGACTAGTAAATTTTGCAAGAAATAGCAAATCACACAGAAGTTATACATATAAACTGAAAAATAAGTATCTACCTTAATATTTATGTCATTTCCAAACTTAAAGGACTAACATCACTAATCGAAAAATTTATTTTAATCCTCAAGGGGTATAAATTTCACTGTAAATGTAAAATTCTTTTCTGGATTCTGACTCTTAAAATACTAAAATGCGGAGTAATCTGTTAAGTTTCCAAAATGTAAGATGAAGACAAATACAGAAAATAAAAACAAACATCATGGGAGGTAGCAGAGCAACTTCATTTGTCAACTCATGGTAGAAATGTAACCACAGGATGGCTGAGGATACAGGGTTCAAGAAAACAAAATTTTAAATCTATGAAAATCAACTGGCTATATATAATTTACAATAAAGAATATTATTTTGTTTTATAATATATATATCCTTTATGTCAGTAAAATGTGTGGTCAACTTATTTGTATATATTTATGTACACTTTTTTTGAAGAGTCCATAATTGATCATTTACTGGCACACCACTGGTGCTAACCTTCTAAGTCTCCTGCCCTTTAGGATCTCACAGTACAGAATTCTAACAGGAAGTGAAACTGGTAGGTTACACAGACACATAGAGATGTTTGCTGCTAGAATTCAAATGAGTGAGACATTAATTCAGCCATGTGCAATTGCCAGGCTTTGTTCATAGTTCATGTTCCTCATGTGCCTTTTTAGACTTTGTAAATTGATGAAAAATGGACATACAGCAAAGTACATAAAGTTCACTGCTTGTAAGTGTATTCCTCAATGTGTATGTCTATTCATACAATGGAATATTATGGACCAATTGAATAGAAATGAACCCCTGGTATAAGGACCTCAAGGAGGAATCTCGCAGATACTGTAATGAGTAATAGAAAGGGATGAGGGACCTCAGGCAAGCTGAGGGCCAAGCATAAGCTAGCATTACCACTCCCACCCCCCAGGTGGGATATGTGTGACATTCCTCAGGCACTCCTGGCTGCCCAAGTACAAAGGAAAGGACAGAAAACAAATGGTTAAACTGATAGAGTCTCCATGGGATTACAAATATCTTAGTAAATTACAAGAAAAAGGCAATCTTAACAATAGCCTAGAAATTTCTAGAAACCTATAGACTCAGTTTCCTGGAGCCCCAACATCACCACCCCCTTCATAATGATGTGGGGGAACAAAGACAAGAAGGAAATGACAGATAAAATTAAATTTTCTTATAACCTGCAGCCCATTGACAAATACTTGAGGCAGGCAGAGTAAAACATTTCTCCAGGAACTCCTTACTGTCTTAAGTTAATGCTTTGCTAGAGGGAAAAACAGCCTTAACTTGACAATAGCTAGGTCTCCCGTAAGTGAGTCTTCTTTAGCATATGAAAATCACCTTGGAAACTTCCCTTTTGATTTTACCTCCCCCAGCCCCATAGTATATAAGGAGTCACTCTTCACAACCCCAGTGCAGCTCTTTCTGCCCAGGGGTCCTGTCCCCATGCTTTAATAAAATCACCTTTTTGCACCAAAGATGTCTTCAAGAATTCTTTCTTGGCGGTCAGCTCTGAACACCCATTGCCCCCAAACCCCATCAGAAACCAAACACAGAAGAGTGGATTCTCCATGATTATTTGATTGTATGATAATTTGAACCTTACCCGCCTCTCTTAAGGGTTCTCACAGAAGAATACAAGGCCCTCTCCCTGGTGCAGGGTGGCAGACAGTTTAGAGCGGCTCTCTGGGGCTGCCCTGCAGGTTCATCCCCATAGCCAGGGCAGGCATCACTGTGGCTAGGAGAGGAGGAGGGGAAGGGGGAGGGGGAAGGGGGAGTAGGGACAGAATGAGGAAGGGAAGAGGAGGGGAAATGGGCTGAGGTGGGCTGAGCCAAAGCTCAGGCTTCACTCATCTGCCCACAGTGGCCATGTGGTGAGGGCAAGCTTGCTGGGCCCTCCAGGTGAGGTGTGCATGTAGGCTCCCCGGGCTCCTACTCAGCTCTTACACCCCGTTCATGTTTTGCAAGGAGATTCCCAGCCCAAGTCAGGGTTTGTGGGGGGGCCCACCACAGCCAGGGAAATGATCACGGGAACTCACTCTGATCCTCCCTTTCCATGGCAGAGGACTCCAGGGAGGAAGCATCACGGATGACCCTGCACTGTCTCTTCAGAAAACAGCATATCGTCAGAGGGGTGGTCTGGCCGGGCACAGGCTGAGCCCTCACTCCCCACGAGGTGAGGCTTGGAGGCCGTGGTCTGGGCGCCCCATGTGGTCAGGTCTGTGTTGTAGCCATAAACAAAACTTTCTTCTTGTGCTGGCCACGGAGAAGCGCTGAGGTCACGCACATACTGTCATGGCCTGGCAGTGGCCCCGTCACCATCCTAGGGACACGCAGCCCTTTCCTGTGTAACCTCAGATCCTGGGGACCTCAGATCCCCGGGCCGACTTCCGGGCCGACCTTCAGACCGGTTCCTTTACCAAAACCAAGCAGTGTACGCTTTCAAATGAACCGTGCCAGGGTAGAAACAAAAGCAGAGTCTCTGGTGAGCAGCCCAGCAGCGGGCGCCCCACCTTGACCCCTGACCCTTGTCTCCACCTTCCTCTTCCGACGGCTTGGTTGCGAGCAGAATCATGCCTTGCGATTAACAGGTGCGGAGGAGCCAGTGGGCGAAGCACTTCTTCCCTCTGCATCTCCTCTCTGCCTTCCGAGGGCCCGCTTCCCCCTTGTGCTGTAGAAATCTGGAGAATTTGCCCTCCCCTCCGCCCGGGACAGATGGCCGTGTGTAGTTAATATTTAGAGCTAAATGACACCTGCATGCTGCCTGGGGAACAGTCCTATTAAGAAAATTAAAAGCAGGGGCGCCTGGGTGGCTCAGTGGGTTAAGTGCCGGACTTCAGCTCAGGTCATGATCTCGAAGTTCACGAATTCCAGCCTGTGAACTGTGCTCACAGTTGTCAGCTGTGCTGGCAGCTCAGCGCCTGGAGCCTGCTTTGAGTTCTGTGTCTCCTCTCTCTCTCTCTGCCCCTCCCCTACTTCGCTCTCTCTCTCAAAAACAAATAAACATTAAATAAATAAATAAATAAATAAATAAATATAAAAGCAAACAAAGCACCACCGCCAAGCAACTAACACGTTCTGAGTGGCCACCTCTCTGTAGATTGATTTTCTCAACTGGTCAAGGCTCTCAGGCTGTGCTGTCCTGTTGGGGAGCCACTCCACACCTATGGCTGTTGAGCACGTGAAGGGTGGCATCTGGACTGAGACAGGTGCCGAGTTCAAAACCCACACTGGATTTCAAAGAAAGAAAAAAAAAATGTAAAATAGCTCATTAATAATTTTATATGGATTACATTTTTAATTAACAGACTAGATTAAATAAAATAGCTTGTTAACGTTTATATCTCAGCTGTTTCTTTTCATTTTTTAAAATAGGACTACTAGATTACCCATATGAGTTGCATATGTGGCTAAGATTATACTTCAGTTGTTTTAAGGGAATATTTACCTATATATTCCAAGGGAATCCAGACTTAAAAAAAAAAATAACTAAAATCACAACAACTAAATCAAACACTTGGCTTCCACCACCAAGATCTTCCAAAGGTTTCCTACCCAGGGTGGTGGGAGTGGCTGCCTGGTGTGGGCAATAAGGGATGTGTTGTCTGTAGAGAAATTAAAAACAATAATAAAACTCAAACAAAGGTCAGTCTGTTTTTGTTTTGTTTTGTTTTGTTTTTAATCATCATCAGGGCCAAATGGCTCCTTCCTGGCTGAGTGAATGACTCCTACAGCACCCCACCCCTCAGATGCGTACTGACACCCCCCACCACCTTAGCTTCTCATTGAATCCCCCCAACTCAGATGCCCACTGACATCAGACCCAAAGAGGAGTATGGGGCAGAATTGCCACATGCATGTCCCCTTCTCCATTCCCTTCTGCCCCAGGAAACACAGGCCATGTCTCATGGCATGGCTCCTGGTGATGTCTTCTCAGCTCTGAACAGGTAGCCCCCTCTGGGTCCAATAGGCCATGAGTATTTTTCCCTCCTACAACTCAGCTATCTGTACGTCTCCCAATTTTCTTCCTGCTAGGGAGGGGGGCCTCTCTTTGATGCAACATTTCTCACTTTTGCTTGGAATCAGGCCTCTGTCCCTCTGTACCATCTGTGGAAAACTCTGGCCCTTGCCTCAGGGCCCTCCCTGCCAGGCTACTCCCCTTGGGTGAAACCCTCAGTGCCCACTCAAGCAGAGTGCCTGGTGCATGCTGTGCCTGGTGCATACATTAGGCTCGTACTACATTATAATTTTCTATCAACAAATAGAACCAGACTACCTGAGTATGAACCCCAGCTCTGCCACTTGATAGCTGTGTGACCTTGAGCCTGTCACTTAACCTCTCTGTGCTCTAGTTTCCTCATATGTAAAAGAGGGGGGGGTAGTTATAGCTTCTTCCCTGGGCTGTTGGGAAGCTTAAAAGAATTAATATGATACATGTAACTACTATAATACTGAAAGCAGTGCCTGGCATACTAATCACCATGTGAGGGCATTAAGAGTAATATTAATACTATAGAAATACTACTATTCATAGCTGTTATATGTGCATCTTCCTTGAGGGCAGACCTGTGCTTTGTTCATCTTGCTGTTCCCACTACACAGCACCGTCCTCAACAAGGGAGGTGCTTAATTGTCTTCTGCGTTAGTAAGTTGTTTTCTGGATAAATGATAAGGAAAGGATGTTGCACCGAGTCTGATGTGCCTAAGACTCAGCTTTGGGACACTGAGGTAGGATGCCTCCCCTGCGTCCCACCCCACATGACCCTGCTTTGGCTGACAGTGACAAGGGGTGGCATTGAATCTTTGGCCTGCTTGGGGACCGCGTGCTGACATCCCCTTTGCTTTCACATGGACCCTCACAGTTCTGCAGTCCTGACCCTGCTTACCCTTCCACACTGTCCACCTCTCCCTATACTTCTTCCTACAGTCCTCCATGGGGCAGAGAAAGCGAATGCCTTTCTCAGGGATGAGAAGCTGCCGGACAGGGGCCTCTAGTTCAAAATGCCTTTGTTGCCCCCACCATGGGCTTGGGGCTGTGCTATGTGCCCTCGGGCTGCAAAAAGCATAGAATTTAGGAAAGGTTCCTGTATTAGGGTTCTCCAGAGAAACAGAACCAATAGGATGTGTATAAATAGAAAGAGAAAAGGATTTATTATAAGGAATTGGCTCATGCAATTATAGAAGCTGGCAGTTCCCAAATCTGCAGACCCAATGTCCCTGTTCAAGTCCAAAAGCCAGAAGCTGTGTAGAACCATGAAGAGCCTGTTTCAAAGGCCAGCAGTTTGGAGGAATTCTCTTTTATCTGAAGGGTCAGTCTTTCCTTCTATTCAGACCTGCCACTGATTGGATGAGGCCTACTCACATTATGGAGGTAGACTCAAAGTCTACCGATTCAAACACTAATCTTAACCAAAACACCCTCACAGACTCACCCAAAATAATATTTGACTAAATATCTGGGCACCATGGCCCGGCCAAGTTGACACATAAAATTAATCCTCACAATTCCTCACACACGGGCTTTCCTCTGCCAGGGAAGAGGTAAGAAAAGGAAGAGGCTGTTGAAGGGGCTCACTTTCTTAGCTGCACAGTCCTGAGCAGGCCATTTGGCCCCTCTGTGCCAGTGTCCCCTTCCATGCAGTGGGGACAGTGGTTACAAGGGCCGGAGGTAACACATGTAGAGTGCTCAGGACCATCCCGGGCACCCTAAGTGCCACCACTGTTAGTTTTACAGTGCAGCTGGGACTGTGACCAGAGGAGGTGAGAAATTGGGAACAAAGAAAGAATGAAGGGTATGCCCGGGTAGGTCCCTCAGGGGAAGGGGGAGATTCTGATTAAACTCAAAATCACTTCCTGTGACTTCGTGGCTTATTTCTTTCATTGCATTTTAGCTTTTGGATCCAGGCACTTTTGAAGGTAGAATTTCATCAGCTTGTGAAAATGTGTCCCAAACCTGCTTTTGCCTGGATTGAATACCCATATGTGGGTCAAATACCCAGGAGGCCTGGAATTGCTTCCTGTGGAGGGCGCAGGCATTCCTTACGCTCCTGCACCTCCTGGGTCCCAGGTTCTTCCAAACCCTGCATTTATGCCCGGGATGCTGAGCCTGGCTCATCTCCCTGCTCTCTAACCTGAACTCGTCCTAGCTAAGTGTTTGAAGTGATTCAATAGCACTGATGCATGGGAGGACTGAAGCTAAAAATAGGCACCTTTTCAGAGCAGGAGGAAGCAGAGTCCTTAGTAACCATGGGGTTACAACCCTGGAGTTGGTGGCAGGGGGAACCAAAGGAGTGACCTTGGGTAGATGAGCAGTCATAGGTCCCGTATGTATTTATTGAGTACCTACTGCACACAGGGTATGGGGGATGCTACGCTCTTTTCTCATGGCTCAGAGATGAAGGAATCTCTCATCCTCCCTCACACCACGGACTGGTGAGAATTTGACATCCACTGGGTCCTACCCACCAATGAGAACCCAGCTCCCTTCCCAACTCCTACTCTTGGATCCATGCTCATTATGCCCTCAGGGACCCAGGGCCAGTTTTCCCTGCAGAGGAGAAGAACTGACATTTCCCTCTCAGCGGTCCTTCCATCCATGTGGCAGTGTGGTCCAGGAAACAGAGCTGGCAAATGCGATGACTCTAATGCACGTATGGAACCAAGCCCTTCTCTCTTGCTGCCTGCCATGGTCTTTCTCTGGCACCGGGGTGCTTCTGATTGTTAGCACCCCACATTGTTGTGGTGAAACACCTCTCTGGGGTTTGGGGATGAAAGAGACAGATGCAGAGGGGCACAGGAGAGGGCAGTATCCTGCACTCCAGCGTGGTAACTATAACAAAATCAGTGCTTTGTTCCCAGAATGGCTCTTAAGGCCTGTATTTATGTCCTCCAGTCGAAGCTCTGGGGGTCAGGCACAGTTGATTGTAACCCCAGACCCTGTGTTGAACACTCTCAGGGAGCAAAATGTGACCCGGACAGAAGCCCATCTCAGCAATGTGTGGGCCTGGCTTAGGAACCTCACCTAGGACCTTGCACTCAATCTAGTGAGGAGGTGGCAAGTGCCATGAGGCAGATGTGACATGTGTGCTTGGGGCTGAATTTTATGCAGAGGATACTGAAAATGATTCACCTCCCTGTTCCCAACCCTGAGCTCCTTCTGGAGGAGGATGGGTGGTGTGATGGAACTGAGATGTTCAGGTGGTCGCACTGACTGTGGAGCTCCAGTGGGGCCCACACAGTGTCCCCAGCCCTCAGATCAGGGCAGCTACTTTGCTGGGGTCTGGCAGACCCCTTGCAGTAGCTGGTGCAGGAGCAGCTCAGACCCTGGTCAGTGGGCACAGGGACTGTGGGAGACAATGTGGAAGGAGGAAGGGGGTGCTGGGGCAGGCAGTCAGAGATTTCAGACTGGTCAAGGCTCAGAAATATCTCGGGAGGTTGTTCTTGGGTTGCTAACTTTTTAATTTCACCAACTAAAGATGTTAAAAGAGAAAACTACCATCAATTGTCAGCAACACTTCATAAGAGTAATGACTGTTTTAAAAGTTTGTACTTATTATTTGAGATACAGCAAAGAAGAGAGAAAAAGGGCATGGTGGAGGGGCAGAGAGAGAGAATCCCAAGCACTAATAATGAAGAGGCTGATGAGGGGCTCCATTCAGGGTTTGGACTCAAAAACTGTGAGATCATGACTTGAGCTGAAGTCGTATGCTTAACCAACTGAGCCATCCAGGCACCCCAAGAAAGGACATTTTCTTTTTTTTTTTTTTTTTAATTTATTTTTTAATATATGAAATTTACTGTCAAATTGGTTTCCATACAACACCCAGTGCTCATCCCAAAAGGTGCCCTCCTCAATACCCATCACCCACCCTGCCCTCCCTCCCACCCCCCATCAACCCTCAGTTTGTTCTCAGTTTTTAACAGTCTCTTATGCTTTGGCTCTCTCCCACTCTAACCTCTTTTTTTTTTTTCCTTCCCCTCCCCCATGGGTTTCTGTTATGTTTCTCAGGATCCACATAAGAGTGAAACCATATGGTATCTGTCTAAGAAAGGACATTTTCAATACCAAAATGTACTAAGGATTTTCTAAAATAGAATAAAGGCCTATTTTTCCTTTGAAAGTGTGTGTGTGTATTAATATATAATTATATGTAACTAATATAATATAATTACATGTATTATACATAATAATTATATATGACTATATTGTACAATATTTATTATGTTTTATTTATAATATATTTTCTATTTTTCTTTTTTATCCCTCTTTTTTCTCTTTTCCATGCATGTGTCATTGTCTCTATTTTTTCTTATTTATTTATTCTGCAGTAAACACCCTCCTAGCATTTGGAAAAGTCACAGGAACACTTAGTAGACACGGGACGTATTTTTACTGCATTTACAGAGCCATGGTTTGCACGAACTGCTGTATCATTTATCTCGAGTAGACATACTCTCTGCTATGTTTAGGAAAAACATAGCACTTATAAGTCCCATCAGATTGTGCTCAATATGTATTCATCCAGAACTCTTGAGATACTCACCAGCACCTATACCTGGTCAGACCTACCTGTCCCCAGGGGCATGTCTGGCAAGACTCTCTCAATCTAGCTAATGGAGGGCGGTGGGGCCCTGGCTTCACATGGCCACACCCCAGGCATTATTCTCATCCCCATTTTACAGAGGAAAACTGAGGCAACGGGAGGCTAAGCAGCTATCCTGAGGGTGCCTCCTATAAGTGAAACACTCAAGCCCGTGCTTGGATTTACCATGTCTACCACCTCCCAAAATGACGGAGAAATTCAGAACCCACAGTCTCCTTCCTCAATCTTAGAATTTGGGGAGGATGTCCAAGAGTACCTGGATAATTTAAGAGGTGTAGACCTGATCAGTCCAAATGAGTTGTCCTCTTAATACTGGCTCGTCAGAGACTTCCATGCAGCCTAGTGGGCAGAAACTTGGGTTGGGGGGGGTGGGGGGCCTCAGGGTGGGGCAGGGTTTACCTTAGCTGAGCTGCCACTGATCCCCACTTACCAGATGTGTGAATGCAGTCCAGAACACTTCTCTGAGCCTACCTTCCCTCCTCCTTACAATAGAATAACAGTCCTGAGAGTCTCGTGGTTCATTGTGAGGAGAGTGAGTTAGTACAGAACTGTGGCTGGCATCTGGAAAGTGCCCACTAATGTCAGCCGCCGTGGCCGTTTTTGTTGTCATTGTTATCATCACTGCTATTATTACTTGCACCACCAACAGTGGCCATTATCATTAGCCATCTGAATGAAGGGTGTCCGAAGGCCACAAAATATGCCACCATCCACATCTAACCCTGTGGATCTTACTTTGGACCCTTAAGGAAGCATGCATTGTTGCAGGTGGAAATCTGACAGGGAACTTCAATACTCACGTTATGGGACCAGCAGAAATGAGTGTGCCTGGTGAGCCCCTCACTGTCCACTGCCAGGTGCCAGAGCGGGGAGCTGAGGGATGGAAGAGCAGGGCCTGGAGTCTGCTTAGGGGCCGGGGCGATGGGGGGAGCCAAAGAGGGATGGGCTACTAAGGAGAATGACACTGGAAGCACACTGCCAGCAGGGTGGCTGGAGCCCAAGCACAGGGCCCACACCTCCTTTACATCCTTGCTTCTCAGGTTTTAGTTCCATCAGCATCACCTGCAGGGCTTGTTAAGCCCCAGCTTGCTGGTTCCCACCTCAGTTTCTGATATGTAGGTCGGGGTGGAGCCCAAGATTTTGCATGTCTGGCAGGTTGCAGGCAATGCTGGTGTTGCTGATTGGGCAATGGACTTAGAGAACAATGCTTTAGACCACTGTTCTTCAAATGTTTTAAAGCTAGGGAACCCTTTGGTCAAATGAAATGTCTTGGAGGCAAAAATAAAGGAATAAGATGATGGTGTGGGGTCAGGGGTGCCTTGCTGGACAGTACCTAAGGCACAATTACAAACTGACCAGAAACTGTCCAGTTCACTTTGGCTTTTGACCAACCACCAGAAAGTGGACAGTCCAGGCCTTGTGTTATGGACCCTGAAAGACCCGATTACAAATTGCACAGCATTTGGGGCCACCTGTCTCAACAACCTGTGTTTTAACAGCCCTCCAGATGCTTCTGAGCTTGTTCAAGTTTGAGAACGGCTGGTCCATCCCACTTGCTGTGACTTCAGTTATGTGGGGATGGCCCCACCTCTGCACCATCTCAGACAAGAACCCCACCTTTCCTGAGCTCCCTGTCTCCTGCTTCTCCACCTCCCTCTCCCAGAATAATGCAAACACATCCGAACTTATGTCTGTGCCCACCCTCCTCTCCCCCAAGCCCGTCTTCTTCCTGTTCTCCCTACCCTGGGAGCAACATGGTCATGTTTATTGCTCACCATGTACCTGGCACTGACTGGTGCTCTTTGCACATTAACTCTAAATCAAGGTAGATAATAGGTTTCCTACTTTACAAATAAAAAAATCAAGACTCCGGGAACTGAAGCACTTCAACCAAGGTCACCCAGCCAGCATGGGATTCAAACCCATGTAAAGCAATTGCTTTACAACCACATGTTCTTTTACACAAAACCATCCACCCAGCACAAAGTTGGACTCTCACTTACCAGCAGGACCCTTTGAGTCAAAGGCTTTGGCCTTGATTTTATTATAGTAGGTATTTGACCTTTTTAGAGAAAAGATTGATAACTTTCATCAGCTGTGAGTCAAAAAAAGATTAGGTAGGCATTCCAAAATCCTATAACAGTGAAAACAATAATAACAGTAATATTCCAGAAGCCTGTCTCTAAACTAAGACTCTTCCCTCCTGACTTTAGGGAGGGACTCGATGGTGTCCTGGTCAGATCAGCTTTGCAGAAGAGGAGCATCTTTATCCCTTCCACAGGCAGCTCCTTTCACAAATCCCAACTGCCTGACAGGAAACCAGCTAGTGTCCCTTCATTCCTGAGTGTGCAGTGACCCCACGTGGCCATTTCCCAGAGCAGCCACTTGCTGCTAGTTCATCATTAAAAAAAAAAAAAAAAAATTCTAAAAATCAGCAGGTTGATGTCTTTTGTTAGAAGTTTTGCTTTCATTCCACTGAGGAGGCAGGTGAAAGAAGCAGCTTTGACTGGGAAGAGGCATGTTGAACTTTCCGGGACAAATATCCTTCCAGCATGCTGACAACAGGAACCCTCCAGCTCAGGAAGTGGGATGAGGGAGTCCCCTTGAGGCAGCATTTGAGGGACAGCAATGTTGTGCTATGGTGATTGGGACAGCTAACCTTAAGGTCCATTTCTGCCCTTTATGCACCCCTCTCCCCGGCTTCTTCCTCTGTGACACCCCTGCCCCCCACCAGCCCATCCCAGACTAAGCTACTGCACCAGGGAAATTCTCCTGTGGTGTAAACTCCAGACTCAGAAAGTAGAAATGGGGGCCTGTCATGCAAGAGCTGGGAAGGTCCATGGGACTGATCTAAGCCACTCTTTATTTTATAAATAAAAGTAAAGGCCAGAAGTGTTAGAAATCTCTCCTTAAAGCCACCCAGCAAGGATTTGCATATGACTGCCACTAACCTGTCAAGTCCTGATGGCTTAAACTAGGTAGGGGTCATTTTCTTTCATATTGAGATAGGGAAACTGAAAAGGACTCCATTTTTAGAAAGACTCTGACTGTGCTGTTTTTCTGCCAGGCCCCATTTACTCAAGGTCTATATTTTGCATGTGAATAAACCAACACTTCAAGGGGGAAGCAAGAAAGTCAATCATTTTCTGAGTTTTGTCCTAGACTCCCAAATACCTGATAACATCTAAGAAGATCCCAAACACATTCCAGGACATTAGCTTGGGACCACCCTCGGCTGACGCTGGCATCTGTACCCCTACCTTTGGTCATTTACGAAATAACACCTATTATTCACCTGTTACTCACCTTTGATTGGACCCCACCCTGGATTCCTGAAGGAACAGGTATCCTGGACCTCATTTCAATAGAATCCCCTAACCCCAAGTGACCAGGAAACTCATTCTCCTTTCCTTTCTGAGTCTCCCAGACATTCCATCTGCTATAATTGGTCACTATTCGGTAAATTCTGCTTTTGCTTTCTCCAGTTCACATTTGATTTCTATCCTGCTCGAAGCCAAGGACCCTCTTGGCTGGTCCTGCAGGACCCGCCTTTGGGTCTTCAGACCCAGCCTGTCTGCATCAATATTAACTAAAGTCCCTCAGAGGTAGGTGGCCCAGGGCTCCTTTCATGGCTCCAAAATGTCACCTGAGACCCCAACTCCTCTGCCCTCTGCTTCATCAGCTCTGAAGAATAAAGCCTAGCTACAAGGTTATATCATGAGCACAATATGGTTGCTAGAGACCCACCCAACAATTCTGAGTTCCAGGCAGAAAAAAGAAAGAAAGAGCAAGAGGAAAAGCTAATTTGCCAGAGATGTAAGCTTCCTTTTAAATAGCTTTTCCTATTTTCCAATACCTTACCTCATTTCTTATTGGCCATCCCTACCTATAAAAAGAGGCTTGGAATTGCAGTTTTGTAAGCTGGGCACATTGCTAAGAAGGAAGCGAGAGAATGAAAATATAGACAACTAGAAGTCTCCTCTGTAACTAGTGGTGATTATAATGGCCACTAGTTCTTCAGCACCTACTATGTTTATATGCACTATCTCATTTATCCTCATAATAACCTGCCAGAGTCTGTTTTTCTACTTCACAGGTGAGAAAAATGAAGCCTCATAAGGTTGTAACCTGCACTACAGCCCATGAGTGATGGAGAAAAATCTGAACCTAGATCTTACTCCAAATTCCATGGTCTGAAAACTGTGCCCCATTGGGTTAATGAGATTGAAGGTAGCAGAAAGTTGAAAGCTTGTCTTTCAGAGAACGGTTTCCCCCTAATCAGCTACTGTGTCTTTCCAGACACCACTAACAAATCCACTAGCTGTCTCTGCAGACGCCTGGACTCAAAGTCAATTGATATGGTTCCAGCCTAGGAACAAGCAAGGCCCTGCATTCCTCACTCAAGATAAGGAGCCCAAGGGGCACCTGGGTGGCTCAGTCGGTTGAGCGTCTGACTTCAGCTCAGGTCATGATCTCACAGTTTGTGGGTTCGAGTCCCACAGTAGGCTCTGTGCTGACAGCTTGCTCAGAGCCTGGAGCCTGCTTCAGATTCTGTGTCTCCTTCTCTCTCTACCCCTCCCCCACTCAGGCTTTGTCTCACTCTGTTTCTCAAAAATAAATAAATATAAAAAAATTAAAAGAAAAAGATAAGGAGCCCAAGGCCACATCCAGTTTATACTAGTTCTTGGAGCATGCTCATAGTCCCTCTCCTTGTCCTAAGAGAACCTCCTGATGTCAGGGGCTGAATTCTGACTCTTCCTGGTGTTAAGTCTACACCCCAAGTGAACATGGGATGTATGTTACATATACGTTTGCTCAATGGCGTCCTCCACCTTTACTCATGAGTAGTCATAAGTTTCCCTGCTCGTTTCATTAATACGTATGTAATCTCCTACCCTGAATTTCTCATTTATTTATTTATTTATTCCCTTTATTTATTTTTTTAAGTTTATTTTATTTATTTTGAGGGAGAGATAGCATATATGAGCAGGGGAGGGGAAGAAGAAGAAGAAGAAGAAGAAGAAGAAGAAGAAGAAGAAGAAAAGGAAGAAGGAGGAGGAAGAGGAGGAGGAGGATGAGGAGGAGGAGAAGAAGAAGAAGAAGAAGAAGAAGAAGAAGAAGAAGAAGAAGAAAAGAAGAAGAAGGAGAAAAAGAAGAAGAAGAAGAAAGAGGAGGAGGAGGAGGAGGAGGAGGAGGAGAAGAAGAAGAAGAAGAAGAAGAAGAAGAAGAAAAGGAAGAAGGAGGAGGAAGAGGAGGAGGAGAAGAAGAGGAAGAAGAAGAAGAAGAAGAAGAAGAAGAAGAAAAGGAAGAAGGAGGAGGAGGAGGAAAGGAGAAGAAGAAGAAGAAGAAGAAGAAGAAGAAGAAGAAGAAGAAAAGGAGGAAGGAGGAGGAAGAGGAGGAGGAGGAAGGGAGGAGGAGGAGGGGAGGAAAAGAAGGAGAAGGAGAAGGAGAAGAAGAAGAAGAAGAAGAAGAAGAAGAAAGAGAGAGAGAGAGAGAGAGAGAGAGAGAGAGAGAGAGATAATTCCATGCAGGCTCAAATGTTAGTGCAAAGTTCAATTTGGGACTCAATCCCACAAAACGTGAGATCATGACCTGAGCCGAAAACAAGATTTGGACACTCAACGCGCCACCCCAGGTGCCCCTGAATTTCCCCTTTTAAAAACTTACTCCTTTAACCCAGAACCTGAGGGAAGGTTTACCTGTTCTGATAAAGAACAGAAATATTAACAGTTGGGCCTCTGGAAGCACTGGGCTCCACCATCAATTGCCTGGGAAATGGCGTTTGTGCTTTATTGTCTTAAAGCCATTTATCATGGGATCTCACTTAAGACTTATTATTTTGGTGGAGTTCTTTGGAAAATCATCAGGCACAGGCTGAAGTCCTGATGGCAATCCCTGCTCACATACTGTGCCTCAAGCCCCTGCAGTACTGGGGCATGTCCAGAAGATGGCGCAAAACATCTCTTGTCCTTTGGAAGAGATATTCACCAAAAATGGCTGCTTCCTCCCTCATTCCCTTCCTCCTTTTCCTCCCTGCCCTTTTCTCTCTCTCTTCTCTCTGTCCCTCCCTTTCTTCTTTTATTCACTGATTCACCAAATATCTGTGAAAGCCTAAAGCTGAGCTCTGTGCACGATAGTGGAGAAATGAGTTAGGACGAGGTCCTTGCCATAGAGGAGCCCAGAGCATACAAAGAGAAATACAATAGACAAATGAGGCTGGCAGGTTGCTAAGGGAATAGTATCATTCTTGAGCTCCATTAGCTCAGCCTATGGGTTTGGGAGTTAGACCCGTCTTGTCTATCTTTAGGTCCCAACTGCACACTTACTGTGACCTTGTGCAAGTGCTTTAATCTCTCAAAGCCTCGGTTTTCTCATCTGCAGAATGGGGATACAGATCACCCCATGAGATTTTCATAACGTTGGAATAAATGAGTTAATAATATACATAAAGCATGTAGCACATAAAAATCCTCAAAGTGTTATTTAAAACATGTAACTGATTCATTCTTTCATGCAAGCATTCATTCCATAGGTATTTGTTGTATGTAAGCACATGAAAAAGACCATCCTTGTTTTGAGAGGCACATTTATAAATATAAGGAACCTTCCTGTGCTCTAGGGAGCTATGCTCAGCATGAATGCTTGTTCAGTATATTTCTGAATACCTTCTCTGGTGAAAGTGTAAAAATCTATCACAACTGAAGTTGTAAAATCAGCTTAGACTATAACGAGAAAAGAGCAGCCCCAGTGTTAGCCAGGCAGGGAGGAGCAGACTCAGAGAGCCAGCTGCACTGTTCCCAGAAAATAGAATTTCTCCCAAGGTGAGACGCAGCAGAAAAATGCCTCAATGACCACCTCTTTGAGCGACCAGTGCCTTCTAACCTCTGACTCCCCACACTAGCTTTGCTCCTCTTCTCCTTTACTAGGGACATCCAAACACAGAACCAATGTTGCTTGGGAGGACACCTTACTCTGAGCTAATCCTAATGCACATCTCCTGCTTCTGCCCCAGAAACAGCAGCCAGCACACCATGACCCACTTCCCCCAGGCCCTCCTCACACCCTGCAGGGGCAGCCTGCATCTTCCAAGAGAGTCTTCTGGCCTCCTTCTCACTGAGCAGTGTGCCACGGCTCATCTAAAGTGTCCTCCCAGGCAATAAATGGGATTTTGTGAGACTACAGGGTGTGCCTCTAAAAACGAGATTCACTCACTTCTTCCAGGAGCATCCTTGGGCTAGGAATTGTGCTCGCTCAAGATGGTGGCACAGATGCCTTGGGCCAGTCCCTGCACTCCCCATCCCCTAGGCCTGTGACAATTCCCTCCAGGTCCAGTGGCATTAGGGCGATCCACCAGGGAGAGTGGGCTCTGGGGCAGGTGACACCTGTGCAGTCTTAAACATGGGTCTGAGGGACCCCAGTGTTCCATTTCTGGGATCTGGACCAACAAATGGGTCTGGCTCTTTGCAGGTCCATGGGGCTGCTGGGTTTGGCTCAGTGACTGGTGACTCAGTTGTTTGCCAGGCAGTGCTAACTGCCCTTCTGGGCCACAGAGAGTGTCCACAGTGCTGGGTTAGGGTACATTGGCCTACAGGATACCAGGGCCTTCACTCTCCTTGAGTATGGAGGGGTGAGAGTTGCAGCTCCTCCCTGGTCGGATGGGCTGTGGGGCCCTCAGTCTCCTCTTCTAGAAGAAGAGCACAGCATGCATGGTGCTGGGGTCAGAGTCCCCATTTCAAGACTGGGAGGAAGAAGAAAAGTGGGTCCCGAGAAAGGAAATATGGGCTGAGTATCCAGGAGGACATATCGTGTGATGAAATGTGTGGGCCCCCATATGCACACCCTTGCCCCTCTCCTCCTCCTCCAGGCCTGGCACTGTGAAGACTCTTGAGCAACCTCCCTCTCCTGCTGTCCATTTATTGAGTGCCACCTGTATGCCAGGTGCTCATTCCACGGATGCTATTCTCAATCTCCTAGATGCTGCCTGCACAGCATAGCCTATGCTTTGCCCTTTGGAGACATGCTCTCTGGCTGTCTGTTAAGAGCAGGGACCAATGTTAATCCGATGAAGTGATCTTGCTGAAACTGAGGTCAGGCCAGAGGCAGGGATCCCGAAGGCCTGAATCAGCCTGTGACCACAGCATTTCACTCCACTACTTTGGGTTCAAGAGTGGTGTTGGGCTCCACAGGATTTTAAATTTTGAGTTGTGGCCCCCCTCTGCCATTAAGAGATACATTTTACATTACAAGCCACACCATACCATAGATGCTCGAGACTGTAGCCCAACATGTTCTTACTGTGTTCAATGCATTCTGCAGTTTTTTATTCTATTCTGGTTCATGGCTTGGAAGTGATGGTCACAATCCACTAAACAGACATCACAACACACCAGTGACCCCAGGCTAGTTGTCAGTGATGCTCTACAGTGAACTGGTGGCTGCCTAGTGCCAACTGCTCCACGTTTCCATGGGCTAAAGTGCCCCCACATCCAGGGGAGCTCAAGGAGGGGCACATTTGGTTACATGGGGACGTAGGGTCCTTCTCTTCCCACTGACTGGGCGTGGCAATACCCAAGGGTGGAACACTCAGGATGCTCAAGTGGTTTCAGCAGAGCTTCAGGCTGAGGGGCTCTCTTTCTGCCCAGCCTAAGGCTCTCCTCCCCACAGTGGGATATGGGGGCCTAGACACCACTGGCCCTGGGTTGGTCACTCATCTGGGCAGATGCCCAGGAGATGACTTGTCCTGAGCTCCTTCTTGGCTTTGCTGATGCACCTTGTGCTGACTCTGGTTGAGACATCCATCGGCTGTGCTTTGCTTGCTCACCTGCTATGGGCTCAGCGGCTCTCGCAGCAGTAACATGCACAGAAACCGGCTCAAAACGCCACATGTTGAAGAATGGTCCAGTAACATCACAACTCATTCGGGTGCTTTTTTTATGTGGCTTTATTCATGTGTTGATTTCAACTGCAACAGGAACTTAGGGCCTCTGGGCCTCTCAGAGCCTGTAAACAGCAGCTGGGGGGGGCAGGGGCCCTGCCCCGTGTGGAGGTGGGTGGCAGGAAGAAAGCACCATAGAATCAGCTCTGGGTACAAACTAAGTATCCCCAAACCTAAGTACCCCTTCCCTTTCTCTAGCTCCAAGGCCCTGGCTCCAGCCACATTGGTTGTACTCTTCTAGTAAACAAAACACCAGAAAAATTACATTCCCCAGCAGCAATCTGGTGACCTCAGTTGTGAGCTGTTTTTTTTTTTTTAATGTTTCTTTATTTTTGAGAGAAAAACAAGAGTGTGAGTGGGAGAGGAGCAGAGAGAGAGGGAGACACGGAATTCAAAGCAGGCTCCAGGCTCTGAGCTGTCAGCACAGAGCGCAGCGTGGGGCTTGAACTCATGGGCCTCGAGATCATGACCTGAGCTGAAGTCAGACACTTAACCGACTGAGCCACCCAGGCGCCCCATGAGCTGAGCTTTTAAAGGTCAGCTATTTATTTTAGGGCTGTGTTTATGCTAATTGCTAGGCTCTGCTTCTCAGGCTTCTAACAGAAATAAGCACTTTTCTCAAAAATGAATTTCTGAAAGAGTCTTGAAGTGGCAAAGAAAAGGGATCTGGAACACAGCACTGACTTGCTCTCCCGTGCTGCTGCCCATGGGGTGGTCGTCTGTCCCGGGGAAGCCCATGCACTTAGCAGCTGACCTACAGCTTATGGTCTGTCTGGGAGGAGTCGGTGACACTGTTGCCTCAAGAGGAAGAAATCTGCTACCTGTTTCCTGTCCAAGCCCCTGGGTTTTTCCCCCTTCCTTCTGAAACAGGGCTCATCACTTTGTTCCGAAGTCAGCTTCCGAGGTTTCATACGGAATACTGACCTCTTACAAGTGCCGGGCTGTGCATCTCCATGGCAGTCTTAGGTTTGAAGAGCCAAGGAGTAAGAGGTCTCTTTTTCCTTCAACAGAGCTGTCTCACCCATCCTGCCAAGAGAGGGCCTAGGAGGTGGGTCAGGTCCTGGAAAGACAGCCATTCTGGAATGCATGCGTTTCCCCGGGGGCTGGCACAGATCACCACAAATTAGTTCTCTTTCAGTTCTGGTGGTCAGAAGTCTAACACAGGTCTCACTGGGCCCAAATCAAGGTGTCCAGGCCTGCCTTCCTTCTGGAGCACCTAGGGGGGAAATCTGTTTTTGCAGAGTCTCCGGCTTTGCCCTTGCCAGGTTCTACATTCTGTGGCTCATGACTCTCTTCCATTTTCAAAGCCAGCACCTGCATTGCTCTGACCTCTGCTTCTGCCATCCCATCTCTGCCTGACTTTCCTGTCTCCCTCTTTCACTCTTAAGGACCTTTGTGATTACATTGGACCCACCCAGATAATCCAGGATAATCTCATCTCAAAATCCTTAATTCATTCCAATCCACAGAGTCCCTTTTGCCATGTAAGTTATCATGTTCACAGGTCTTGAAATGGGCATCTTCAGGGAGATATTATTTTGCCTACTCCACGGGGCCTCAACAGTCAGCCTGTGGGCACTTAGCCGGGCACTGGGCTCTTAGGCTGCAAGTAATCAGGAGCATGGGAACCTAACTAAGTAAGGTTTTCCTGCATGGCTCAGGCAGCATTCTGGATTTGGAATTATTGTTGGCCAAAAGAAGTCCATCCAATCCTTGCCTTGTGCTCCTGGTCTGTCCCTGGTTGCTAACAACCCCGTACTTCTGATTTGGTCACCAGACACAGGTTATGGTTGTTAACACATTCTGCAGCCTGTAGGTTTCCCTGATGTGATGTTGCAGGTTGGGTTCTGAGAAACCCGACTGAGACGGAGTTTGGCATGCAGAGTGTTTATTAAGGAATGCACCTGGAATCAGCACCTATGGAAGGGAAAGGAAGGAGGCAGAAGTGGACAGAGAGAGAAGTCAAATGGCAGCACAAGCCCAACAGTGGCCTGGGCTGACCCTCCTTTCGCCAGCCCTGGAAAGCTCTGGAACGGTAATGACCCTTCCGAGACATCCAAGTTTGGCAGAGAGGGCCAGGCCTTCGTACTCTTGCATTGGTCAGTCATGGGATGTGAACTACCTGGAAGCTCTGCACTGGAGACCGTTCCAGAAGGGGCAGGGAGGGGGCTGAAGGCTGTGTCAACATATCCAGCCACTTGAGCAACCAGCCCTCCGCTGGAAGGGGTCTGGGCAGTACACCATATGCTCACTACATCCCACCCCTTGTGCCTCTCGGACATTTCTTCATACTCCGTTCGGGAAGCAGCTCCTTCAAGATGCCGGTTGGCCTCTTCCTGGAGGAAACAAAACAAGACAGGTAGGGTGCTCTATAGCTCCCACGTCTGTTGCTGGTCTCACGGCCGTAACTGATGAGTGCTATCTCCTTCCCACACCATCCATTGCAGACTCCCTCGCCTCAGCTTGCACCTCTGCTGGTCTCAGTGCCTTAACTGACTCAGACCCTCCTCTCTGAGAAGTGTGCACCCTGGTCTACACACCCATCTTAGGCCGGGGTGCTGCACGTGTTCATTTTCCATCAAAACTGAGCAAGGGACTTCTAGGAGGCACCCACGTGGGTCACCTGGGTTTCACACATTCCTCTCTTCCCCAGGGTGCAACAGCCCTGCCTCCTCCTCCTGATCAGAGTCAACTACCCCCCATCAGGATGGGGACACTCTTCCTGCTTGCTGGCTGCTTGGACGTGTCCAGGTGAAAACTGCAGCTTGTAACCCAGTGAGTCTGATGGTGTTCGCAGGCAGAAATCTGCCTTTGGGAACCAAGACCTCTCAACCTGCAGAGCTGGGAAACGAGGCTTTGGGAAGTACAGGTGCTCCATCCAGGTGGGTCACTGGGGGTTACAAGAACCAGCCCTTGGCTCTCAGATCTGTGTCTTCTTCCTACTGGGGACATAGCACCACGTAAATGTGCCAGCTCCAACATGTGTCCGCATCATGGAGGCTGGCATCCCATTCTTGTACGGCAGTGCCCCCAAGGTGGCACTATTCCTGTAACAGGCCACTCCTTCTTGCTATCAGGGGTTCAGTCTGTGACAGGAGTCCAGGGCCACAGGCCCATTCTTGCCCTTTTGCCAGGAAGAGGATCTCTCGAGCTTGTGTGATGTGTGACAGTAATATTTGCCTCTGATGCAAATAAGACACTCCATGAGCATGTCAGAGTGCTTCTGACAGAGGCCCTGTTGTCAGGAAAGGTAAATTGATACCTGGAGGGTCTATTGCTGTCAGAATGAATTACTGGCCCTTTTCAGGCTGGAGGGGGTCCAATGCAAGTCAGTGTGCTACCAAGTCTCCTGAAGGACTAGGCTGTGTCAGAGACTTGGTGTGTGTGTCTGTTAACGGCAGATTAGACATTTGGTGGTAGCAGTGGCTACATCGCCTTTGATAAGTGGAAGCCCATGCTGCTGGGCCCATTCACAGCCTTCATCCTGTCACCACCGTGTCAGCACAGGGATGAGCAGTGATAGAGTCTGGCTGAATCATCTCATCCTCCTGATTGCTCAGTGCCTCTTCTCTAGTGAAGGGTCTCCAGTTATCACCAACACGTGACACGAGTCTCCTCACACTCTGCCTACCATTCCCATATGCCATCCGTCCTGTCCCACATCTGCCCATCGTCTTCCTTTTGGGATCCTGCAGCCAGACAAACCACCACTTGTCACTGCCCATGAGTCCACATATATTCTAATTTCCTCCTCCTTTTCTTTCTACTCCAAATGGACAGCCAGGTGCTCTCCTCAAAGTTCTGCCCATTGGGAGGTTTTCCCCTCCCTACTCATGCAAGACCACCCTTGAAGGAGCTGTAGACAGCTTTCACCTTTTCTCGGCTTCCATATCCATATCAAGCCCACCTGACCATGGACGAAGGTTGGACTTTTTCTTCATCCTTCATCTGGTCATACAGAATTCCCAAACAGACATAAGTAGGAGCTGCCCAGCTGCACTGGGGCAAGACTGGGGGATCAAGGGGTGGGGGGAGGGGGTTTCGGCCACAGGCTGTGTCATGTGCTACACCCTCTGCTCTTGTTTGCATGTGACTGTAGATATATCACTTCCGTCTTAAAATGGATTCTTGCCAGCCCACCCTACCTTATGACTTGGGTCAGAACCCAGCTCATCGTATGGGCACTTGTGGCTGCAGGGCCACTTTACTCCCCATGGTCAAGGGTTCTGTCTCTGCCAGGGCCCCACTAGCATACCGGGAGTGTTTTTAAAAGCTGTATCATTTTCTCCTGGAAATGGCGTACACCTGCTCTCCTGAGGCCAAAGGTGTGCATGTGCTGCAACTGCCTTATTGTGGTTTGCCGTAAATTCTGCCTGGCTCCTTGCCCGCCAATGATACATGTGCCAGGTTATATGGTCTAAGTGTCAGGGACCCTTCCACCACAGCCAGGCCTTCCTCTGCATTCTGGGCCCTACCGGAAGTCGGCAGCTCTTGTTTCAGCTTGCATATGGGTTAGAGCTGCATCAGCACCCCCAAACATGTAACACGGTGCCTCCAAAATCTAAAGAGGCTTTCAAGATGCTGCACTTTTTTCTTCACTATAGGAGATGCAATAATGTGTCCTTTACTTTGGGTGGGATGTCCTGTACGCCTCTCATAACTGGACCCTCTTGAAACACAAGCCCTGTGTTTTTTTAGGGTTTATCTCCCATCTTCTGGAATGTTTATGTTTTACCTGGGCCTTCCATGTGCTAGCCACTTCATGCTTGTCTGGTTTGATTAGAATCAGATCAGTGATGCAGTGGATTAATGTGATGTTCTGCAGAACTCCAAGATGGTCCAGATCTCTTTAGACTATGTCATGACAGAGGGCAGAAGGATCAACATTAGTCCAGAGGAAAGACTGTAAATGTATACATTATTTGTTGCATGTAAATGCTAAGTGCCTCTTTTCTGATAGGAAATGCATTTGCTAAATTAGTATCCGCACACCGTTTGCCGCAGCCTAAGTTATATGTCTTAGCAAAGATCGATCATCTGGCATGGCTGACTATAATCAGGGCCAGTACTCAGTTGAATTTAGAGAAGTCTGCTCTCACTTGCCAAAATCCACCAGGAGTTTTTTTGTTTGTTTTCTTTTTGAGATAGAGAGACAGAGAGAGAGAGTGTGAGAGGGAGAGGAAGGGAATCCTAAGTAGGCTCCACAATGGGCGTGGCTTGATCCCACAACCTTGAGATCATTACCTGAGCTGAAATCAGGAGTCAGTTGCTTAACCAATTCAGCCACCCAGGCGCCTGGAACAGGGTTTTTCAGGGGCTAGATTAGTAAGTGGAGAAATGACGGGATCACTATCTCTGCATCCTTTAGATATTTAACTGTGACAAAAATTTCTGCCATCCCACTTGGACAGGATATTGTTTTAATTTACTATCTTGGCTGAGGAAGAGGGAGAATAGTTTCAGAGGCTTCTACTTGCCCCTCCCCACTAGGATAGCTCTTACCTCTCAGGCCAAGGACACTAACGTAGGTCTATTCTGTTTATACATTCAGTCACCAGGGAAAGGGTTCACCAGGGAAAGTCACAGACCCACCAGGGGGGTCTGTGAACCAACTGACACATAGTGACTGGGATTCTGGCTGGGACTGCATTTATTACTTGGTCCTCATATGCTCCACTCTAGTAAGAGTGCCGTGATGGTGCTTCATGTACCTGGATAATGATATGGACTTGGATCCTGTGTTCAGGGGTCCTTGAAATGTGAAGTAATCTGCTTCCCTGGTATGTTGTTAGCTGAATGAATGGTTGATGGGGTCTTTGGAGAAGGATCAGGGAAACTTACCATGGTGCTATAGTTCAGTTCCCTCTTGGGAAGCTGGTTATCCTCTTCCTTCAACAGGTTCTGGGCCTGAAACTGACTCAGATATGGAAGGCGGGCAAAGGAAGGTGAATTGTTACTGGAGTAATTCTTCTTCACCTCTTGATTTCTTTTGTTAGTACAGACTGGGTAGCTCTCTTGTTGGCTGTCCACTTATTTTGCCCCAGGGATACCTTATTTTAATATCCACCTTAGTATTCTATCTCTGGGTCAACAGCACACCTCCCTCCACACCTAAGGCATTGGTGCACATTATAGTAACTGTTCATCTGGCAGTTCCATGCTGTCATGTGGCTTCTATTCCTTTGGAAGTCCATAATCCTAGTTGCCATCAATGGGCTGTGTTCTGCAATGCCCTTTCCTATCATCAGCTCTGGGTTGGATTTTAGGGCTGCTGGGACTCCTTTCACTAGGGCACTCTCCTGTCTCCTGGGGTCCTTACTAGTGTGTTAAATACATCCTGAATCTTAGGAGATTGCTCCCAAATTGGTCAGCTTTCTTTTAAGCAAGTTATATTCCAATTCCTTTGATGGAACACCCCACAATCCCATCCCACACAGTCTCCTGCCTTCTGCTGGTACCTATGAGCTAGGTTTTGCTGTTCTTTGGGATATAGTACTCTCCCCAACCCCTTTATCAGGCTCAGAATATCCCTGGGTGGGTTCACTATGATTTAATCCTATTATAGACTTAGTGACCAGGAGGGTAGGTGGGCATAGGTCTTGAGGAGTACAAGGTGTTATCCCTTATATGAAGGAGATTTACATTATCTCTAAGCTACTTCTTTGAATAGGTCACATAAATGAAAAATAAATCTTTGCCATTTGAAGACAATGAGATTGGGGGAATGTTTGTTATTGTGGCACCATGTAGTCTGTCCTGACTGATACATCTGACTTCATGCTGAAAGAAGGAAAAAGCTCTTTCAAGTCTCAAGAACATTAAAAGAACATTTTCCCAGAACGCTATGTCTTTTCTTTTTTAAACACGTTGATTCAATAGTCATTGTGAGCACATAGGTAAGTGAGGTAGACAATTTTTTTCATAGCTCCATGTTCTTAATTAGTTTCACCAAATTTACTGGCTTGGGTCCCAGTTTGATAGCACAGTCACCAGGCCTGAAGGGAGGCCCAGAAGAGGGCACTGAGTTGGGCCACAGGGCTGGGAGTGGACAGATATATGGACAAAAAGCCAAGGTTAAAACTGAATTAAATAAAAAATTCAGTTTCTCAGCCACATTAACCACACTAAGTGTTCAAAAGCCACCTATGGCTAGTAGCTACCATAATGGACAACACAAATAAATATTTCCATGATCCCAGAAAATTTTGTTGGATAGTACTAAAGGATTTAAGATTAGGCACTAAATGAGATACCTTTAAAAATGTATCTTATAGCTGATATACAAAGGAATATCAATTTAGGTTTTCCCTAATTTGTCAACAATCCTAATAATTTAAATGACATAACCAACAACTTGTGAAAATTAAAAGAAACTTCTAAATCATAAAACTTTTTCAACAACCACATGAGAGGAAGAATTTAAATATCATCCTCTCTTGGGAAACTAATACAAAATTGTCATAGGAAGAGGTGATCAAAGTAAATGCAACCAAAAAAAAAAAAAAAAAAAGGAAGGAAGGAATGTATCATAAAGGTGTCAGAAGTTTAATGAAAATAGTTTCTAGTATTTTGCAATAAGTGGTATGCCAGCTTTAAATTTTTTTAACTTACTCCTTTTAATATTCTAAATAAATATACAGTTTCATAACCTAGCTCTGTATTTGAAATTTTATATTCTTTTTTTGATGAAGACCTACCCCCACTCAGTTCCTATAAAATCTTCTATGACTTGGATAGAACTGTTCTTAAAAAGTAATTTTTCATAAGAGACTCTTTGATATGGAGAACAAACAGAGGGTTACTGGGAGGGGTGGGAGGGGGGATGGATGGGCTAAATGGGTAAGGGGCAATAAGGAATCTACTCCTGAAATTATTGTTGCACTGTATGCTAACTTAAATGTAAATTAAAAAATCAAATTAATAAAAAGGTAATTTTCGTTTCTAAGACAAAGCCATTTACAGTCTCTTCTCTTATTTTTCTATTACCGAATTAAGCTGGAATAGTTTCACATCTTCACTGGATTGAATAGTGTTCTTTGGGACAGGGTGTTTGCAAATGTAATCAAGTTAAGATCATGCTGGATTAGGGTGGGCCCTAAATCCAATGACTGGTGTTCTTATAGAAGAAAGGTGAGACATGGACACACATAGGGAGGAAGGCCATGTGATGGCCAAGACAGACATGCAGTTAAGTGCCACAAGCCAACGCCTGCTAGCTAGACCACCATGAACTAGAAGAGCCAGGGAAGGATTCTTTCTGGGGCCTTTGGAGAAAGTGTGATCCTGCTGGTGCCCTGATTTGGGACTTCTAACCTCCATCCAAAACTGTGAGAGAATAAATTTCTGTTGTTTTAGGCCACCGAGTTTGTGGTGATTGGTTGGAGCAGCCACAGGAAACAAATATGATATGCTACACATTGAGCTGATCTAACTTCTGGTCACTGTACCCTATCACTTCGGTGCAATTATTTATTAAAGATCATTTACAACACCGTAAGTTTTATTTACTCCAAGTATCACATCTCAGATATCAAATTCCAAGGAATGAAAATGAGCAGTACAAGAATACATAAAGTAAATATTGCAACATTTAAGACTGGTCTCACTCAAGCAACAGGAAATGCCAAATACCGTTGCTCCAGCTTTAACCCTGACTTGAACTTAAAAAATAAAAGGCAAGAAGAATAACATACATTACATGAATGTGAGAACACATTGTCTATTTCTGAACAGGTGAAAGCATAACTTATAAGTTTATCTGCATTGACTTATTGGTTCAAACCTGTGTTTCTAATTAAAAGGAAAAAAATACACATCAAACTTTGAACTGGTAAAATCATTTCACAGATATAAAAAATGCTAATGACACACCACTCTCTACTAGCACAGAACAATATACAAATAGAGCTGCCCAACCTATCTATTCACAGTTTTGTTTTTTTTTTTTCCAGAGTTCAGTGGAAAATTGTGTGTATAGGTTAGGGGGGAGGGGGAATGGGGAGTGAGTAGTTTGAGAAGTAAGATAAGCCAGTCACTGATCCAACTGTTAGCATCCAAAACTTGACCAAACCATTCAAGTTAAAAGACTACGGTAAGTAACAAAAGTCCCAATGCAATGCTTCAAATGATCCCTAAAAATAAAAGGTTAGAGATATTCCATGTTGCAAATGCCATTTGTGTCCTTAAGGGCCACATATGCCAACTCAGCTTCATGACTTAGGCAGACGTGCTCTGTGTAGTCTGCTGTTACCTAGGTTCGAGCTCTTAACCTGGACACTGGCTCATGCTGAGGAGCCTCTCCGCTCCGCAGACCTGTTCCTTTGCTGCACGACTATGACAGTGGTTCTGCTGCTGAGCTCTGCACAAAGGTCTGTGCCTGCAGGCCCAGGCCCCTCTGTAGAGAAATACCTACTCACTGGAGAGTTTCATGTCTCTTACTGAAGCTGAAGCCAGAAATGCTAGAATGAGCATGCTTTAAAAATATTTTGTGACATTTTGGCAACTTGGTGGACTCCCTGACTGTGGAGAGCCTGCTCCTCACGGACTGGCCAATTCTTAGAGACAGCAAAAGGCCCACCAGGGAACACACCTTTCATAGGAAAACCAATCCAGAGCCAAATTCTGAGCCACTTCCTCTACCTAGCTCTTACTCTCCAGGAGGCAATATTCCTCTGGCCTCATTACCCAGGGTCAGCACCACACAACTAGAGATCAATCCGCCCTATAGCCCAGAGCCAGCTGACCTTATCCAAACTAGCCAATCCTCAACTGTTCCTCTGCCCTGCCTGGCCTTTCTTGCAAAAACACTCACACTTCTCTTCTCCCCCATATTTTCCCAGCAAGCCTGTTCCTGCCTCCTGACAAGCTCTGGTGTGCCCCCTTGCAGGCTTTTGTGGCATGGCATTAGCTTCTCCATGTCGGCTCCTCAGTCACCTCCATAAATTAGAGTCCCATGGGTATATTTTAACAGTGCAGCAGAAGGGTGACTGGTTTTGACAGAGGGGCATGCCTCTTAATTGCTCTTGACTTACTGAACAGATTCCGCTAAGTGGCCCACACTGCCTATGAAAGGATAGCCCGATGCTGACACACCTGGACTCTGGGAGCTACCACTTACGCTGCAGCTGCCATAGGCTGACACGGTGCTCCAGCCTAACTTGCAGGAGGACCACAAAGGCGTGCACATCCATGGTCCTCATTTACCTTAGGTTCTGTAGCCTAGGCTGATGGTAATCCACATTCCCTAGTGGACACCTTCTGGGATAAATAATTGGATCCGTGGGTCACATGTGATTCCCTACCCTGATATGCTTCGTTTCTGGACTGATGACCCCTCAGTGACTAGGATAACTGGCCAACATACAAGGCAGAGGCTTTTTGCAACAAGGAGTGAGGAGTAATTTTCTCTGACAGACTGTGTTGGGATGTAAGCCTGACTGACTGAGCCAGCAAAGCCCACATCAGTGGGGGGCTGCATGACTGAGTCACCTCCCTCCTCATTCGGTGAACTGATGCCATCACACTGATGCCAACTTCCTCCAGATTGTCTCCCTTTTAGAAAGTGTCTCTGGCAGAAGTCTGGGTGTTAGTCTCAATACGCTATCAGGATCCACTGGTAACACAGTGTTGAGCGCCCTCCTCATGGAAACCATGGCCCCCAAAGGCTTAGGAAGTTGCTTCAATGGCAGATCTCTCTGTTGTCACTTGCCTTTCTGCTATTGCAATTTGTCCCGAGACCCAGAGTGATATAGGAAACCCCTTCCATGGAGACTGGTAGCTCAAGGTTGTGCTTCAAGCCTCCTTCAAGTGCTCAGGAAGTGCCTGCGTGGTTCAGTCACTTAAGCCTCTGACTCTTGGTTTTGGCTCAGGTCAAGATCTCATGGTTCCTGGGTTCAAGCCCCACATCAGGCTCTGCACTGGTAGCGTGGAGCCTGCTTGGGATTCTCTCTTTCCCTCTCTCTCTGCTCCTCTCCTACTCTCTCTCTAAGTAAATAAATAAACTTTAAAAAGACAAACAAACTACATGCTCACACACTCAGGATGCTGCCACCACTGCTATCTTGGATACAACATTTTATATAACAAATTATGTAGAATAATTATATATGAAGCAAATATATAATAAAATTTATTTACTAAAAGATTTACATAGCCAAAAGATTTTTTAAAAAGTTTTCATTGGTTTTTGTGCCTCTACAACCTAGGTTCTACGTTACCTCAAACATTTTGCTAAAATGCACCAATTAACAAAACTTCTTAGACTGAATACTGGGGCTCAAATTATAGTTACAGCTGAGGATTCTACTAAGTTTAGACATTGTACCTCCTATAATCTGAAATAAAGTAACCACATAGAAAATAGAAAAAAACATAGGTACACTGTAAGTGTAGCCTTGTCTCAATCTCCTGTAGTGATGGTACCAATTCCCTTAAAATACCCCATGTTGAGTATAGACACTCTAACATAATGAATAATAAATTAAGTTACAGTAAGTCTTTGTCACTTACAAATTAGATTGATAAAAATGGGACTCCATGATCCCCCTCCCCTCATTAAAATAGTTTATCTGGCCCAATGTAAGTGAATAAGGCCTTTCAAGATATAAATTTATTAGATTTATTCTAGGGGCTGGCTGCTGGGTGGCTCAGTCAGTTTAGTGTCCGACTTTGGCTTAGGTGATGGTCTCATGGTTCATGAGTTCGAACCCCACATGTGGCTCATTGCTGTCAGTGCAGAGTCAGCTTGGGATCCTCTGTCTCCCTCTTTCTCTGCCCCTCCCCTGCTCACTCTCTCTCAAAAATAAACAAACATAAAAAAAATTAAGATGTATTCTATAAAACCTAATTCACAAAGGGGTGATTATCCCAAATGCTTCTCCATTTTTACAGCTCAAATGTGCCTGTTCTTAAACCCGGGGAACATAAAGGGTCCCTCATGGTGGATTACTGCAGCCTTGTTGCTATGGTCCTATTGCGTTAGGGCCCCCATAACCAATATCCAATATTCTTAAAATTACTAATTCTATTCAATCAGTAACTGGTAAATATTTTGCTCTTACAGACTTGGCTAGTACACTCTGCTCAGCACCTACTTCAACAGTCTCTCAGGCACACTCTGCCTTCACCTCAAAGGGATGTACCCATCTTCTCCAGCTCCCTGTGGGGTACCTCAGCAGCTTTTCAGACAAGATCTTTGCTGCACCCATCTTCTCCAGGAGCACAGGCTCCACAGTAATACCACCCTTGCTCCAAGGAGACTCACCTCACACATTCCCCAAGTGACATACAAGCCCAACATCTTTCAGTATTTTGGGGGTTCTGAAAGTAGTCCTCTGAAATATTCTGTAATAGTCCTCATTTACAAATTGCCCTTAATCTCATGGATGTTGCTACTTACAAATCAGCCCCCTTAAATGGGGCTGCCTCGGAAAAACATCTGAAATCTGATCAAATTAACACCAACAGGCACTGCCCTCAGAGACTCCCTCATTCAAGAGATGTTGGCAACCTCTTCTCAGGTCTCCCAGCATCTCTGGACCACTGATGTGGCTGTAAGTGGCCAAAAGGCTGTAGATGCAAAAAATTGAGCCTCTCGGTCTCATGCTATGTACCATTAAAACAACAAATGACTGACCACATACCAGACTCTCCTGAAAACATAGGCTCTCACAGACCCCGGGCTATATCTCTGCATCCAGATGCCCCTGGGCCATGGAAGTAGCACCCCACAAGGTCTGCATGGGTACTGAGGCTTCCCTGATATAGATAGGATGGAGCCAAACCTGACACAGTTCAGCTACAAGAGAGGGTGGTCTCTCCTGTCCTTAGTCCTTTTCCAGATGCCACTGTGCTGGAGGAGGTCACCCTCCCCAGACTCCCTGGCTACCTGAGAAGCCCTTGGGATTAAATGAGTGAACAGGAGGTAAAATTCACAGACCACATGAATGACCTTGTCCACCATCATTTTCATGATGGAGCTCAATGGAACACTGAAACGTTCTGTCTCTCAGCTAGGATGTCTCTAAAAGGATTGGACCCCAAGGGTCAGCACAAATGGCCAAACTTCAGAGTCATATTAGCACTGGATGCTCTCCTTGGCAAATATCACAACTGTTGCCAATGCCTAAGCGTTGTCCCTTTGGGGATAAAAATGGCTGGGAATCTTATCCCTCACAGCTATCTAAAACACAAATCAAACTCACATACATACTAGACCCACAACACAAGCCTTTGCCAGGACACTTCTTACTCCTCTGGGGTTTCAGGCATTTTCAAAAGTAATCAAGACATACATGTCACTTCTCAGAATATGCAATGCCGGGCATTTGGAAAAGATGTTCAACAGACCTTTCATGTCCCTGTTAGGTCCCAGATAACCAGTTTGAAAAATAATGACGTCCTCAAACATTTCCTTTTCAAAGTCGAGTCTAGCAAACAGACCCTTCGATGGCCCCAATTGTGCCCCAGGCCTTAATGTCTCTTAATTCAGGACCTCTTGGCTGCCTCACTCCTCATACAAACTTTTAAAAACTTCCCCCCAAAATATCTTGCGGTTGATGGGGTAGGTAGTCCTAGTGCTCTTCTCTCCCTGCCAAAAATAGCAAAAGCAACAAATGAATAACTCCACACCAAGTGGAAACAGCTCTGGACGACAAAAAAGCAGCAGCCACAACCCTGTAGAGCTCAAAACCTGAGGATGGCCACTTACAAAAGTGCAGGAAGCATTTTACATGCAAGACCCCAACTCAGTCCAGAGCAGCTCAGCACCAAGAGCGATCCCCTCAGAGGGATGTCACCCCACAGGGAAAGGAGAGCAGGGCCCCCCAGCAGTGGACATTTGCAGCCTTTATTACTGAGGACCCTGACATTCTTTATCAGTGCTGAACCCAGCTAACAGAGCTGCTCAGAGTCCTACAGGGTCTTCTTCCTGAGGCTGGAGTGGTCCCTGCGGTGAGACCTGCCCCCAGGGTCTTAAGTCACAGTTTTGACCCGCCATCACAAGCTTGTGCTGTTGCAGCTCTGTGTCTGACTCCAAGGTTCTAGTCAGGGCTTCAACCCACCATTACTGGGGCAGAGGTGCTGCTGCTCCACACCTCTTCCCCAGGTCCTAAGTCACAGTTCTGCCCTGCCATCATCGGGCCATGCCACTGTAGTTCTGTGTTCCTTCCTGGTTCCTCAGTTGGAGCCTTGATCCAGCATAACTACTGGCCAAACTGCTGTTGCTCTGTCTCCTGCCCCCTGGACTCAGAGTTGGAACTTTGACACACTACCCCCAGGGTGTGCTGATGGATGCCGACCACTGCCCCCTAGGCCCAGGCCACTGCTGCACTCTGTCATCCTAGGGTCTGTGCCACTACTGCATCCCCTGCTCCCGGGACCCAAATCATGCAGCAAGCTCCCAACCCTGGTCTCATTGTAGATCTGCAAATGCCAGTACCTCAGACATGGGTGCCACAGCTGCAGCAGGTGCACCTGTGCCTCAGGACCCAGGCACCTTGGTAGTTCCGTGTGCAACTGACCTGGACCACAGCTCCACTGAGTATCAGTGTACTGACTTGGTGCCAGGAGGGATGCTCTCAGCTAGAACTTCCTTCCATGGGCAACAAAAGAGAACAGGAGAACTCTAGCAACCTTCACCACCAAGGACTCCAGTAGACCTAGCTGCCACTGCCACCAGCAAGCCCTGCACAGTCTTGGCCACTAAAGATCCCCACAGTCCTCACTAACACTGACCTCATCTAACAGACTTGTATGGGGTGCCTGGGTAGCTCAGTCAGGTGAACATCTGACTTCAGCTCAGGTCATGATCTCACAGTTCTTAGGTTTGAGCCCCACAACTGACAGCACATAGCCTGCTTTGGGTTCTCTGTCTCCCTCTTTCTCTCTGCCCCTTCCCTGCTTGTGCTCTCTCAGTCTCAAAAATGAATAAACATTATAATTTTTTTTTAAAAAACCTGAAAAAAATTAACAGACCTGCATGGAAACTATGCCACTGTACCCTCCCCAGAACAAGAAAAGCATCCTACTAAGCCAGGGCCCTCACAGCCCACCAGGTGAAAGTCAGGTGAAAGTCGTTCCCCACCATAGCCAGTCTGAAAAACCTAGAGGAGGTTAATTCTCCCTCAAATGCTCAGACATCAATGTGAAACGCACTAGAAACACAAAAAAAGCAAGGAGACATGACATGACAAAAGGAACACAATTAACTTTCCGGCAACTGACCCCAAAGAATTGGAACTCTATGAGTTACCTGAAAAATAATTCAGAATAATTATTTTTAAAAAGCTCAGTGAAATTCAAGAAAACAGAGATAAACAACTCAATGAACTCAGGAAAAAATAATGCATGAACAAAACAAAAAGTTCAACATTTAGAAATCATTAAAAAGAACCACATAGAAGTTCTAGAATATAATACTGTGAAGAATATAACAAAGTAAATGAAAAAAATGCCACAGAGAGCTTCAACAGCAGCCTCAACAAGCTGAATAAAGAATCCGCAAACTTAAAGACAGAGCATTGATATTATCCAATCAGAGGCCAAAAAAAGAAAAAGAGTGAAGAAAACCTATGTTATGGGACACCATCAAGCAAAAAAATATCCGTATTATGAATGTCACAGAAAAAGAAGAGAGACAGGGGGCGCCTGGGTGGCGCAGTTGGTTAAGCGTCCGACTTCAGCCAGGTCACGATCTTGCGGTCCGTGAGTTCGAGCCCCGCGTCAGGCTCTGGGCTGATGGCTCGGAGCCTGGAGCCTGTTTCCGATTCTGTGTCTCCCTCTCTCTCTGACCCTCCCCCGTTCATGCTCTGTCTCTCTCTGTCCCAAAAATAAATAAAAAACGTTGAAAAAAAAAAATTAAAAAAAAAAAAAAAAGAAGAGAGACAGAAAACCATTTAAAGAAATAATGGAAGAAAACTTCCCAAATTGGGGGAGAGATATGGATCATTCAGGCATATGAAGCTCAAACAGATTCAACTTGAACAGATCTTCACTGAGACACATTATAATGAGACTCTCAAAAATCAAAGGCAGAGAGAATTTTTAAAAAAAGCCAAAGAGAAAAAAAAAAAAGACTCATCACATCACATACACAGAAACCCCATAAGGCTATCAGCAGATTTCTCTGCAGAAACCTTGTAGACCAGGAGAGAATGAGATGATATATTTAGAGTTCTCTAATAAAAAACCTGCCAAACAAGAATGCTTTGCCCAGCAAAGTTGTCCCTCCGTGAGGAAGGAGAGATAAAGACTTTCCCACATACACAAAAGCTGAGGGAATTCATCACCACTGGACCTGCCTTACAAGAAATGCCAAAGGAAGTTCTTCAGGATAAAACCAAAGGATGCTAATTAGTAACATGAAAACATATAAAAATATAAAACCACTGGTAAAGATAAACATACAGGCAAGATCAAAATACCCTAAAACTGTAATGGTAGTGTGCAAAGTACTTTCAACTCTAGCATCTACGTTAAAAGACAAAAGTGTTAAAAATACCTATAGCTACAATATTTTGTTAATGGACACACAATATAAAAAGATGGAAATTGTGACATCAACAACATAAAATGTAGAGGACAAGTAAATGTGTAGAACTTTTTACGCAATTAAAATTAACTTTTTATTAGCTTAAAATAGACTATTGAAACTACAAATGCATTATGAAAGCCTCATGGAAATCATAAAGCAAACACCTATTAACAGATACATCAATGATAAAGAGAAAAAAACTCAAGGCATATCGCTACAAAAATCATTAATTTAGAAAGTCAGACAACAGAAGAAAAAAGGAACAAATGAACTACCAGTCAGAAAACAATTCACAAAATGGTGATAGTAAGTCACTTCCTATCAATAATTATTCTAAGGTAAATGGTTTAAATTCTTCAGTTAAATGACATAAAGTGGCTAAAGATTAAAAAAAAAAAATAAGACCCAAATATATGCTGGGACTCAATTAAGCTTTAACCATACTCATAGGCTAAAAGTCAAGACACAGAAAAATATATTCCATGCAAATGGAAACCAAAAGAGAACAGAGGTAGCTAAACTTAAAGTCAAACAAAATAGACTTTAAGTCAAAAGCTGTAACAAGAGACAAAGAAGATCATTATAAAAAGATAAAGGAATCGATTCATCAAGAGGACATAATAACTGCACATATACAGATAACACATATCAGGGCACCTAAATAAAATGAACAATTATTAACAGATCTGAAGTCAGAAGCAGACAGCAAAGCAGTTAACAGCAGGCGTCTTCAACCCCACTTTCAGCAAGGATATCATCCAGAGAGAAAATCAATTAGAAAATAATGGACTTGAACTACACTTTATACCAAATGGGTCTAACAGATATATACTGAATATTCTACCCAACAGCAGCAAAATATACATTCCTCTCATGTGCACATGGAACATTCTCTAGGATAGATCATATAAAGGTCACAAAACAAGTCTTAATAAATTTAAAAGATGAAATTTTATCAAGTATCTTTTCCAAGCACAATGATATGAAGCTAGAAATCAATAACAGAAGGAAAGCTACAATATTCACAACTACGTAGGAGTTAAATAACATACTTCTGAACAATCAATGAATCAAAAAAGAAATCAAAAGGGTTTGTCTTGAGACAAATGAAAATGGAAACATAGCATACCAAAACTTATGGGATGTAGCAAAAGCAGTTCTAAAGAGGGAAGTTTACATTAATGCCTAGTAAATGTGTACAAAGAAATAAACCTAACCTTAAACTTTAACGAACTAGGAAAAGAGGAATTAAGTCCAAGTTTGCAAAAGGAAGGAAATAATAAAAATCAGAGCAGAAAGTAAATACAATAGACACTAGAAAGACAACAGAAAAGATCAATGAAGAATTGGGTTTTTTTAAAAATAAAACTGACAATCCTTCAGCCAGACTAAGAAAAAAGTGAGGTGATTCAAGTATGTGATAAACAAAATAGGAGACATTACAAATGATACCACAGAAACACAAAGGTTCTTAAGAGAATTCTCTGAACATTTATGTCGACAAATGAGATGACTCAGAAGAAATGGATATATTCAAAGAAATATACAACTTACCAAGACAGAATCATGAACTAATAGAAAATATGAGTGTCAATAACAAGCAAGGAGACTGAATCAGTAATCAAAAATTTCTTAAAAGGAAAAGCCTAGAAACAGATGGCCTCACACGTGAATTCTACCAATGATTTAAACAATTAATACTAATCTTTCTCAAACCATCTCAAAAATCGAAGAAGAGGGAGCACTTCCAAGCTTACTTTACAAGGCCATCATTACTATGACACAAAACCAGGCAAGGACACTATAAGAAAAAATTACAGGTCAATATCTATGATGAAGAAAGATTCACAAAATCCTCAACTAAATACTCATAAACCAAATTCAAGAGCATATTAAAAAGATTATACAACATGATCATGATGGACTTACCCCTGGGATGCAAAGAAAAATCAACATATACAAATCGAACAGTGTGATCCCCACATTAACAGAATGAAGGCTAAAATGTATATGATCTTTTCAATAGTGCAGAAAAAGTATATGACAAAATTCAAAACCACTTCATGATAAAAACTCTCAATAAATTAGGCATAGAATCAATGTTTCTCAATGTCATAAAGGCTATGAATCATAAGCCCATAGCTAACATTACACTCAACAGCAAAAAGTTAAAAGCCTTTCCTGTAAGGTCGTAAACAAGCCAAGTACTCACCATTTTTATTAAAGACAGTGCTGGAAATCCTAGAAATAAAAGGCATTCAAACTGGAAAGGAAGAAGTAAAATTATCTCTTATAAATAGAAAACCCCAAAGATCCCACCAAAAAACTGTAAGAACTAATCAATGAATTCAGTAAAGTTGCAGGATATGGAATCAATATATAAAGATTGGTTGTGTTTTTATACACTAACAAACTATCAGAAATAAAAATTTTTAAAATCCCATTTATAATTGCATCAAAAATACACAGAAATAAGTTTACCCCAGGAGATGAAAGACCCATACACTGAAAACTAAGAGACACTAATGAAATAAATTGAAGATAGATAAATGGAAAGATAGCCTATGTTCCTAGATTGGAAGAACTGATACTGTTACAATGTCCATACTATCCAAAGTGATCTACAAGTTCAATGTGGTCCCTATCAAAATTCCAATGGCATTTTTTACAGAAATAGAAAAAAAAAAGTCCTAAAATTCATATGGAACCGCAAAAGACCCCAAAAGCCAAAGCAATCTTGAGAAAGATGAATAAAGTTGGGAGCATCACACTTCCTGATTTCAACCTACATTACAAAGTTATAACAATCAAGAGAGTTTCATACTGGCCTAAAAAGGCACACAGACCAGTAGAACAGAACAGACAGCTCCCAAATAAACCTGTGCAGATATGGTCCACTAATCCTGACAAGGGTGCCAAGAAAACACAATGAGTAAATGATGGGCTCTTCAAAAAATGGGTGTTGGAAAAACTGGATATCTACATGCAAAATAATGAAACTGACAGCTATCTTATACCTATAAAAATCACCTCAAAAAAGGGGCACCTGGGTGACTGTCACTTAAGCACCCAACTCCTGACTTCAGCTCAGGTCATGATCTCATGTTTTGTGGGTTCAAGCCCCACACTGGGCTCTGCACTGACAGTGTGGAGCCTGCTTGGGATTCTCTCTCTCCTTCTCTCTCTCTGCCCTTCCCTTACTTGTGCACGCTCTCTCTCTCTCTTAAAAAAAATTAAAAAAAATTAATTCAAAATGGATTAAAGACTTAAATGTAAGAGCTGAAACTGTAAAACTCCTAGAAAAAAGCTCCTTGATACTGGTATTAGCAATGCTTCCTTTTTGGATAAGATGCCCAAAGCCCAGGCAATGAAACAAACAAGTAGGACCACATAAAACTAAAGTACTTCTGCATAGCAAGAAAGCAATTAATAATTTGGAAATGCACCTATAGAATGGGAAACAAATATTTGTAAATCATTTAGGAAATAAAATGAAATCCTATAAGGAAAGAAATCAGTATTTTGAAGAAATATCTTCATTTCCCAGGTTCACTGCAGCTTATTCACACAACAGCCAAGATATGGAAACAACCTAAATGTCTTTCAAGGGATGACTGGAAAAAGATAATCTGATACATACACACACATATTTATATACATAGAGTATGATTTTGTCTTAAAAGGAAGGAAATCTTGGTATTTGTCACAAATAGGATGAACACAGAGGACATTATGCTAAGTGAAAATAAACCAGACACAAAAAGATAAATACTTATCATATTACTATATATGGGATCTTGAAAAAGCTGATTTCATAGAAATAAAGAATTGCAGAGTTGCTAGGGGCTGAGGAGAGGGGAAAATGGGGGGATGTAGGTCAAAGGGTACAAACTTTCAGTTATAAGAAGAATAAGTTCTGAGGCTCTAATGTACAGCACAGGGACTAAATTATACAGTATTGTGTTCTTAAAGTTGCTGACAGTAGATCTTAAGCATTTTTATCACACACACATACACACATACACAAGGTTAACTATGTGAAGTGATGGAGGTGTTAATTATCTGTGTGTATGTATAACAAATCATCATGTTACACACTTTGAATATATATAATTATATTTGTCCATTTTCCTCAATAAAGTTGGGGAAAATTTTTTCTGATTGCACTTTCCTCTATTTGAGAGGAACAGGAGCACCTGGGTGGCTGAGTCAGTTGAGCGGCTGACTCTTGATTTTGCCTCAGGTCATGATCTCAAGGTCATGAGATCAAGCCCTGCATCAGGCTCCGCACTGAGTGTGGAGGTTAAGATTCTCTCTCTCTCCCTCTTCCCCCTCCCCTACTCACGCACGTGCGCCTGCATATGTGTGCACACACACACACACACACATTCTCAAAAATAAAAAAAAGAAAACAAAATAAAATAAAGGGGGATATGTGTTGCCTTCATGTATATTAAAAACTCATTATATATGTTAGGCCCTTTAACAATGTTTCCCCCTCCCTTTATAAATGTTTCTATCTTTCCCCCATCTAACAAGGGCTAGCAGCCAGATCGAGGGCACATGCTTTCTTGGGATGCATTAATCATGGACATTCCCATAGGTCAGGCAGCTGAGCAGCTGATAAGGGACCCAAGTGAACCTGAAGCAAAAATCAGAACCAAAAACTCTGCCAGGTGTAGCTGCCCACCATTCTGCTGCCTGTTGGTCTTATTACTGTTGATCTGGACGTTTTCACTGGTTTGCAAACACCTGAAGTAAACCACTGTTTCAAGCAAACATAGCAAACATTGAGACCCACATCGACCTGAGTGGGTACCTACTTAAAATGGATACCCCAAGTCCCAAACCCCATACAACATCACTCTGGCCTGGAAGCTCACTGCCCAGACCTCAAGCTTGCCACTGGAGATAACTCTACACTGGACACTAGAACTTATGCCCACAGACTACCTTTGCTAAGTCACAAAGTAAACCCAGGACATTTTTACTTCTCTTCCTTCAATATCAGGGATTCTATTATGTTTCTGAGCTTGCTGCCTATTTAGTGCATTACTCTGGTATATTCCTTGCTCTCTGCCAAAACACACACCCCTACACTCCCCTGCCTAAAGTGAAATCTGATGGAGTTTACTATCTGTACACTATTCCAAAAATTAATGGTGATTATTACTTTCCCCAGGAAGAGCCTGCCTTGTCTCTGCCAACCCCTCCAGTGTCTGGGAGAGGACTACTCACTCTCCACTGCCGCCTTCTACTGCCCTCTCCAGCTTTCCGCCACCTCTCCTGCCCTGTGTCTCTAATTGTAACACTCCTTTTCCTTGGTTACACACACATAACTGCTTAATCGTTAATGTATTTACTAAGTTATCATACCCTCCAATAGCGTAACTGCTGGGCCTGCCATCTTAACTCGAGAAATACATTGAGACATTATCACACTCATACTTCGTATATACTTTACAATTCCACCAAGATAGTGTTGAAGACCCCCCAGAGTTCCATATCTATGATCTGACTAAGGCCTATAAGTGGGAACCTTAGTTATAGACTGGCCTCAAGGACTCCTTATGCTTCTTTTTACTCTCACAATAAAATGCTTTCTATGTGTTTAAGGTAACTTACACCTTACTCTTTAATGTCTCCATTGTCATCACCCTGAAGTTTCCTTAATATGATGTCAGAATATTGGAGGACCAATTGTACTAATCATGCGTTTAAAAATCATGCGTTTGACATCTCCAGGGCCTCACTGGCTGGGGAGATTGACCCTCCTGGGCTGGCCAGTCAGAGACAGCAAAGGGTCCACAAGGAAGCATGCCTTTCATATGAGAACTAAACAACCCAGAGCCCATATTCTGAGCCACCTCCTTTGTCTGGCTCTTACAGTCTAGGAGAAAAGAGTCCTGGCCTTAATCACCCAGGACTCAATACCAGACAAGTAGATCCCACTCTTATAACCCAGAGCCAATCATGATCATCCAAACTAGACAATCCTAAGCTGTTTCCCCTGACCTGTCTGGTGTTTCCCACAGAAACACAATAAAGGCCCTCCCCACGCTTTGTCTTCACTCCTGCTTCTGCCTTCTAGCTCTGGTGCTTCCCTGTGTGGCCTTAAGTTCATGCCTCTCATTTCTAGTGGAACTATGAGTAACAACAACCTTGCCTTACAATGGCACGGACCTCTCTGCATTGTCACCCAGTCACCTTTAGAAATTAAGACTTGGACACAAGTCAGAACTAGTGTCCCCCAAATGGTCCACCTGGGGGTAGCAGCACTCTAATTTCCTCAATAGTTTATGCTACTTCAATATTCTAATAGTCAATATGCTAATATTCACCTAAAAGCAGACCTACTACTAAAAGCTACTTGACAGGATTCAGCAGATATTGGTAATTTTTTTATCAGTCAAGAAGCCAAAATTAAGGTGAAGTTAAGGTGAGGAGTTGCAAAGGCGGAAAGACCTTCTCCTACAAGTCAGAAGTCAATGGCTCAGAATGAAGCGGTGCCAGTAGGGACAAGGTGATACTGGGAAACATTAAGGGTTCAATTTTTCCCATGTGTGGTTGATACAGCTCACCCTACTCATCCAGATCTAGCCTCCCGGGTTTTGGGTTTTGATGAAACATAGAATCATAACAGGGTCTTTTAGCAGGGGTAGAGCTACAGAGGAAGAGTTTCTTCAAGCTGCCGCTGCTATCCCGGTTGAAAATGGGAGATGGGTGCCTCTCTACCCTGTTTCATAAGGGTATTTAGAAAAAAATAAAACCCCATGCCTGTTGAACAAACAAAAATCACCCACATTTATTTTCCCTCCTAATGGCTCTTTCTTCTTCATATCTTCATTGAAGATGCCCTCTTCAATGCCCATCACCTCCCCTCCCCTCCTTCCCACCCCCCATGAATCCTCAGTTTGTTCTCAGTTTTTAAGAGTCTCTTATGCTTTGGCTCTCTCCCACTCTAACCTCTTTTTCTTTTCCTTCCCCTCCCCCATGGGTTTCTGTTAAGTTTCTCAGGATCCACATAAGAGTGAAAACATATGGTATCTGTCTTTCTCTGTATGGCTTATTTCACTTAGCACCACACTCTCCAGTTCCATCCACGTTAAAAGCATCTAAATTTTACAGAGTGGTATCTACCAAAGTAATTTAAGTAGTGGGAGAAAACACAAAAGGAGAAAAGAAGAAATAGATGAGTACTTTTAAAAAGCAACTTAAAAAGCATAATGACTTCTATGTGATACAGCTAGGTCAGGCAATGGAGTATTTTGATTGTACCAACTGCCAATTTTCAAATAATTTTATGACAAAATGATAATGTCATAGTTTATGGTAACTCTACCATCTATTTTGTTCCTTGATGATTTAAAAGTCCTGTGGTAAGGCTTAATGTATGTTAATAGTTGAAATACAACTTACTAAACAGTCTTGGTGCTTTTTGGTTTGGGAGGTCAAGGAGGGTGATGCTTAAGAGAAAGACTTTGTTGTGGTTGTAAAAATGGGATAGCACTCCAAAATCTGGCACATGAATCAGCTAATACTTATTGTGGTTCCATGGATAGACCTTAAAATTTAAAATTTTTTAATTTGGAACTTTAAAAAGTATTCTAACTTTCAATTCTGAAGATGAGGACACATAGGGAATGTGGTACCCTAAAAATCGAAGCTTTCAGAATACTGCCTGTCAGGATATCAGTTGTATTTCAGAGACATAGGGATGCAGGGATGGAATTATGAGTCAAGCCACTTAGGAGAGTGAAATGGAAAAATACCTAACAAAGTGTATAGAATGTACTTCAATTACTATATTTAAAGAAGAAAAATTACTCCCCCACACTGTTATTATTACTCTAAGTAGATTCTGCTTTTATTCTGATGCAGAACTAACTAGACCATTAGTGTTGGAACATTTTCAGTAAAATTAAACTTGAATGTTCTGACTCTGAATAAGAGCTTATTTTCTGAGAAATATTAGAAACGACATCTCCATGACAGCAAAGAGGGCAGGGGCAGGGGCAAAGCTATTCTGCGTTAGCTAAATTTGTAACAAACCAGAATTTAGGTGTCCTTCTTTAAGTTTTTGAAAGGAAGCTTCCTTCATAATATGACTTGAAATATTCTTTCCTTGATCCGACTTCCTGTCATTTAAGTGCTCAGGAAATACCCATCTACTCCTGCTCTGCTCTGGGCAGAGAGGTGAGATACTGGACACAGCATGAAGCAGTCGCAGTCCATTCCCTTGGGTGTCAAAAGACAAAAACAACCAAAACTTTGGCTGTTCTATCTACATCATTACTTGTTTGAATAGTCTTTTACATAAGAGCACTAGGAACAAGGTGACAATTCAGAAAGAGGCAGACAGAATCAGGAAGCGATAATTAATGATTCCGATCAGAGATCTGTGCCAGTTATGACATTTCAGGCGTAAGGGTGAGAAAGCCACAGCATGTGATGGGGACAGGAAAAGCCCTGGTACTCTGAGCACAGAGACTTAAATTCAGGAAGGCTCCTGCAGAAACTAGGATCACACTGTGGCTATTTTACACACTCCCAAATGGAAACAGCAATGATATGATTTTAACGTAGGAAAGATTCTCCAAAAAAAAAGAAAATGGTCAATGCATACCCATTTTTAGGAGCCATTTCTAAGAAAGGTCCTCTGGCATACTAGATACAGTTTTGCTTTCTTTTAGATGATCAGATTAGGATACAATGCCTAAGAATGTTGAATACTATCATTAACACATGAATCAATAAAATATTTTAGAAATCACATGGCCAAATCGCCTTTAAACCATATTCAAGATGAGATATGAGATTTGCAATAAGTGAGGTACCAGAAACATCTGATTGGAAATACTTTCACATTTTCTCTTTATGACTAAGTTATACAAGAAGAGGATTTTCTCACTCCCATAATGAAACCGAGCAGTAGCTATTGAAAACCCATACAATTAAAAAAAATACAATTATAAAGTTTCTAATAAAATGTTTGATGGATTGATAAACAACCAACTTCTGACATTATGAAATATTCTGTTAAAACTCAAAGAGACTCTTAAAAACTGAGAACAAACTGAGGGTTGATGGGGGGTGGGAGGGAGGGGAGGGTGGGTGATGGGTATTGAGGAGGGCAGCTTTTGGGATGAGCACTGGGTGTTGTATGGAAACCAATTTGACAATAAATTTCATTTATTGAAAAAAAAAATAAATTACCTGGAAAAAAACCAAAAAACAAACAAACAAACAAACAAAAAACCTCAAATATGATACACCTTGAATGAAAAAAGCAAAACTTAAAGCTGTGATTTATTCTCCGGTCTGGTTCTCATCATCTTTTAGTTAAGAGCATCCATGGCACAGCCCAAGAAGCCAACTCAGTGCACCAGCTGGTTAGGCCAGTGCTAATGATCCAGTATCTTAGTTCACACGGTTATTCCAATTAATACTACCAATATGCATTAGAGGTCGAAGTTGTAATGTATTGTTCTGTAATAGGTAACACTGGGTCTGATCACTTTTAAAACTTCTTTTCGAAAGACACAGAGACAATTTTTAGGTTGAGGATGGAAAACAATTTTTAGATTGCTGAATATTTACACCCCATATGCACCCCCCCCCCTTCTTGCACACTGTCCTGATATATTTTCCTGGAAGAGATAGAGTCCCATTCCAGAGCAGACGTTAATGTCCTCATATATGAGTGGATGGATGGTGAACTCAGATTTACTGATGGGCGTAATTTCCAATGCAAATACTGGTAGGAAGAGGACTGTTTCCTAAATGTTTAGTGTTCACCAAATTAATGAGACAGGCTTATGCTTTCAAGGGGGTTTTTGTACTAGTTTGGTTGCATGTTTGACATTCCAATACACATACAGTTTTAGTGAACTTTTGCTCACTCTTTATTGAGTGCATATAAATATATATCCTCAAATCAACTATACTGTTGTCAGATTTTTCTATATCCAAGGTACACCTTCGTGTATTCTGATGTTCATCTGATTACAACATGCAATGTACGATATCTGAACTACTACGGGACACACAACATAGTTCTATCTGGTAGCTACTACTTCTTGGGTGAGGACTAATTTTGGCTCCTGTACTGGACAACAGTTCGATCCCTCAATTTCACACACAACTTCACAGCGACACACAAAGCCGAAGCGCATTTTCAGTTAGCCTGTGCTCTGAGAAATCTGCTTCCAGATAAAAATGTGGTTTCCCTCTTACTCTCTAGCCACCAAAGCATGCTGTTCCCATCTGGTGTAGTGAGATACTTTACCAGGGAGGGAGTCCTTCTTTCTCACAAAACCTAAACCACTTGCCAACCATCTGTGGTGTTCCCTGCTGTCAGTGAACTGCACATTAAAGCATCTGCTTCAAGGAGATTTTCTTAGGTTGGTTTCCAACTGTGGGCTCCATGCAAACTTCAGGCTAACCTTGTACCGTCAGGTTCCGCCAGGCACCAACTTTTAACATTTGAGCAGGAGTCAATGTTTGCTAAGTGTTCCGTTTTGTAACCCTCAACAAGCATTTTACAAAGCACGATGAATGGGATGCTACTTGTCCACGTCTAGCGCTCCTCATAAAAGTACAAGGGCTTCCAGAAACCTTGACAGAGAGAAAAAAAATCAATTATTTCTCTCCCTGCTATTAACCAGCTCCTGTCGACTATTCATCTTACGCGTAATGATGACTAATATCCGCCGAATGGCGAGCAGACGTTCTTTCAGTGAGATCATGCCAAGAATAGCCAGCTGAGCCTTGCGCTCCAGAGGCAGCACTGCCAGGATCCACCAGGACCACGCAGGACCACTAGGGTTACTCTGCAAGGGACATGAAAGGGAAAGAAAATCAGCACCTAAAATGCAAGTCTCTTCTCTTTGTTTCACCAACAAGGCGGGGGCAAGGATTAAATGCCACCTTCTATTTTAGAGCTACTTTCCATCCATTCAACCCTTGAGATACAAAGTTTACTTTTCTGTTACAAATTTAAATGTGGAAGAATTCACAAAACGTAAAGCCTGCAAAGAGAAGCATCTTTTATAGGGAAATTCCATGAATTAATTGCTTCTGTTCTCTCAAAGCTCTTGTTATGCGTATATACCAGTCAGAAGAGGGGACCATAAGTTTCACCTCTACTTTCCAATGTTCTGTGTTATTATTTTTTAAGTTTTAAATATACTATAGAAAGCTCAATATTAGGAAGGCTAAAAGTAGGTGTACAAGTCTGAGTATTATAAATCTTTTAACAATATCTGTGTGATAAATATGCACATGTATACAAAACATCTATATATGAATTATTGTTAATTATATATAGATTGGAGTCATCATGAATTAAATATATAAGAATTATTCTGCTACCTGATAGCTTATATTTCACATAACCCAACACACTTCTGGACTGAGATCTAAGCAAAAGCTAGTCATAAAGTTGTTCTCAGTATTCCTTGCACTAAGAACCAAGATATCTAGGCCGCCTGGCTTCCCATCTTGGATTCTCCTCCAATCCTACCCCTAAAGGAATACAGAATCCAACTGGGAACTAGAGAGGGTAGACTCTGAAGTCACTTTAGCTTAGGATGTGGAAGCTTCTATTGGAAGATTAGGAGTAACACTGAGGCAGTTTTTGGCTTAAAGGATGGTCTTGAGTTTGGAAAAGACATAACTCAGGTGGGGGTAAAAGACAGAAGTCGGCCAGAGATAGAAAAAGAGTGTAACAGTGGATGGGAAAAATACAGAGTACATTTCATCTTTCCCCAAACCTGCTGAGAGCTGGTCCCGGATGCTGCTTTCTCCACAAGACAGGTGAGTTTGTACAGAAGGAACTTTATACTCTGTCATAGGCCTAAGCCATCCCTGCCTGGCTCTGTCACCCGGAGGAGGAAGAAAGGATTCATGTACACTTAGAAGCGCTTCACAGCCCGAAGCCACGCCCTGCTTGCAGAGCCAAGTTCACTGAAAGCACGCTGGCGGAACACAGAGAAAGCCTGACTGGATATAGAGGGCAAGGAAGACTCCTAATTTAACAGGAGTTAGATTTTCTCTGCATTTATTCAACATCTGTTGATTAGGCACAAGGCAACAGTATGTGCAAAATATGGACTGTTCATGCCAATACACACAAATTATTACTCTCTAAGTCATAAGATTGAAACAGCTGATTTAAACAGTGGGTGAGAGAAGTAAAAGTACCAAAGCCAACAGCCAGTCAGAAAAAACTGATTTTCGATAGAAAATAAATGACCTTCACACATTGTTAATCAAAAAGCATTGGTTGTTTTGCTCCAAAAGGCACATGCTACTACATTAGGTGATTCTTTGGGCTGTTGACAAATGAACCCGTTCATAAGTGATCACAATGGAGTACACAGCACAGCACGGGCAAATTTTCCTTCAGAATAATGTGTCTTAACATACAGCAGGAAATAATAGCATTCTAAAAGAAATAAGGAGAATATACCTGAGGCTCAGACTCCCTGTCTGGCATCAACCCAAAATGGCTTAAGATTTGTTCTTTCATGTGATCCTGAAGTGAAGTAAACCAGGAAACTGACTGCTGATATACTGAATCATGAAGACTGGTAAGTTCTTCATACTCTGTTCCTTCCACCTGATCAAGGAAAGAGGGATGACCATTTTAGCAATTCATTATTAGCACACGAAATATAGTGATCATCTGCCGTATTTGGTAAGTGGAGCTGGGACATTTAGTATTCAGATAATTCATCAGTGTTTTATAAACATGATATATGCTCAACATAGAAATTTGTATTTTTGTATACAGTGAAGATCTACCTATCCTGTCTATCCATAACATCCTGATTTTTCTCTTAACAACATGAACATATATGCCATATTACTATGAATCATTTTCAATGGCTACATGTAGAGATACACTATAACTTACTCCACCATTAAGATAAAATAGACTTTAATATTACACAGTAATATAAATATTTATGCAAAAGTGGTTTGTTTTTTGTCAGTGGTGGTGATAGAAGGGGCTGTCATTCCCTCAGGATAGTTTCCTAGAAGAAGAATTGCCAAGTCAAAGAGTGAGACATTTAAAAAATTATATTCCATATCACCAAACTATATTCCAGAAAACATGACAGCTACCCTGTATCACTGTATTAGCCTTAAGCAGCAGTAAGCCCTGATACCTTAGATTTATCATGCATTACTGCTGGGTGCCTATCTCACAGCCAAGTCACTATTTTAAGTATATCCCACCCCTATTGAGGAACACCTGAGTGGGAAAAGCTTGGGCGGGGGACCGAGGGACCCAGGTTTGTTCTGGCTTCACTGCTGATTCTCATGAGCCAGTCACACAGCCTCCAGAGGGTAGAGTTTTCTCATCTACAAAATGGGAATAAACCATTCAGGTCCTTTCTGGTTATAAAATTCAAGGGTCTCTGAAAACTAGGGTAAACTGAGGAATTAGATTATAATGCATGCAACCATTCTCAATTTGATTTATACAAATCAAATATTCCTATGTAGTAGAGGGTTTTCTTTAAAAAAAAAAAACACCAAAATTATTTTATTTGTAGTTAGGTAAGCTCTTGTTTTGAAATAAATACAAACACCACTAAAAACTGCCATCCACAACCGTCAGTAAACTCTTCCATCAGATTTGTTACCCAGGCAGCAGAGAACAATCACATTCAGTCCCATCCTTTAAACCCACTCCCTGCTCCTGAGATGCTGGGGTTGACTTGCTACCCTTGGCTCCTCTGAGCTGTGTAGCTCTGTGCCTAGCATGACCAGAAACAGCAGCTGGAAAGGGGGCAGTGCTGGCAGTGTGGGTGTGGGTCTACTGATGGGCGTCACAAATGTACAGCACCGTCCCCAAAGCAACTTCCAGTGTGATGTCAGACAGCTAAAGACTCTCACTCGCCACGGTGAGAACCATGGTGTGGTTCTAAATGTGAAGGACAGAATTCAAAAGAGGATACAGTAATTCCAAGGATTTCCTCCTTCTAAACAGTTGTAATGTTTTTGTTGCAGGATAATTTACATACAGAAAATGCACAGATCTCACTGGCTGGCTCAGAGTTTTGCCAGCCACACACACCAGTGGAATCACCATCCTAAACAGGACAGAGAACATTTCCATGGCCCACAATGGCCTTACACCCTCCTCTGGCCAGTTACAAACCCTCACCCCAGCCTGTCTCTGCCTTCCAAAACCAGAGACAGGTGATGCCTGGTCTTGGAAGCATATAAATAGAGCCACACAGCGCATGTGGTTGTGCATCTGGCTTCCCCGGCTTAGCAGGATGTTGAGAGATGTGTTCATTGAGAGATCTAGGAGATTCTTTCACATAGTTTTGTGTATCATTAGCTCCTTCCTTTTTATTGCCAAGTAGTATTCCATTGTATAAATGTACTACAATTTGTTTATCCATTCCCCTGTTGATGAGTATCTGCACTATTTCTTGTTTGTGGCCATTAATGAGTAAGACTTCTAGAGACATCTTTGTACACATCTTTTGAGAATCCCTTCAAAACATTTTGTTAATTTGTCAAAACATGGGTTCTGTTATTTCTATTAGGCATATAAATAATTCTTAAGGGGTAAGAGAGCCAAACCTTTTATATTTAGCTTTAGAAGGTATTTTTAAATGCTACTTTTTATATCTCATTCTGAACTAATACCAGTATCTAGAACAGGGATGAACTACTACGCACAAATTAAATCCTGTTCATTACATATGTAAGCAGCATTTTATTGGAAACCAGTCATGCCAACTCATTTACATATTGTCTATGGCTGCTTCTGGGCTATAAGAGCATAGCTGAGGAGTTGCAACCAAGACTGCATGGCCTGGACAAGTCTACAGTATTGACTTGATGGCCCTCTAAACACACGCCAGGAAAATAAACCTCACCTTTTCATCTTCGAGATATTCAATGTCGGCTGTGTTATAGCCATCTCTGTGACGATGGCTTAGAACTCTGAACCGACTAATTCCAATGGCATCCACAACTGAACTCCCATCAGGAAATGTTCTGACATCCTTAATCTCCAGCATGCAGCCGTACTCTGAAATTCTGACAGGACAGGCGGGAGAAAAAAACGTGATTTTAAAAACGCAGGAGGTCCAAACAAAACAAATGGTGTCTCTGCATGGGACCAGCAAGCTTGTTTTCTCTAAGAGATACCTGCAGATGATTCCTTCTGTTAAATGCAAAACACACTGGTGTGCAAGGCCACTGAGGGAGAGCTGGAGGGGAAAGGGCCCTTGTGCCTCAGTAATTGAAACAAGCTAGTGCTTTGGAAGGACCTAAGAGGTGGAGAGAGACATGATCCTCAGTCCCCTTGGCCAGGGCACCAGCAGGGGGTACAGAGAGCACAAAGTATGCCTGGGCCCCCACGCTACTCACAGATTCTGCTCCCTCCTCTCTCATTTCCACTGATGCTGGCCAACTCTATCGTCCCCAACAAACGGCTATGGGAAGTCATCTACAGTCACTGCCTTCCATCTCCTACCTCCCCATCAGGCTTCTGTTCCACTGAAACCCCAGTGGAAGTCACAAATGACTCTGGCATGACCCCATCTGCTACTTATATCCTCTACTGATCTGTCACTGACCTAACACCCACTGCTGCTCTCAGTTGCCCTCCCCGACCAGTGCACCCCTTCACAGCTTGGCTCCTCCACATGTCCCTTAAACACCAGGGCCACCCACAATGGCATCTTCGCTCCAAAGCTCTCCTGTGTGACCTTACCCACTCTCACCCTTTTGAACTATCATCTGTATCCTGAGGATACCGATTGTGCCTACTATGTGTCATGCACTATTAGGAGCAGTTTATAATATGTGCTCATTCAAGCACAAAAACAGAAAGGCTTAGAAAAGGCTTAGAAAAATCAAACAACTTCTATAAGGCCACAGTAAGATTCAGACCCGAGATCTGAACCCAAGGCTACCCAATTCTAAAGTGAATGAACAACTTCACTACATGCCTTCAAACTAACAATGAGTGATGGTTCCCAAGTCACATGACTGTAAGGTTGGACACCTCTACTTGAATCTCTAATAAAACAATCTCTTCTTGCTTATCTAACAGGGCTATCTTATCCATAGCTGTGGCATGGACGGAGGTGCCCTGAAGATCCCTTTCAAGAGAGGACTTGCTGCCCCAACTATCAGCAGACAAATGTCTTCCAATACCAGCTCTTCCAAAGCTCATCTCAGCTGCAGAACCTGTCTCTCCAATGAGCCATCCTGTCTTGTATGTGGACAAGAATTTGTGAGTGGATGCAAACTCCCCTTGCACCTGAAACTCCCAGGGTTTTCTGGACTCTCGTGCTTGTCCACGCGAGGCCATTAGAACTTGGTCCCAAAAATCCAGCTGAATTCCTCCTACACACCTGCAGGTCTCCTTCTCTTAGGCTCTGCCACAGATGAGCCACACTTTTGTTTACTCTCTCCCTGGATAGACTTACCTTTCCTCACTTCCCCTGAGCAACTTGTGCTCACCAGAGCAAGGTTCAAGAGACTTATGTCCTATACTTTATATGGAGTAATTCACTTCTTAGTGTTCTATATCCTCAGTGGAAGCAGAACTTCTGGATGTTTTATCACTTTGCTTTTGCTGATTTTGATGAATCAAATTTTAACATATTCAAATTTATTCATCTCTTCCTTTATGTTACGTGCTCTTAGCATCTTGTGTAAAAAAAGGTCTTTTCCTAATTATAGTCTCCAACATTTTCTCTTAAAGATTTTATATGTTATTTTTCACATTGAGAATGTAAATAACATGTGTTTACTTTGTGTGTACAGTGCAAGGCAGAGAAGAGATTATTTTCCACATTTGGACTGCCCACTAATTTTCTGAGCACCTTTTAAAAATGAGCGGCTTGCTTTTCTCACATAATTATATCTAAATATGGGTCAAATATGAATGATCTGTTTCTTATCTCCATATACTGTAATGGTCTACTCACTAGGATTTAGATGGGAGGGTTCTCCCATCTTGCGCAGCTGATTTCCTCAAAACTATCATGGTCTTGGTCTTTTGATTTTCCATAATAATTCTAAAGTCAGCTTGAACAAGTCCATGAAAAAGTTCTCTTGGAATGTTGACTGAAACTACTTTAGATTTAGAGACTAATTTGAGTAAAACTGACATTTCTACTATGACATTGAATCTATGCATCCATCCATGGATATGGTACTTCTGTTTATTTAGGCCTTCTTGAATATTTTTCAATAAAGCTGTAAAATTTTTTCCATAAAGGTGCTACACATATCTTTAAAAAGATCTGTTCCTAGGTATATATTATGGAAGCTAGTGGATGGTCCTATGTATCCACTCTCCTTTTCTTCCTGGGCACATGGATGGGCTACATTTCCCAGCCTCCTTTGCAGTAGGTATGAACAATAGTGATGAGCACCCCTTTTCTTCAAATCCTTTCAGAGCACCTGTGCCTCTTCTACCAGCTAGAACTTACATGTAGAGACCTCATCATGACCATGCAGTAATGACAAAGTCCTAGGGGATAAGGAAGCCAACAGATGGGATTCCTTCCCATCTGTTGGGAGTCTCCTTCCCAGAGTCCTCAGAGCAGCCCATGGAAAGGAGCTGCCTGTCGATTTGGAACACCTTCCTTACACAAATGATGTAAAATGAGGAGAGGTCAAAACTAAGAGCTGTGGGTTTTTATAAGACTGAAATTTGTCTGGCTGTATAGGTGGAGGTTTCACGGAAGATGTATGTACATATGCATGTATGTATGCATATATGTACGTATGTATGTATGTATCTATCTCCTAACTACCTGCCTATAAGTAGCCTTCATGCCCATGTAGAGCTCAATGCAGGGCTTGAACTCACAACCCTGAGGTCAAGACCTAAGCTGAGATCAAGAGTTGGACACTCAACCGACTAAACCACCCAGGTGCTCCTACATAGCAAATTTCTGGATCTTAAAAAGTTAGACTGGATTTGCTTGTATGATGATGAACTACAAAAGACTTATACGCAGAAGCATGGAAGTATGGATATGAAGTATATTTACAGAAAAGCAAATAATATGGTAATGGACTAGCAAATATTATGTCTGAAAGAAAGAAGTAGGAGATGAGGCTAGAAGGAAAGCTGGGATCACATCATGGATGGCCTTGGATTTATACTTTGTTATGTAATGGAAGCCACCAGAATTTTTCAACATCACCTTAAATTGTTCTTCAAGAAAAATAACAGGTTATGCATTTATTCAGGACCCTCTGAACGTTGGCAATTCTTACCCTGCGTGTTCAGCAGATAAACACATGCCAAACCGTTTGGTGCCGGTTTCCATGCATCTTCTTATCATAAGCCGATAGCGGGGCTCAAACACATGCAGTGGACATGGGACGGTGGGGAAGGCCATGGCACACACAAAGATGGGGACATCTCTGGTCAGACTGTGGGGTGAGTAAAAATGTTAACTTAGAAGTGGGAGCTGTCAGAAACAGAAGGGAGTATTAGTCACTGTAAAATAGCAAAAGCTAGCTAACCTCAATTCTCTCATTTATAAAATAAAACCCTGAAGCCTGCTTCTGTCTTTATTCTATTTGTAAAAATTTTCTTAATGTTTATTTATTTTTGAGAGAGAGGGAAGGAGAGAGAGAGAAGGAGGGAGGGGGAGAAAGAGAGAGAACGAGAACATGAGTGGGAGAGGGGCAGAGAGAGAGGGAGACACAGAATCTGCAGCAAGCTCCAGCCTCTGAGCTGTCAGCACGGAATCCAAAGCGGGGCTCAAACACACGAACCATGAGATCATGACCTGAACTGAAGCCGGATGCTTAACTGAGCCACCCAGGCACTCCCTTCCTCAATCTTTAGTGGGAAAAGAAAGCCCACCACATGAGAAAGTTTTCAACTCACCAGGCTTCCTGCCAAGCCTTTCTTACTTAATTTGATGAGCTAGAACATACTGAATTGTATTCGTTTTCTTAGAAAAGTTATAGCTTATGACTCCTATAAAAAAATTCTGATGACCTTGAGGGCACCATCATAAGTGAAATAAGTGTCCAACTCTTGATTTCAGCTCAGGTCACGATCTCATCGTTTGTGAGATCAAGCCCCATGTCAGGCTCTACGCTGACAGCAAAGAGCCTGCTTGGGGTTCTCTCTCTTCCTCTTTCTCTCTTTCAAAATAAATAAGTAAACATTTTAAACAGAAAAACAGAAATCAGAGAAAAATGAATACCACAAGACCTCACATACATGTGGAATCTTAAAAACAAACAAACAAACAAACAACACCAAGTTCATAGATACAGACAAAAGATTGGTGGTTGCCAGAGGCTGGAATGGGGGGGGGGGGGGGCGGGCAATGGGTGAAAGGGTCAAAGATACAAGTTTCCAGTTGTATAATAAGTAAGTCCTGGGGATGTAATGCCAAGCATTGTGACTAAAGTTAATAACACTGCATTGTATATTTGAAAGTTGCTAAGAAAATCGATCTTAAAAGTGCTCACCACAAGAAAAAAAAATTAACTATGTATAGCGATAGACATTAAGCCTTACTGTGGTGATCATTTTGCAATATACATAAATATCAAAGCATTATGTTACATACCTGAAATTAATGTAATGTTATGTGCCAATTACACCTCAATAAAAACAAATAAGAAAAAGAGAAAAAAGTTCTGATGAAAGCATCAACTACATAGTAGTCAAAAGTAGTGAGTTCTAAATAAAAAATAGCAGAATTTTAAGACCTCAATAGTTAAAAGTTGCTACAACACAGAACTCTGCTCACTTTAAAAGATAAAAACAACTGTCAAGCCTATTTTGAGTGGTAATCCTGCTCTCCCTTTTGTTTCTATATACTATACCTTTCAATTCTGAAAAATTCAGTACCACTTATTCAGATACAAAAAGCAACTACATACTTTTTATGAAGCCACACCTTTGAAGTAGTTCTTATAATCCCAATTAAATTCTATAAGTCTCTGTAATTAATTTTTTTCTATTTGTGGGATTTCTAATTTCTCTGCCAAGGAGGAAAAAAAAAACAAACACCTGAGATAAAGCTATTAAGTTAACAAGGATTTCCTTCTTTAATCTGAACTCAAGACCAAGTATATACAACATGAGGACTTACTTTGACAATTCTGTCATTTCTTCATCATAAATTCTCTTTCTATCAGAGAGTTCATCTGACAAATATCGAAATATTAATTCTTCGGCCAGACTAGTTATATTAAAATTTCTGCTTGCCAACAACTGTAACAAAAGGCAATATTAATATCAGATGGCAATTAATTCCAAAGGACAAAGCACTCTTTTCCCAGTAGGAAAGGTTGACAACAAGGTAGAGGGGTGCAGTCTTTGGGAAGACAAAAGGATGGGGATAGACAGCTTGGAGGTCAGCCAGTCTGGGATATGGAGAGGGGCAAGGCAGTTCCTCCCCTCTGAGAAAAGGGCAGGAGAAGGTGTTCACCCAGAGGAAGGATTAGTGAGTTGGCTTCTGTATTCTCAATCACGTATCATAATGTCAGGGAGGGGAGAGGAAGTGAGTAGATATGTTGTCAAAGAAGAGAAACAGGAAATACTCATCCGGGAAAGTAGAAAATTGAAGCTACTAGAGAAGCATAGTAAGGATGAGTACTAATGTTTTCAGTCTAAGATTTAAGATTGTGAATTTAAACTGAAACCAATCTTACCAATTTTGTGGCTTTTCTCTAGCTCTGCTTTGTTATTTATACGGACATATGAAAGAAGCAGAGTTGACTTTATTTGGATTGGGCAAGGAACTGACAGACCAAGGAATTACAGCTGGATAGGAAGGAAAATAGGTGGAAACTGAATTAAAATGTGCTAGGATCAGTGGGTGAAAGAGTTATACGTAGCTGAAGATCTATCATTCTGTGTCTGTGCGTGCACTGCTTTTATCTTAGACATATGAATTTGCAAATAACAGTTATTTTTCAATAACATTTGAATACATATCAGGTACCAGCTGAAGATGCTTCATATAAGTTAAGTTAGGCCTTAAAACAGCACTGTCCCACAGGCACCATCTACAATGCACTAATACAGAAGATGGGTCTCAGAAAGGTTAAGGGGCTAGTGTAGAGTGACAGTGGCACAGCTAGGACCCCAGCGCCAGTAGGTTTCAATGTCCTATTGTTTCTTTGTTAACTTGCTGCATTTCTGGGCTGCAAGCTACATGAAACAAAGTATATGAAGCAAGCTACATGTGTTGCTATAACCCACTAAGAACTAGAAGTTCAACTTTGGGAAACAACAACTGTGTTTGAGACCCTCAGTAACGGAGTAACTAGCAGAAACAAGTTTCACTTAGTTCACAACTAGTATTATTAATGACATCAGTATTTCATACTGTTCTTTTAGGGTATCATTTTATTGAAGAGTAATACAATAAAATTTGCTTCACTTGGCTTTATGTCAACCAAGACTTCGGCACATACACAGATAATTGACAATTCGTGTTTATAATAACGCATGTGAAAAAGTCTAACCTCATGAAAGTATTTCTGCATTGAAGAAAGATCAAGTTATTATTATTTTAGTTTGTTTTATTATATTCTAATTTCTGGAACACCGGCAATCTACACAGAACTTGCACTTAGCCATTCACTCATTCACTCATTTAATCATTGATTCAACATGGACTTGCTGAACCTTTAGTACATGTTCTCGTCTCTGGAAGTAGAGTGAAAACAAGACAGAAGGCATCTCTGTCCCTAAGGAGCTTATATTATAGTGCCAACCTCAATGCACTGGTTCATCACACAGCCCCCTAACCAAATAGCACTGAACGCAGACATGAATGAAGGGTCTGTGTTACAAACAGTGGTCATAAAGACATGCATCTTACTCTCTGAGAATAAGAAAGCTGCCTCCAGGTCCACCGGTCCAGACAAGCATGGGTACAACAAGGCAGTGGGCCAGATGCTACCCACTGTTAGCAAGAAGAGAGAGCAAATACTGTGGAGTAGACCTGCACAGGAACAGCTGAAGGAAACTGCTACAAAGACTCAAAAAGCATCCACCAGCAGGACACATGGTGCATGGTACAATGAATGATATTCATGATTATTCAGGCTCTCCCTGAGTAACTTAGAAAGATTCAGGATGTATGCAATTAAAAGAAACTATGTACAGATAATGCTCTAGAAAGGTCTCAATTATAGTTTTGGCAGTAAACTAAGTCACAATTATTTAAAAACTCATGTAGGTATGATATCTCCTGTACCATATCAAATTCAAAAATAAATTTTACTGTATATTTGTTTTTTTAAAAAGACACTTGATTGTATTTAAAATGCATTTAGTGAGTTTGATCTCTAGAAGTAATTAAGGCAAATATTTGTAGTATCATTTTACAGGTAACTGCCCTCCCAGAAGTTAAATAACTTGCTTCGTGGAAGGTTAGTGGCACCAAAAGTACCAGAGCCCACATAGTTGACAGAGTCATGATGTGAAAAGTTGATCAGAAAGCTTTTAAAAGCTTTTAAGTGTTGTTTATTGTATTTACCATACCTATGGTATGGATTTAAACAGTTTATTTTTGAGTTAGACATAACTAAGCAGCTTCCCTTCATGGAAACTTATGTATTACTGGCTTTGATTTCAGACAAAAGATGCAACTGACAGGGCACCAAAGGGATTTCCCAGTATCAAAAATGATCAAGTCTTCGATCCTAAGAAAAACTAAGTACTATAATATGACTTCACCTTGAGATGAAGTAAAGGACCGAATCCTTGGCACATATTAAGTATGCCATTATATTACCTCAACCCTTTATGATTAACATAGGGTAAGGATTCAGCAATGTTATCTCAATTATTTATAATTAACGCATAGTAAGAGCTCCAATTATGTTACCTGTTTTCAATACTCATGCCTGAAAATTTCCCTGAAGTTTAATGGGTTCTGTATCTAAACTTCCTCTGTGTATCTTTTGAGAAATCCAATAGGAAAAAGACCTATCTCTGATTGGAGAAATCCAACTTTCTTTAATAAATGGGTAGTCAAAACAAAGCCAACCCAAGAAATGAGCACCTGCTGAGGGGTAAGAAGAGGGGCCGAACAGTATTCTTGTTTCAGAAGAAATACTTACTTCTGAAAGTTTTTCTTTGCACAACGGACAATGCGGGGCATGGTCAAGGCAGCGCTCAAGGCATTTTAGGCAAAATGTATGTCCACATGGTGTAGTCACAGGCTCAAAGAGCAACCTGGAAAATATATCTGAGTTTTTAGCCAAAAATTGTCCAGAAGAGATTTTCAAATAATCTATTTATTTTCTAAGAATTCCTTAAGACAATTTCCCTACTGTTGTAGAAATCAATTGTATCTATTTCCATTTATAGCTTCCTTATCAAATTTTTAGAAAATAAATCATTTATTGCTAAGGTATATATAATTTATCTGATAATGAAAAGCCTATTATGTTTATGATATCAAATTCAGGAAGGATGGATATTTCAAAGAGTTGTACAGATTCTATGTCATCCTACCTCATGCAAAGGGCACACTCAAAGTCCGTTACATCTATGGAGAGCTCTGGACCTTCTCCTACATTAGAGGTCATATTCCTTTGAGGTGAGGAATCTGCCTCTGAAAAAGTTTAAAATGCTAAAATTAACACTGCTTATATGGATACCAGCATGCAATAATTGTATTTCCTCTGGCTAAAAGTGTTACATTAATGTAACAAATCATGCTAGGAAGGAATAGTTCCTAACCTGATTAAAAATATACAGCAATAATTTATCTGGACAGTGGACCTGAATAAAAGGTAAAGTTATAACTAAATTTTCCCTCATTTTGACTATGAAATCCTTGTGGGATTAACCGTTTAAATTGTTCTATAATCTTAAAGCTGACATATTCCTTTAATTATTAATTTTAAACTATCTGTGTAAAAATTAAAAAAAAGAAAACATTGGGGGTGCCTGGGTGGCTCAGTCAGTTAAGTGTCCGACATTGGCTCGTGTCATGATCTCACGGTTCGTGAGTCCGAGCCCCATGTCAGGCTCTATGCTAACAGCTCGGAGCCTGGAGGCTGCTTTGGATTCTGTGTCTCCCTCTCTCTCTGTTCCTCCCCCACTTGCACTCTGTCTCTGTCTCTGTCTCTCTCTCTCTCAAAAATAAATAAAGATTAAGAAAAATTTAAAAAAATAAAAAATACATTGAATATTAGCTAACATTCTATCACTCTGGAGTCACACAACTCCATGATAAAACAGTTTACTGACCTTTTTTGGGAATTTTCCCAGGAGCATTCAGGTCATGCACATCCTCCATATCATTTGGAAATTGTCTCTTTAAACTGGTGCTGGGTGCTCCTGGAAGGATACTTTCTAACACTTCTTTATCCTCCTCAAAGTGCAGACCCAGTATAAAATACAAAACCGAAGAATTTGTATTTCTGAACACATCGGATTTCTCAGATGGATTCTGGTTAAGTAGGAAAAAAGAATCCGAAATATTAAAGAAATCACAAAATAAGAGAAAATTGTATTCATGCAGTAGCCTTCCTTAGACATCTTTGGAAAAAAACAGGATTGTACTCTTCATTCATGACTGGTTTCATCTATTAACTTCTAAGATGAGCTTTGCACTTCCTGTAGTAAAATACAGAATAATTCTCCTTGAGACAGATCAACTGAATATCAGTCTTCATATATTCAAATCATCCCTCTGCTTTCTTTTCTCCAAGCCAAAATAAGTTCAGGTCTCCTGATGCTTGGGGTTCCCAATGTGTGCTGTCCTAAATCTTTCTTTCTACATGTTTCTTTGCATCATTTTCATTACTTCCATCAATTTCCTTTAAAAGGTTCAACTCTCAGGTTGAGGAGCTAGAACCTGTCTTGAGAAGTACTTCCAACTAATATAACACCACAGTCTGAATAACTTGTAAATGTTGAAAATTAAGGAATTACATAAAGTTTAATCAAGATAATATTGACAAACACATGCACTTTGTACCTTAGAACTCCCTGCATTGTCACCTTCTTCCAGAGGCTGGGTGTTTATATCACTGGCACACTGAGCCTTCAACCTGCTGTTCAATATTCTGCTTTGGATGGAAGGTGTTAAATTTTGATGCACATTTTCTGAAGCTGGGAACAACACCTCACACATTACCTATAAAATTTCCAAGAAGAAAAAAATATGTTTTAAAACACTTTTGAAAAATACATAGTATGCCTTAAAGATCCAAAGGAAACTACGGGGCAAAATGATCCAAGACATTGAAAAGAATAGTTACCATACTCCAATTGCCAATGTTTTAAAACTCAAGTTTCTGAAACCATAATCGATGCTTTAAGCATTTTGGCTAGCAGTACCTTTCCACTTTAGTCTAACCAACTACAAAATATGAGCATCACTATTTCTGTCTGGCCCTTACACATCTGCTACAGAAAATCACCCCTAAAGTCTCATGGTTAAGAGAGAAAAGTGGGGTCTAGAGGTTGCAGGGATCCTAAATTAAATCCAAGTCGTGATCACCCACAGGACTGAGACATTTCTAGAGGACTGCTCAACTTACAAGAGAACTGGAAGAGCCACCTAGTAAAGAACTATAAAAGGAAGACAAGGTGAAGGGCCATAATTCTAGTTCAAGAGCCACAGACCAGCCTTTGGTGGTAGGGGGAAGTAACTGCCAATCACTCGATGGTCCTGCCAATCCTCATGGACTCAGCTGAAATCCAAGGGCTTAAGAGAAGTACAAAGCAGTGACTGAAACCTAATAAAGAGTCCTCCATGGTTCTTCATGTCACAGGTCAGTGCACCACACCCATAACTGCTGTATCAAGAAGAAACAGCACTCAGCATGGATATCAATGTCCTCAGCACTGGCTCTGAGGGGCTTCACTAGAGCAGCAGAAGGCTGCCTGGGAGGATACCATGTTTCACGGGCACCACCAGGCACTGTTTTGGGGCTGTGTGAGACAGAAGACATCTACCACTCACAGAATGCTACAGGGAAAAACATCATATCTGAAATAGCACCAGACTGACAAGAAGCACCACAAGATCTAGATTCTGGTCCTGGGACCTTTATACATCTGCTTAATTTTGAGCTCAAGCTGAATTTCCTATGATGCTGTTGTAAAAAGCAGTTGAGACGCATTTTAACATTCTTGTGAAATGTGCAGGTGGAACAAAGCAGGCAGTGATAGTTAGAAAAGCCAATGTTAAGATTCAATGTTATTTTGACAAGTTGAAACAACGGCCAAAACCAGTAAGTGATGATTTGACAGCATTAGCGAAGACCAACAGACTGCATGATAAAAGGATAAAAAAAATATTGCTACAAGGTTCTCACTGAAAACAAACAAAAAAGATGTAGGTGTTTTGTCTAACTATGAGCCAATGGTGTGATGGTATTAGGCTAAAAACAAACATGCCTCATGAAATGAACACAAGGGAAGGTGAAAGGTGACCCCTATAGTTGTCAGATTTGGATGCTGGGGTACACTAAATGTATCCAAAGGAGGAAACCTTACTACCCTGTAAGGATGTTCAGGCCCAAGAAAGACTTGAGACAAAGATAACAGTCCATCTCAAATATCTAAGGTGCTTTAAAATGGAGAAGGAAGAATAGATTCATTATTCCTTGCTGCCAAAAATAAAACTAGACTGGAAAGTGGAAATTACAAGGTAAATGTGTGGTAGAAGTCAGCAATAGCGTTAAAATAGGGAAACACTGACATAAAAACAAGAACTGCTGGTCACTGCACCTGCTAAGACTGTAACTATTGTACAGGTTCTTTTACAGTAAGTGTGACTCAGTGACTTCTAAGAAGACTGGGCTAAAGACCTGAATAAGAGAGAAGATATTTCTGCATTGTTCTGGTGAAGCTTTGCTAAAACTTTCAAGTCAACCTATGCAGCTAGACTGGTATATTTTGCGTATTATCACAATGTCTTTTATAGGGCTCCTATACAAACTATAATGTTTGAAATTACCACTCTAAGGAAACTCACTTTGCTTCTCCAGTCTCACACATGAATCCTCCCTCACTAGCACGTGCCATTATTTCAGCAGAACAGAGCTATACGAAAGCCATCTCACTGTGCTTTATCCCTGGATGAAAGTTACCAAGTGCATGAAACTCATCATTATTCCTGTGTGTTTTTAATCATATTGTTATGAATATTCAGAATTATATTTCTTGTTTATGTGACAGGAGTCACTAGCATGGACACAAGGGCTATATAAATGAGACTTAAAGAAGAAAGTCATTTAAAGAAAATCATACCTTCTGTGCTTCTTTCTTCACAGAGTTACACTCAGGATTTAAAGCAAGGCAGTAGAGAAACTCCTTCAACACTTCCTTACTTCTTCCCAATCCAGAAAGAGCCTGAGCTTTCACATGATGCCCCTGGATTCATCAAAAAACAAGATATACATTTTAAAAAATGGTGTGATTATATTCTTGTATACAAGGAGACTGAAAAAAACCATTAGAACTATTTAATTTTTAAATTAGCTAGAATAAACAAAAACCCATCAAGGTTGGCCTCTAGCTCTTCTACCTTGGAAACCAAGCAAACCCAAATGTCTCATAAACACAATCCACAATCAGCCAACAGGGGTCACCAGACTAGGAATTTGAGCCCAAGGCAGTTCCAAGGTACATGCTGAGAACTGGCTATCTACCAACTTTAAATACACTCAGTAATCACAGATCACAACCATGTTCCTGTCTTCATGGAGCATATAGACTTGTGAGGTAAGACAGACATGAGCAGAAATATCTATAACACAAAGCATAGCCTACAAAATACTACAACAGAAATAAACAAAGTGTAATATGGATCAGAATTTTCCACCAGCATTTTTTTTGGTAATTGCAGAATTTTCTCAAATCATTGTAAATACTGTAATTTATCAGTTCACATATTATCTTTAGTCTTTTTCTTATTTATTTTTTCTTGTTACTCTCTGGTTCTTTGTTCATATTTAAGAAAGATGTACTGTTTCCAACTGTTTTTCTCTTATGTTGAGTCAGACCCTCGTCCTCCATAGTCTTCACTGCTGAATGGAAGCTTTTCTGGGTCCTTTGTCTACATAAAAGAGATCTATTTGAGAGATTTTATTTTCGGGTGTGTGACAGGGAAGCCAGGCCTTATGCTGGGAGCCCCATGTACCAGGATTTAGAGGGGCTTACTTGGGGGGGGGGTGGGGGAAGGACCTGTCACATGCATTGGCAGCCACAATTTTCCCCAGGCAGTCTGTGCAATTCTTTGCAGGAAGTCGGGGTGAGGCACCAGGACTTTTCTTTCTCCACAACTGATCTGCATGGCAGAGTGAACTGGCACCATCAAGCAAACCTTCTCTCTTACTCCTTTCCTAAGAGCTTAAATCGAATCCTTCCTGGAGTTTATTTTATGATGTGAACTTGGCTCCCATTGAACTATTACATCCTCTGCTCTTTCATCCATTAACCTGCATTCCAAACATTTTCTGAGCTTTCTAATCTCATAAATGTTCCTCATTCTCTTCAGCTATAGACTTATACTTGCTTATACATTCTTGCCACCAGTTTTAGGGACATATAATTTATGTATAATAAAATCCACAAATTTTTATGAATACTTTTAAAATTTAAATTTTAGTTAATATACAGTGCAATATTGGTTTCAGGAGTAAATTTAGTCGTTCATCACTTATATACAACGCTCAGTGCTCATAGGTGCCCTCATTAATACCCATCACCCATCTAGATTATCTCCCACCCACCTACCTCCATAAACCCTCGGTTTGTTCTCTCAGAGTCTCTTGTGGTTTGTTCCCCTCTCTTCTCTTCCTCTACCTTACCACATGGTCTGTTTTGTTTCTTAAATTCCACATGTGAGTGCAATAATATGGTATTTGTCATTCTCTGATTGATTTATTTCACTTAGCAAAATACATTCTAGCTCCATGCATGTTGTTGCAAATGGCAAGATTTCAATCTTTTTGATGGCTGAGTAATATTCCATTGTATGTATACAACTGTATGTATGGATACAATTCCATTGTGTGTGTATGTGTGTGTTTATCATGTATACCACATCTTCTTTATACATTCATCAGCTGATGGACCTTTGGGCTCTCTTCATAGTTTGGCTATTGTTGATAATGCTGCTATAAACACTGGGGTGCATATATTCCTCTGAATCTGTATTTTTGTATCCTTTGGGTAAATACCTAATAGTGCAATTGCTGGATCGCAGGGTAGGTCTATTTTTAGTTTTTTGAGGAACCCCCATACTGTTCTCCAGAGTGGCTGCACCAGTGTGCATTCCTACCAGCAGTACAAGAGGGTTCCCCTTTCTCTGCATCCTCACCAACACCTATTGTTTCTTGTGTTGTTAATTTTAGCCATTCTGACCAGTGTGAGGTGATACCTCATTGTGGTTTTGATTTGTATTTGCCTCATGATGAGTGATGTTGAGCATCTTTTCATGTGTCTGTTAGCCATCTGGATGCCTTCTTTGGGAAAGTTCCTATTCATGTCTTCTGCCCATTTCTTAACTGGGTTATTTGTTTTTTGAGTGTTGACTTTGATTTTGGATACTAACCCATTACCAGATGTGTCATTTGCAAATATCTTTTCCCAATCTGTAGGCTTCCTTTTAGTTTTGTTTATTGTTTCCTTCATTGTGCAGAAGTTTTTTTTATCTTAATGAGGTCCCAATAGTTCATGTTTGTTTTTGTTTCCTTTGCCTTTGGCGATGTGTCCAGTAAGTTGCTCCAGCCAAGGTCAAAGAGGTTGCTGCCTATGTTCTCTAGGATTTTGATGGTTTCCTATCTCACATTTAGGTCTTTCATCCATTTTGAGCTCATTTTTGTGTATGGTGTAAGAAAGTGGTCCAGTTTCATCCTTCTGCATGTTGCTGTCCAGTTTTCCCAGCACCATTTGTTGAAGAGACTGTCTTTTTTCCATTAGATATTCTTTCCTGCTTTGTCAACGATTACTTGACCATATAGCTGTGGGTCCATTTTTGGGTTTTCTATTCTGTTCTATTGAGCTGTTTTTGTGCCAATACCATATGGTCTTGATGACTACAGCTTTATCATATAGCTTAAAATCTAGAATTGTGATGCCTCCAGTTTTTTCTTTTCCAGGATTGCTTTAGCTATTCAGGGTCTTTTCTGGTTCCATACAAATTTTACATAGAAACGTATTGTTTGTTCTAGTTCTGCAAAGAATGCTGGTGGTATTTTGATTGCATTAAATGCATAGGGTGCTTTGGGTAACAAGCAACAAGAACAATGTTTGTGCTTCCAATACGTGAGCATGGAATGCTTTTCCATTTCTTTGTGTCCTCTTCAATTTCTTTCATAAGTCTTCTGTAGTTTTTGGAGTACAGATCTTTTGTCTCTTAATTAGGTTTATTCTTAGGTATCTTATTGGTTTGGGTGCAATTGTAAATAGGAATAATTCCTTGATTTTTCTGTTATTTGTGTATAGAAATGCAACAGATTTCTGCACATTGATTTTATATTCTAAAATTTTGCTGAATTCATGTATCAGTTCTAACAATTTTTTGGTGGAGTCTTTCAGATTTTCTACATAGGTACAGTGTCATCTGCAAACAGTGAAAGTTTGCCTTCTTCCTTGATTTGTATACCCTTTCTTTTTGTTGTCTGATTGCTGAGGCTAGGACTTCCAGGACTATGTTAAATGGTAATGTTGAAAGTGGGCATCCTTGTCTTGTTCCTGACCATAAGGGAAAGGAGTTTTTCCCCACTGAGCATGATATTAGCTACGGGCCTTTCCTATATGGCCTTTATGATGTTGAGGTATGTTCCATCTATTCCTATTCTGTTAAGACTTTTTACCAATAATGGGTGCTGTATTTTGTCAAATGGTCTTTCTGCATCTATTGACCGGATCATATGGCTCTTATTCTTTTATTTTTTTAATGTTTTCATTTATTTTTCAGAGAGAGAGCATGAGAAGGGGAGGGGCAGAGAGAGAGGAGGACAGAGGATCTAAAGCAGGTTCAGCAGACAGCCCGATGTGGGACTCAAACTCACAAACCATGAGATCATGACCTGAGCCAAAGTCCAATGCTCAACCTACTGAGCCACCTAGGTGCCCCATATCCTTTCTTTTATTAATGTGGTGTATCACGTTGATTGATTTGTGAATATTAAATCATCCCTGCAGCCCAGGAATAAATCCCACTTGATCATAGTGAATAACTCTTTTAATGTACTGCTGAATTCAATTTGCTAGTATCTTGTTGAGAATTTTTGCATCCAGGTCCATCAGGGACGGATATTGGCCTGTAATTCTCCTTTGCCAGGTATTGGAATCAAGGTAATGCTGGCTTCGTAGAATGAGTTTGGAAGCTTTCCTTCCATTTCTATTTTTTTTTTTTTTTTTTGGAACAGTTTGAGAAGAATAAGTATTAACTCTTCTTTAAATGTCTGGTAGAACTCCCCTGGGAAGCCATCTGGCCCAGGACTCTTGTTTGTTGGGAAATTTTTTAAAAATGTAATTTATTGTCAAGTTGGCTAATATACAGCATATACAGTGTGCTCTTGGTTTTGGGGGTAGATTCCTGTGATTTATCACTTATATGCAACACCCAGTGCTCATCCCAACAAGTGCCCTCCTCAATGCCCATCACCAATTTTCCCCTTTCCCCCACCCCCTCCCCCGCCCTATCAACCCTCAGTTTTTCCTCTGTATTTAAGAGTCCCTTATGGTTTGCCTCCCTCTCTGTTTGAAACTATTTTTTCCCTTCCTTTCTCCCATCGTCTTCTGTTAAGTTTCTCAAGTTCCACATATGACTGAAAACATATGATATCTATCTTTCTCTGACTGACTTATTTCACTTAGCATAATATCCTCCGGTTCCATCCATGTTGTTGCAAATGGCAGGATTTCATTCTTTCTCATTGCCAAGTAGTATTCCATTATATATATAAACCACATCTTCTTCATCCATTCATCAGTTGATGGACGTTTGGGCTCCTTTCATAATTTGGCTATTGTTGAAAGTGCTGCTATAAACATTGGGGTACATGTGCCCCTATAAATCAGCACTCCTGTATCCTTTGGATAAATTCCTAGTAGTGCTATTTCTGGGTCATAGGGTAGTTCTATTTTCAATTTTTTGAGGAACCTCCCCACTGTTTTCCAGAGTGGCTGCACCAGTTTGCATTTGTTGGGAGATTTTTGATTACTGATTCAATTTCTTTGTTTGTTATGGGTCTATTCAAATTTTCTATTTCTTCCTGTTCCAGTTTTGGTAGTTTGTGATATTCTAGGAATTTGTTCATTTCTTCCAGATTGCCTTCTTCCAGATTGCCCAGTTTGTTGGCATATAATTTTTCATAGTATTCTCTTATAATTGTTTTATTTCTATGGTGTTGGTTGTGATCTGTCCTCTTTAATTGGTGATTTTATCTATCTATTTGGTTCCTATCTTTTTTCTTCTTGAGAAGTCTGGCTAGGGGTTTACCAATTTTAAATGTACAATGTATGACATTTGACAAATGTATACACTGTGTAACTACAACCACAATCATGATGTAGCACATTTCCATCACCCCAGAAAGTTCCCTCATGCCCTGTGAGGTCAATCCTCTCCTCTCTCCAAGTTCAGGAACAACTGATCTGTCACTACAGTTTTCCCTTTTTGACAATTTCATATAAATGTAATCACACATGTTTTTGTGTTCCTTCCTTCACTTAACGTGATGCTTCTGAGGTTCACCTGCATTGCTGAATAGACAGATACTTCATTATTCCCTATTACCATGTAGGGTTCCACTGAACGATTATACTACAATCTGCTTATTTGAATTTTTTAATTTTTAAAAAGAAATTTTATTATTTCATAGTACTTCATTCAGACAAGTGAATCACACACAATAAACCAGAAATTTTTAAGTTACCAGACATTTGCTGACTAGTAACCTTACTCAAATGGACAGTTATGACAGGTCATATGCACAGTACAACTCATCTTGTTTATCTCCTTGAAGGGTCTCAGGAATGACAGGTTGTGGGAGTTAAAGCAAACAAACACAAAAAAAATACTGTCACATAGCCCAAAACTAAGAATTTGAACTCCTCCAGATGATAGCTGAATCCAGTTTTTTCAATCCAGATTTATTGAATAATTAACAAATATAACATATAAAATGTAGGACCCAACATGATGATTTGATACACACATACACTGTGAAATGATTCCCACAATCAAGGTAATTAACACATCTACCACCTCACACAGTTAACTCTTTCTTCCTTTTCTTCTTTCTTTTCTTTTTTTTTTGCAGCAAGGACACTTAAAATCTACTTTTAACAAATTTCAAGTATGTAATCCTGTATTACTAACTATAGTCACCATGCTGTATATTAGATCCTCAGAACCTGCTCTTCTTATAGTTGTACCCTTTGACTTACATCTCCCCATTTCCCCCTCCCTCCAGGCACTGGCAATCACCACTCTATTCTTTTTTTTTTTTTTTCAATATATGAAATTTATTGTCAAATTGGTTTCCATACAACACCCAGTGCTCATCCCAAAAGGTGCCCTCCTCAATATCCACCACCCACCCTCCCCTCCCTCCCACCCCCCATCAACCCTCAGTTTGTTCTCAGTTTTTAACAGTCTCTTATGCTTTGGCTGTCTCCCACTCTAACCTCTTTTTTTTTTTTCCTTCCCCTCCCCCATGGGTTTCTGTTAAGTTTCTCAGGATCCACATAAGAGTGAAAACATATGGTATCTGTCTTTCTCCGTATGGCTTATTTCACTTAGCATCACACTCTCCAGTTCCATCCACGTTGCTACAAAAGGCCATATTTCATTCTTTCTCATTGCCATGTAGTACTCCATTGTGTATATAAACCACAATTTCTTTATCCATTCATCAGTTGATGGACATTTAGTCTCTTTCCATAATTTGGCTATTGTTCAGAGTGCTGCTACAAACATTGGGGTACAAGTGCCCCTATGCATCAGTACTCCTGTATCCCTTGGGTAAATTCCTAGCAGTGCTACTGCTGGGTCATAGGGTAGGTCTATTTTTAATTTTTTGAGGAACCTCCACACTGTTTTCCAGAGTGGCTGCACCAATTTGCATTCCCACTAACAGTGCAAGAGGGTTCCCATTTCTCCACATCCTCTCCAGCATCTATAGTCTCCTGATTTGTTCATTTTGGTGACTCTGACTAGTGTGAGGTGATATCTGAGTGTGGTTTTGATTTGTATTTCCCTGATGAGGAGCGACGTTGAACATCTTTTCATGTGTCTGTTGGCCATCCGGATGTCTTCTTTAGAGAAGTGTCTATTCGTGTTTTCTGCCCATGTCTTCACTGGGTTATTTGTTTTTCGGGTGTGGAGTTTGGTGAGCTCTTTATAGATTCTGGATACTAGCCCTTTGTCCGATATGTCATTTGCAAATATCTTTTCCCATTCCGTTGGTTGCCTTTTAGTTTTGTTGGTTGTTTCCTTTGCTGTGCAGAAGGTTTTTATCTTCATAAGGTCCCAGTAGTTCATTTTTGCTTTTAATTCCCTTGCCTTTGGGGATGTGTCAAGGAAGAAATTGCTACGACTGAGGTCAGAGAGGTATTTTCCTGCTTTCTCCTCTAGGGTTTTGATGGTTTCCTGTCTCACATTCAGGTCCTTTATCCATTTTGAGTTTATTTTTGTGAATGGTGTGAGAAAGTGGTCTAGTTTCAATCTTCTACACGTTGCTGTCCAGTTCTCCCAGCACCATTTGTTAAAGAGACTGTCTTTTTTCCATTGGATGTTCTTTCCTGCTTTGTCAAAGATTAGTTGGCCATACGTTTGTGGGTGTAGTTCTGGGGTTTCTATTCTATTCCATTGGTCTATGTGTCTGTTTTTGTGCCAATACCATGCTGTCTTGATGATGACAGCTTTGTAGTAGAGGCTAAAGTCTGGGATTGTGATGCCTCCTGCTTTGGTCTTCTTCAAAATTACTTTGGCTATTTGGGGCCTTTTGTGGTCCGTATGAATTTTAGGATTGCTTGTTCTAGTTTCAAGAAGAATGCTGGTGCAATTTTGATTGGGATTGCATTGAATGTGTAGATAGCTTTGGGTATTATTGACATTTTGACAATATTTATTCTTCCAATCCATGAGCACGGACTGTTTCTCCATTTCTTTATATCTTCTTCAATTTCCTTCATAAGCTTTCTATAGTTTTCAGCATACAGATCTTTTACATCCTTGGTTAGATTTATTCCTAGGTATTTTATGCTTCTTGGTGCAATTGTGAATGGGATCAGTTTCTTTATTTGTCTTTCTGTTGCTTCATTGTTAGTGTATAAGAATACAACTGATTTCTGTACATTGATTTTGTATCCTGCAACTTTGCTGAATTCATGTATCAGTTCTAGCAGACTTTTGGTGGAGTCTATCAGATTTTCCATGTATAATATCATGTCATCTGCAAAAACTGAAAGCTTGACTTCATCTTTGCCAATTTTGATGCCTTTGATTTCCTTTTGTTGTCTGCTGATGCTAGAACTTCCAACACTATGTTAAACAACAGCGAATCACCACTCTATTCTACGAAATCAGATTTTATTTTTTTTAGGTTCCACATATACTGGTAGCACACAGTATCTGTCTTCTCTATCTGGTTTACTTCACTTAGCGCAGTGCCCTCCAAGTTCATCCACATTGTTTCAAATAACACAATTTCCTTCTGTTTTAAGGCTGAATGTTCCTGTGTGTGTGTGTGTGTGTGTGTGCACACACACACACACAGGTGTGCTTCTCACCTTCGTTATTCACCCACACTTAGGTTGTTTCCATATCTTGGCTACTGTGAATAATGCTGCAGTGAACATGAGAGTGTAGGTATCTGTTCAAGATACGGACTTCATTTCCTTTATATACCCAGAAATAGGACAGCTGAATCACACAGCAGTTCCATTTTTTATATGGGGAACCTGCATACAGTTTTCTATAATGGCTGTACCAATTTACATTACCACTAACAGTGTACAGGCGTTTCCTTTTCTCCACATCTTTGCTAGTTATCTCTAGTATTTTTGATACTAGCCATCCTAACAAGGTGCAAGGTGATATTTCATTGTGGTTTTGATTTGCATGTCCTTGATGAGTGATGTTGAGCACCTTTTCATGTACCTATTGACTATTTGTATATCTTTTTTGGAAAAATGTCTATTCAGGTCCTTTGTCCATTTTTTAGTCTCCCTATTCAATTTTTGCTATTGAGTTGTAGGAGTTCTTCATCTATTTTGGATATTAGCCCATTATCAGATATATGGTCTGCAAATATTGTCTCCCACTCCACTGTTTGCCTTTTCAATTTATTGTTTCCTTTGCTGTGTAGAAACTTCTAGTTTGATACACTCCCAACTTGTTTATTTTAGCTTTTGGTACCTCTACTTTTGGTATCATATCCAAAAAAATTATTGCCAAGACCACTCTCAAAGAATTTTCTCCTTATGTTTTGCTAGGAGTTTTGTAGTTTCAGGTTTTACACTTAAGTCTTTAAACCATTTCAAGTACATTTTTGTGAGTGGTATAAGATAGAAGTCCCGTTTCATTTGTTTGCATATGGAGATCTGCTTTCCCTAACACCATTTATTGAAGAAACCCTTTCCTCATTGTGTGTTCTTGGCACCCTGGTAGAAGATTAGTTGACTACATATGCATGGGTATATTTCTGGGCTTTAAATTTTGTTTCATTGGTTTATGTGGCTATTTTTATGCCAGTACTGCACTGTTTTGCTTGCTATAACTTTGTAATATAGTTTGAAATCAGGAAGTGTGATGCTTCCCACTTTGTTCTTTCTCAAGATTGTTTTGGCTACTAGGGATCTTTTGTGCTTCGCTATGAATTTTAGGATAGTTTTTTCCATTTCTGTAAAAATTCCATTGGAATTTTGATAGGAATTGCACTGAATCTGTAGATTGCTTTGGGTAGTATGGATATTTTGACAATATCAACTCTCCCAATCGAAGAACACAGAATATCTTTCCATTTATTTGAATCTTCGATTTCTTTCATTAAGATCTTATGGCTTTCAGTGTACGGGTCTTTCACTTTCATGGTTAAATTCATTCCTAACTATTTTTTTATTCCAGATGCTACTGTCAATGGGATTTATTTTTTAATTTCTCTTCAAATAGTTTCTTGTTATTGTATAGGAATGCTAATTTGTGTTCTACAACTTTAGAGAATTCGCTGGTTAGTTCCAACAGCTTTTTGGTGGAATATTCACGGTTATCTATATAAAAAATCATGTCATCTGCAAGCAGGTAATTCTTCCTTTCTGATTGGATGCCTTTTTTCCCCTCCTTTTTCTTGCCAAATTGCTGTGGTGAGGACTTCCAATATTATGTTGAATAGAAGTGGTAAAAATGGGCATCCTTGTCTTGTTCCTGATCTTAGAGGAGAGACTTAACTTTTCAATCTTGAGTATGATGTTAGCTGTGGGATTGCCCATATAACCTATACTATGTTGAGGAACATCCCTTCTACACCTAATTTGTTGAGTTTTTATCATGACAGGATATTGAATTCTGTCAAATATTTTTTCTGTATCCATTGAGATGATCATATGATTTTTATCTTTCATTCTGTTAATGTGGTATATCACACTGATTGATGTGCAGAAGTGGAATCATACTTGCATCCCAGCAATATATCCCACTTGATCATGGCATATTCTTTTAACATGTTCCTGATTTTGATTTTGCTAGTATTTTGTTGAGGATTTATTGCATCTATGCTCATCAGGGATATTGGCCTATAATTTTCTTGTAGTGTCCTTATCTGGATTCACTATAAAGGTAATGTTGGCCCCATAAAATGAGTTTGGAAGTATTCCTCCTTTTGAATTCTTTCTAAAAATTTTGAGGATTGGTATTAATTCTTATTTAAATGTTTGGTAGAATTTATCTATGAAACCATTTGTCCTGGGCTTTGGTTTTTTTGGGAGATTTTGATTACTGATTCATTCTCCTTGCTGATTACTGGTATGTTCAGATTTTTTATTACTTCATGATGAAGTCTTTTTTTTTCTTTTTTTAAAAAAATTTTATTTAAACTTCAGTTAGTTAACATACAGTGTAAGCTTAGTTTCAGGTATACAATACAGTGATTCTGCAGTTCATCAGCCGGTACTCATCACAACAAATGTATTCCTTAATCTCCATCACTTCCATCCATCCCCCCCATCTCCCTTCCACTAAACCATCAGTTTGTTCTTTATAGTTAAGAGACTTTTTTTTCAATTTTTAAAATTTGTTTTATTTATTTTTTTAGAGAGAGAGTGCTAGCAGGGGAGAGGGTCAGAGAGAGAGAGAGAGAGAAAGAGAAAGAGAAAGAGAGAGAGAGAGAGAGAGAGAGAGAGAGAGAGAGAGGGAAAATCTTAAACAGGCTCCATGCTCAGCTTGGAGCCTGTTGTGGGGCTCGATCCCACAACACTGGTATCACAACCTGAGCCAAAATCAAGAGTCAGGCACTCAACTGACTGAGCCACCCCCAAGAGCCCATTTTTTACTTTATCTCTTTTTTTCTTTGCTCATTTGTTTTATTTATTTTTTCAAAAAATGTTTATTTATTCTGAAATAGAGAGAGCAGGGGTGGGGCAAAGAGCGAGAATCTCAAGCAGGTTCCACACTGTCAATGCAGAGCCTCATGCAGGGCTCATCTCACAAACCATGATATTCATGATTAAGTTGATAAGTTGTATGTTTCCAGAAATTTATCCATTTCTTCCAAGTTACATAACTTGTTGGCACATAATTATTCATAGTCTTTTACGATCCTTTGTATTTCTGTGGCATCAGTTATAATGCTTCCTCCATTTATAATTTCATTTCTTTCAGTCATCTTTTTTTTCTTAGTCTAGCTAAAGGTTTATCAATTTTTTCTTTTCAAGAAACCAATTCTTAGTTTCATTGATCTTTTGTCTTTCTAGTCTCTATTTCATTTCTGCTCTAATCTTTATTCCTTCTGCTAAATTTGGGCTTAGTTTGTTCTTTTTATAGTTACTTGAGAAATAAGATTAAGTTGTTTGAGATCTTTATTTTTTTTTAATTAATGTAGGTGTCCTATAAACCTCCCTACTAGAATTGCTTCTGTTGCACCCCCATAAATTTTGGTATATGTGTTTCCATTTCCATTTGTCTCGAGATTTTTTTTTAATTTCTCTTTTGATTTCTTGACTCATTGGTTGTTTGGAAGTCGTTTCATTTCCACGTATTTGTGATTTTTTTTAGCTTTCCTCCTGTTACTTTTTCTAGTAACCATTGTGTTTGGAAAGGATATTTGATAAGATTTTAATCTTCTTAAATTTGTTAAGACTTGTTTTGTGACCTAACATATGATCCATCCTGGAGGATGTTCTCTGTGGTCTTCAAAGCAATACATATTTTTTTTGCTCTTGGGTGGAATATTCTGTATATGTTTGTCAGATTCATTGGCCTAAAGTATAGTCCAAGTCCATTACTTCCTTGCTGATTTTCTGTCTGGATGATGTGTATTTGATGGGGAAAGATTTTCATCTAAAGCTGGCTGCAAGGGCACTGGCTGGCTCGGGTGCAGTGGCATAGTCTCCATGCAGATCTGTCTACTGAGTCCAATGCTGGCAAAGGCAGTGGGAATCCTCAGTGGCCAAGACTGTGGGCATTCTGGGGGGGTCTGTGATGGCAGTGGTGGCTGGGGCTGTTGGTGTCCTCGATGGTAAAGGCTGCTGGGATCCTCCTGTTCTACTTTGTCTGTGGGTGTTAAGTTCTAGCCAAGAGGATCCCTTTATTTATTTTTTAAGTAGGCTTCATGCCCATCACAGAGCCAAACATGGGGCTTGAACTCATGTCCCTGAAATCATGACCTGAGCTGAGATCAAGAGTCAGACGTTAGCCAACTGAGTCATCCAGGTGCCCTGCCACGAGGATCCCTCTTGGTGACAGTTCTGATGTGCTGGCATTCAGAACAGCAAAGGAGCTGGAGTCATGGGCTTAGTGACATGCAGAACTACCCGAGCCCATGGCCTGGGACACAGACTTATTTCCTGTGATGATAGTATCTGAGATGTAAGAGTGTGTGCATGGGTTCCTGGGTGGCTCAGTTAGTTAAGTGTCTGACTTCAGCTCAGGTCATGATCTCACCGCTCATGAGTTTCAGCCCTGTATTGGGCTCTTTGCTGACAGCTCGGAGCCTGGAGACTGCTTCAGATTCTGTGTGTCTCCCTCTCTCTCTGCCCCTCCCTCACTTTCTCTCGTTCTCTCTCTCAAATTTAAATAAACATTAAAAAAAAAGAAGAGTGTGTGCAGATCACCCATGGAAACGGGATCTGGGAAACTCATATAATGACATTACTTTAAGGGGATAAAGGGAAAGCAAGATGCATCAGCAGCACAGCCCAGGGATGACAGGGCACAGAGGTATCCCTATTCAGGACTGAGGGGTAGGGCAAACAGAAGCAGCTGTGTGGCCCTAGTGATGGCACAGCAGCAGCTACAGAGCCCCCAACTCAGGACCAAAGGGGTGGGATACAGAGCAAAGGCAACATGACCCAGTGATAGCAGGTAAAAGCTGTCACTTAGGACCCAGGATGCAGGGCATAGAGCAGCAGAAGCTCAGCTTTGGTAATGGTGGGCCAATGACAGGGCTTAGGACTGAGGGGGGTGGGGCACAACACAGAGGTAGCTCTGGTCCCTGTAGATGGTGAGGCCCTGTGGCATCCCAGTCCTGCAGAACTGGGCACAGCAATAACTCGGGCTCCAGTGGGCAAGTGTCACCATAGCAATGGCTCCAGCCCTGGGAAGGAGACCCTGAGACAGGATTCTGGACAGCTCCATCAGCTGGGTTCAGCATTGGTTAAGAGTTCTGGGGTCCTCAGTAGTAAAGGCTGCAGAAGTTCCTGGTGAAAACAAGGACTGCTGGAATCCTCTTGTTCTCTTTACCCTATGCGGTGAAATCCCTGAGGGGATCCTTCTTGGTGCTGAGCTGCTCTGAACTGGGGGATGTAGTGATATAAGTAAAATACTTCCTACACTTTTCTATGTGACCATCCTTAGTTTTGGAGCTCTATAGGTTTTCTGCTGCTGCTTTGCTGTAGTCCAGAGCTTTCCCACAGTTTTCACTGTTTTGTAGTTGTTTATTGCTTTGGTTGTTTTCATGGGGGAGATAAGTGTTGGGACCACCTGGTCTGCCATCTTGTGATAGCCTCTATTTACATGCTGATGGACAAACATATGGGTTATATTCAGTCTTTGACTATTATGAATTAAGCTGTTATGAATACTGTATTAATATCTTTTACTTTTCTTGGGAAATATCTAAGAGTGACTGTTGGATCACATAGGAAGTGTATGCTTAACTTTAAAACTGTCTTCTGTTGTGACTGTACCATTTTGCATTCACACACTGTGTGAGAGTTTTAGTTGCTAGACATCCTTCTCCACACTTAGTATGGTCAGTATTTTAAATTTAAGCCATTTTAGTGAGTACTGAGTGGTATCTCCTTGAGGTTTTAATTTGTATTTCCCTAATGACTAATGATGTGGAACATCTTTTCATGTGTTTACTTGATATTCCTAGGTCTTCTTTGGTGAAGTATCTGCTAAAATCCTTGCCCGTTACTTAACTGAGGTATTTAAATTATTATTGAGTTGGTAAGTATTCTTTATATATGCTATATACAGATATATACCTCGCAAATATGTTCTCCCATTCTGCCTTTTCATTTTTATAGCAGTATCTTTTGAAGAACAGAAGTTTTCAATTTTGATGAAGACCAATTTACTAACTTTTTCTTTTACAATTTGTCTTGACTAAGAAGTCTTTGCTTAACAAAAAGTGACAAAGATTTTTACATTTTGTTTCAGATATTCTATAGTTATAGCCTATATATTTAAGGCTATGCTCCATTTTGAATTAATTTTTATATATGATGTAAAGAGAGTGGTGAGGTTCATTTTTTCTTTTGCAAATAGATATGCAATTGCCCCTTACTACAAATTATGAAAAGATGATCTTTTCCCTAAATCTTTGCACTATTGTAAAAAAACTAATTTGCCATTTATGTGTAGGTCTATTTCTGGACTGCCTTCTGTTTTAGTGATCTTATGTCTTTCCTTAAGCAAATATCACACAATTCTCCTTACTTTAGCTTTATAGGAAGTCTTGGAATCAAGTAGTATATTTCCTGGAACTCCATTCTTATATTTTAAAATTGTTTGGCTATTCTTTCCCTTGTATTTCCATAAATACACACAGACATACACATACATACACACATACATACATATGTATATAATTTGTACTAATGAATAATTAGATATATACATATATACATTGAGGACAAATTCCCCAAATAAAAACAACACAGTCCCGATTAAAATTCTGATAGGCTTCTTTGCAGAATTTGGCAAATTAGCTCTATTTATTTGGGGAATTTGTCATCTTACTAAAATTGAGTCTTCTGATCCATGAACCTAGTATGTATTTATACTTATTTAAGTGCTACTTAATTTCTCTCAGCAATGGTTTATAGTTTTCAGTGTATAGATCTTTTAGGTACTTCGTTAACTTTATCACTAAACATGTCATGTTTCTTTAAGCTATTTTAACAATATTATTTTTAAAATTTCATTTTTACAATTATTTCTTGTTGGTGTGTTGAAATATGATTGGTTTCATTTTTGCATATTCACCTTGTACAATGCAAGCTTTTTATAAATTTCTTGAGATTTCCTCACAATTATGTCAACTGTGAATAGACAGTAAAACATTTTTCTCTCCATTATGTATGCCTTTTACTTCTTCCTTTTTTTTTTTTGCTTTACCTTCCTGGCTAGGAACTCAAGTACCACATTGGTAAGTGGTAAAAGCAAACGTATTTATTGTTCTTGGTCTCAGTAGAAAGGCATTCCATTTCCTACCATTAAGTATGACGTTTGCTGTAAGGTTTTTCATAGATGCTCGTTACCAGATTGAGGAAATCCTTTGCTCTTCCTATTTCATTCAAAGTTTTAACATGAAGGATATTCAATTTTATCAAGTGCTTTAGCTTCATTTATTGCTTTTTTTCAGTCTGCCAATACAAATTGATTTTCAAATGAGATAATGAGAGATAGTGGTTTAAAGTTTGTTTTTTAACATTTTTGCTTGGTTTTATTACAAAAATGCTGTTCTCATAAAATAAGTGTTCCCTCGTTTTCTGTTTTACAGAAGAATTTTTGAAGGGCTGGTATTATTTCTTTCTTAAATGTATGATAGAATCAACAGTAATTCCATCTAGTCCTGATATTTGGTATGGGCAGGGGGAGGTGATTAACTACAACTTTAATTTCTCTAAATATTGAGGTTATCTACTTCTTCTTGAATGGATAATGGCAGTTTGTGTCTTTCAAGGAGTTTGTTAACTTCTTCTATGTTGTTGAATGTATTAACACAAAGTTGTTCATGAAACTGTTCCTTTTTTATCCTTTTAATGTCTGTGGGATCTATAGTGATATCTCCACTTTCATTCATGATATTAGTAATCTGTGCATTCCCTCTTTCTTCCTGATTAGTCTGGTGAGATATATCAATTTCATTGATCTTTTCAAAAACGACAGGTTTTTGTTTCATTGACTTCTCTTTATTGTTTTTTGTCTTCCATTTATCGACTCCAACCTCTTCTATGTATTTTTTTTGTTCTTTCTGCTTATCTTTGTTTTAATTTGCTCTTTTCTTAGCTTTTTTTTAAGGTGGAAACTTAGATCACTCATTTGAGAGCTTACTTCTTTAATAATTTATTCATGTTACAAATTTCCCTCAAAAAGTGGCTTTAGCTGCATATGACAAATTAGATATAATGTGCTTTTATTATCAATGATTTCAAAATATTTCCTGGTTTCCTTGTGATTTCTTCTTTGTTCTATGGATTGTTTAAAGGTGACCTAATTAAAAAATAGATACTTAAGGATTTCCTGGATATTTTACTATCATTGATTACTCTTTTCATTCTATTGTCAGTATATTCTTCAAGATTTCAATGATTTGAAATCTACTGAGACATGTTTTACCAGCATAGGATTCTATGAACATTAAAAAGCACAGGTATGCTTACCCATTTAGATAAGGTCAAACTCATCACATGCCTATTTATATTTCTGAATGTGGTCAAATATTTTGTTAGCACTAACTTACCTCCATTTGTACCAAAAGTTGTGAATCAGTATCAGCCATGGCTGGTAGCTTGAAAGGATAGTTTTGCCTGGATAAAACACATTGCTCTGGTAGCCCCCAACAGAAAACTCAGTTGATTCTACAAGTGCTTCCATCTCAGCTCAGCCATAGTTGGACAACTTCATCCTTCCCTCAGTGCTTTCAACATACTTAACAATGTTGCTTCTGCCCTAATCTTTTAGTTATGATGTTAGCCTGGAAACAAATTTCTATCCTTCACATCTTAAAGTTATTTATCAGGGTACATTTCTGCTAAAGCTGTTCTTTACTAAGCATTTATCAAGAATTGAGGCCCACATATTTGCAACAAATACTAAAGACAGGACCAAAATCCCAAAAGCTAATGATGCATTTGCTGGGTCTCTTACAGTTAAAATTATCTATGTAACTTTGTAGTAATGAAGTCTGTCTTTTGTCACAGACACACTGCCAAGTTTTTAGCTGAAAGGCCAATATTGTGGAGAAGAAACTAGCTTCACAGGGTACTACAGGTCTACTGTCAGAAATACTAAGCTTATAATTCATAACAATTAAGGCTCAGACACTGATGATGAAATTAGCTCAGAAGATTAACAGATCAAGGGATAGAAGAAAAGTCATCAGAAAAAGGAGGAGAAAATGTCTTTAGTAAAGCAAGCAAGCAACAATACAGATTTCTGGACTTGGCCCAATAAACATTTGTTTCCCATCCTAAGGCTCATCCCTAATTCCAATTTAACACTCAATCTAATCTGAAAACACTTAGTTTTAAAGAACAGAAGGTTGGATGGAAGGAAGGAAAGGGCATCTTTTCTATTAACCTGGGTTAATGCCTCTTCAATGTTTCTAAAATGAAAATGATAAAAAGTAATACAGCAGGACAAAAATATTTTTAATTACTAGCTAATAGAGTATGCAACTGGTATTAATTTCATCACAAATTCTTTAAAACTTCAAAACCCCTTTTGGGTTTAAAATTCCAGAGATTCATGAAAAAAGCTACAACTTTGATTATGTGGCTTCTTAATCTTCAAGGGCAACTTAAGCTATTGTTATTACATTAACAAAGCTTATTCTGTGTCATCACAGACATATTAGACCTTTCCAACATAGACACTAAAATTATTCCAAAATACATACAAAACATTCATCCTTTCACTAATAACATTTATATGTTCCCTGCATAGCAGAGCCTGTTATTCATGATTATTTTAGAATCTTCCTATTTAAAGTATAATTTTAAACATTTCCCCTGAACTCACAAATTTATCCAATTTTATCATTGTGTTTATGTATTTATTTAGTATATAAGGTATATCATTCGGCTAAATATCTCCTAAGAATAATCTAAATTAGTGTTTCTTAATTAAATCCAGCTGGGAACATTTTGATCTTTTAAACTGAGTTGGTTTATCATGAAGTGAATTGCTACGTTGCTATTATTGATGGATATATACACTGTGTGTAGGTACCTCATCACAGTCATCTTAGTTTATTCTTAAGAAAATCCCATAAACTTACATTTCTAATTTCTAAAACCAGCCAATACAAATACCTTAGTCAAGAGAGGTTCATTCTGACAAACTGCATTGGCATCCTGTAGAGCCTGCTCATAGTTCTTCATGGTTAAATACAACTCTGCTCGCAGCAGCAATAACGAATTATCTCTAGGAACTGAAAGACACAGGGAATAGAAAAAAATTAAAATGACTACATTTAAAAACAAATCTTTAAGTCACTAAAAATAATAAACTGGAAAGTAAATATAAAGGCAAAATAAATACTTCCTCCCTCAAATTATAATGTGGTTTAGTAACTTGATAAATATATTTTACACAGCTTCTCTCAGGAAAACAGATGATTGGCAAGACTTCAAAATGCAGCCAGAGGGGCACCTGAGTGGCTCAGCCGGTCAAGCGTCTGACTTTGGCTCGTGGCATGATCTCACCATTCATGATCTTTGTGCTGACAGCTTAGAGCCTGAAGCCTGCTTCAGATTGTGTCTCCCTCTCTCTCTCTGTCCATCCCCAGCTTGCTGTTTCTGACTCTCAAAAATAAATAAATGTTGAAATGCACCCAGAAAAAGACACTAGGTACAATATAAGTTGCAATAATACTGAGTAAATGCTGAAGCATCCTAATGCTATAATTACATATTAAAAATTAAATGATTGAAAATAATTTTTTGAAATTACACAAGGAAAGTCCCGCTCAAGAAACTAACGGGCAGCTGGGTGGCTCAGTCAGTTAAGTGTCTGACTCTTGATTTCGGCTCAGGTCATGATCTCACAGTCACGAGACCAAGCTCCATGCATTGGGCTCCACTCTAACATGGAGACTGCTTGGGATTCTCTCTCTCCCTCTCAAAATAAACATTTTATAAAATAGTTTAAGAAACTAAAAAAAAAAAAAGCACATAATTTTCTTTCCTATACAACTGCATGGATGTGGACTTGTCATCATAATTGTACCTATAGTATATTAAGTGGTAAAATGAGGGAAAAAAATAACTGCCTTTTCCCTAGAGTACTCAAACAGAAGCGAGCTTGAGAACTGCTCATATGAGACTATGGATAGAGCCTAGCTATGCAAAGGCCAAGAGTGATTCTATGAACTGTGATATGTAGTATATGAAGTCATTGACTTGGCAAGGTACCATGGAAAAGTGACAGAGCTCATGAAAGCCATTTTTCATACTGCTGGACCTGGTTCACTCTATATATTCATTGCAGGATCTTTGTAATACAGCTATAGCATTTCATTTTAATTGATAAGAAATATTCTAAGTACAGTACCTAGAATATGTTCTCATTTCTCTACCTAATACCCATTTCAGTTTGCTCCAAATCCTTGACCTTGGCTCTTTCTCAAACTAGCCACTTGGAACTTTGCAAATGCTACTACATCTCCTTAGTTTATGTAGGTAACTGAGCAAGTGTGCGTAACAAATCATACAAAAAGATATTACAGCCACCACTTGTAACTGTGTTATTGCTGCATATATGTTTCATAGAGCAATGTATGCCAAGGAAAAAAAGGGGAAAAAGAGGAAAGAAATAGCAAGAAAGGAGAATCTAACAATAAAAGTTGAATCCTTTAAAATGACATTGACTGGTGAGAGTAAGGATCAACTTTTTTCTGTTAAAATCAAACAGTAAATATTTTAGGTTTTGCAGGCCAGTTAGAAGCTTGAGGATATTGTACACGAACAGAATTATTTGGGTAAGGGATAACATTTTCCTTAAAATTCAAAGTTAATGTTCCCTATCATCAAAATAAATTGAAAATGTCCATGTGTTGGTTATGATCTGTAATGAGATTTTTCGTATTTCATCTTTGAAAACACACATAGGTACTATAAAATACGGATGTCCATCCACAAGCATAAAATTTTTAATTGAGCATTTGATTGCTTGGGAGTTATTTGCAGAATTCTATTAGATTCTTCTTATATCTTTAGTATGTCATTATATAGTAAATGTAGTTACAGATTAATCATTTCCAACTAAAGATTAAGTGAAGTCTCCTCAAACTGCATAGTTAAATGCATTATCAAATACAGAAATAACCTTTGGAGATTTTGGAAATCTCAAACAAAAAAATGCTTCTAGAACTATAGTTCAAGCTTGAGACATACACTTGCTGCAAGTGTGAGAATGAAGTTCTCCCAACTTGCTCCCGCTTGAATCTTCTAAACAACTATATCATATGCTAACAATCAGCTTTGACTGTGGCATTCTAGATTTTATTTCTTGTGTTTCTTTTCACTCCCACGTTGCAGTAACAGGGGAGACAGCAACAGCGGACTTTTTGCTCTTATTTTTGAATTTGAAAAAGAATATGTATAATGTTTTAACATGAAATATGCTTATTGTAAACTCTTGACAGAGAATATTTATCAAATTAGGTAAGTTCCCTCCTATTCCTAGTTTTATATATAGGCATTATAACAAGTGGCTGTTGAATTTTATAGAATGCTCTTTCAACATGTGGGAGATTACATGAAATATATCTCCTTTAATCTGTCCTTACAGTGAATTACATTGAACAATTTGTCTAATACTGAATTATCCTTATATTCTTAGAATAAGCACATCTTGACCTTAACTCTTATTATATTGCTGGATTCAAATACTGACAAGTTTAAGATTTTGGCAACCATGTATATATGTAAGACTAGTCTACAAAATTTTTCCTAGGCTTTACCTGATTATAATATCAAGATTATATTAATCTTATAAAATTAAATGTGGGGCACCTGGGTGGCTCAGTCAGTTGAGTGTCTGACTCTTGATTTCAGCTCAGGTCATGAACCCAGGGTCGTGGGATTGAGCCCCATGTCAGCGTGGGCCTGCGTAAAACTCTCTCTCTCCCTCTACCTCTCTACCCCATTCATGCATTCTAAAATAAAACAATGAAAAATCTTCCATATCTCTCCATGATCTGAAATGAAAGTTTATCTTCCTTGAAAGTTTGTTAAAACTTGTTTGATCTTAGTGTTTTGTTTTGTTTGTCAAAAGAAAAGCCCCAAGTAGCACTTCTATTTCATTTATTTTTGGTCAGTGTTAGGCTTTTATTTCTTCCTGGGTAAATTTTGATAATTTATAGTTTCCTTAAAACTGTCCTTTTTTTATAGGCTTTAAAATCTGTTATATTCCTTTACATCTGCAATTCTGCTACTTCTTCATTCCTGATCCTCCTGTTTGTGGTTTGCTTTTTCTTCATTACATTTGCCAAACATTTGTTTCTTTTGTTGGTCTTTGTAATGAACCAGCTTCTGACTTCTTAACCAACTCAATCTTTTTGTTTCACTAATGTTTTCTTCATTATCTCTTTGCTTACACTTGTGTTACCTTAATTGATTTTGACAAAGTTTTTGCAGTGAAAAACACTCTTCATTTGCATTTGTTTTTAATCATTCTTTTCTAATAAATGCATTTAAGCCTCTACTCCACACATTCTAAAGGCTATTTTTAATGAAGTCCAAAAAAGTCACTTCCCATCCAGACACTGAATGAATCAGACTGTTTTCTCTGTTGACTTCTACTATTTATGAAGCCAGAGCTTCATAATTTAATCTTTTAAAATATTTCTAATAAATCTCTACACATTTTGCAACCATTAAGCCTTAAGCTTAGTAAAACTGAGAAAAATTTATAGAGGAATCACTAAAAAAAATAAATGGAAGAGGAAAAGCAACTTAAAATTCTTTGTTATGAAGACAGCTTATGGAAGAAAAATGCACATGTGCACCTTCCAAGAAACTGACACAAATATCCAAAGGGTTTTTTATCAATTAACCCCTGTATGGGGAAATGAGTCAAAAAGAGTACAGTCTGAGAACTTGGCATTGTGAGGAAGAGAAGAGATAATCTACTCTCTACATTTGTGTTTAGGGTTAATCTAAGGCTGTTCTCCTCCAACTCCAACCCAGAGTTGTCGTAGTGTTGGGAGCTAGTTACCGGTGTAAAATGTGTCAAATGAGCGGACAGTGGTGAGAAGTAGAGAACTGTACAAGTGTTATTTATTTTTATGTTTATTTTGAGAGAGACAGCATGTGCATGGAAGTGGGGAGGGGGGCAGAGAGGGAGGGAGGGAGGGAGGGAGAGAGAGAGAATCCCAAGCAGCCTCTGCACTGTCAGCACAGACTCCTACTCAGGGCTCGATCTCACAGTGAGATCATGATCTGAGCCAAAATCAAGAGTGGGATGCGTAATCAACTGAGCCACCTAGGCATCCCAAGTATTATTTAGAAAGAGCTGAATGAGTGGAGACATAAAGCAAGGACAGCTATGTAGTGGTCCCAATAAATAGAATAAACGGCAATTCTCCTCAGAGGTTATTTGTTCAAAGTGATGTAGGACTCAAAAGTCAAGGCCACAAATTCTAAGTGTGATCTTGTTAAACTTTTATATACCTACACACCTGAATGGTCACCACCCAGATCAGGACCTAAGGCGGCTACTTTGTGCACTTTCTCTGGTAGTACACCTTTCCTGAGGGGAACCACCATCTGACGTCTATCATCATTAGATTACTTGAGCCTGTTTATGAACTTATCATGGGGTTATATGAATAGAATGTACTCTTTTGTATAGGTCACTCAGTATCATTCTGTGAGATTCCTCCACATTGCTGTAGGTCTCAGTTTTTTCTTTTTAATAAACTGTTGCATAATACACTGTATGACTTAACTTACATACTTATTCTACCACTGGGTTGTTATCTAAATGTTTTTTTGGCACATATATCTAGAAATGAACATTCTTGTATATTACTTTCAGTGGACATAAGCATTAATTTCTACTTGATATATACTCAAGAGTGGAAATGTGCCAGAGGTTATATCTATGTTTAAACTTACTTGGTACTCCCAAACATATCTAACTTGTACCAATTTGCACTTCCCACAGGATTGTTAAGAGTCCCGATTACTTCAAATACTTGCCAGAACGAGGTACCATGACCCTTTCATTTTCATCATTCTGAAAGACATGTAGTAATATTTTAGTTTAAATTTTCAATTGATCAGTAATTACTTTGGGCACCCTTTCATATATTTATTGCCATTTGAGATCCAGTTTACAAAGCATCTGTTCAATCTGCCTATTATTTAGATAGACTTCCTATTTTCCTGTTGAACTGTAGGCATTCTTTCAACATTCTGGATTTGCATTTTCATTTGGATATATTACAAATAGACATCACCTTTTCACTCTTTGGGGGGTCTCTAAGGAAGAGAAGTTATTAATTTTAAATTGAATTTATCTTTTCCTGTATGGATATGTTTTTTGTGTCTTAAGACAAAAAACAACTGCCTAATAATCATGAAAATATTGTATGATTTTAGATATGGGATTATAATTTCCATGTATGGTGTGTAGTGGGCATCTAGGTTCATTTTTTTACCAAATGGATATGCAACAGACTTAGACTATTTAAAAGACTTTTTCCCTCATTGAATTCTTTTGGCATCTTTGTAGCAAACCAAGTGACCATGTATGTGAGAGTCAGTTTCTATGTGTCTAAACTTGGGCCAATACAACTCTGTGCTAGTTACTGCAGCTACATTATAGTAAGTCTCAGGTATCTTACAGTATCAGTTCTCCAGCTTTGTTACTTTTCTTCATTATTGCCTTGGCCATTCATCAACTTCCACCAAAACCCCTAGCTAAAATTCTGACTGAGAATGCACTCAATCTATAGTTCCATACGCACAGAACTGACATCAATACTGAGTTTTGCAGTCTGTGAAAATAACATATGTTTCCATTTACTTAAGTCAATTGTAATTTCTCCCAGAAATATTTTGTATTTTCAGTGTAGAGGTCTTGAACAACTTTCAGATATTTCAACATTTACTCCAAAGAATTTTTGTTATATAAATGGGCTTTCTTTCTGTTTGTTTTTTTTACTAGGTATATATATCAGTGATCTTTCTATATTAACCTTATAGTCAACAATCTTGATAATTTGCTTATAATTTCTAACAGTTCAAATATTCCTCTGGAGTTTCTACGTACTCCAGCATGTCATCTACAAATAGTAAGTTTTATTTTTCCAATCTTAATACCTTTTATTTTCTCATTGTACTAGCTAAAATCTTAATACAATGCTGAATGAATGGCAGTGATGGCAGGTGAACACCCTTGTCAACCTTTTCCTTCAGTAGTAAAACATTCAATATTTCATCATTACAATGGTTGCTACAGATTTTTGTATATACTCCTTAACATTAAGAAATTCCCTTTTATTCCAACTTTCCTGAGAGATCCATTCTCTATTCTGTAGATGCAGTGAATTACACTGGTTGATTAATAATGATTAAACATTTGACAATGATTAAATAATGACATTTTACTTGACCATGATGTGTTTTAAGTGTATCACTGGATTCAATCTGCCAATATTTTGTCCCCCCTACCCCCCCCCCCAGAGGTAACCACTGCCCTTACTTCCAACATGCTATAATAGTTTTGCGTATTTGGACTTACAAAAAAATAGAATCAGATCATAAAAATGCCTTTGAGTATGGCTTCTTTCACCCAACATTATGTTTGTGATTTGTCCACATTGTAGTGTGTGTGTCTGTAGCCAGTTTACTTTCTTTCTATATAGTATTAGAAAAGGCGTTTATTCTCTTCTTACTTAGCCATTCATTCTGTTCTTATTGGACATGTGGGTTGCTTCTACTTCAGGGCTATCTCTAAATAAGGATATACACTCCTGCACATTCTTGTAATTCTCTCAGTGCACATATACATGCACCTTGTTGAAACTGCTTGGCCAAAAGTCACATTTAATATTTTCAGATACTACAAGCAATTTTCCAGGTGTACAATTCGCAGATCTGCAGTATATATGATAATCCTCATTTTATCCATCTTCTCCAACAGTTGGTATTGTGATCTTCTACATTTCCAGCAGCTGTTTTTAAAAGTTCTAGATTTCCACTAATACAGTTGCCACTAGCTACATGTGGCTACTGGGCAACTAAAATGGGACTAGAGGAACAAAGTTATTAACTTTTTAATTAATTGAAATTTAAATTTGAAACCTGATACCCTATTGACTAGTGGAAAACTTTTAATTTGGAACTTCAATATGCCAACCTAGTTTTTCAACTCTAAATATTAAAAAATCTAAGTATAAAGCAAGTATTTCTGATGAAAAATTTGTGCCCAAATTGGGGTGGGCAGTGCATGTAAAACACATAATGCATTTGAAAGGTTGGTTTAAAAAAAAAAAAAAGTAAAATCTCCATCATTTTTTATATTGAAGGTATGCTGAAATAGTATTTTGAATGTTTTGAATGTTTAAAAAATAGTGTTAAGATAAATTTCATCTGCTTCTTTTTACCTTTTACATGTGACTACTAGAAATTTAAAATTGCATATATGTGGTTTACACAGTATTTCCACTGGACAGTGCTGTTCCACCTTGCACGTGCATGAACAAGATGGACAAAAGTTCAGAAACATGCAGCCATATTAAGGTATGGAATATACTGGCTGCAGAAATGGTACACAATATTTTTTTACATAAAGCAATTCAACTGTTCTACTGCAACAAAGCATCTCCCAACTTAGATATAGGTGTGCTCTCAAAAAGGGAAAACCTTAACTCTGAATTTAAAATAAAATGGATGAGTACAGCATACAAGACTCTTAGTAACAGAGATTAAACCAAGTCTTCTTGGCCAGTGATTTAAATCACATACAACCTGTAAAAAAAACAGTGAAGCCAAATCACCCTCCACACACACTTCACCCCAATAACTGTCAATAGAGCATATGGCAGTGGGAATCAAATACGATGACAGGAAGTTTGGTCTTTTAAATTACATATTCTTAACAGGTGGGCTGGAGTGGGGGGGTAGGTAGGAAATCAGAGATCCTTTGTGCTGGTCACAGATTTCAGTTATTTTTTTAAAACTTAAACACACACACACTAGTTAATGTAACTAATAAGCTAATTACACGACATCTAATGCCCTTTGAGAGAGAACGTACAAGTAACAAAAGCAGAATGGAAGGCGATCCTTCCTGGATTCATTAGCTGAAACCCCCAGAGCAAATCCTTCCACATCACAAGGCAAAGGTCCTAGTGCGCCTCTAGGGTGTTAGTTATTTGCACTTTCCTGCCGGACAAGTAAAAACACTAGGTCATCCTCCCACTCCTGGACAGCTGAGATGGGAGTAAAAGACAGTCCTGGCCTTACAGGGTTACTCAGGAAGGCTGCGGAGGTACCGGCTGCGGAGGTAAAAGACGCAACCAGCGGGGTGCACCTGCCCTCTGACACCAGCCACTCTGGGTGCAGGTTCATCTTACCACCTTTATCAAGAGAATAATCCCTACACCTGAACAAAGCTCTCCACGCCCACCCCTGCAGTCGACAGGTGGGCAGGCCGGCGGGCCAACTCCCAAGGCCGACTTACCTAGATCCAGAGCCTGGTCGCACCTGAGCAGCGCGGCCTCGGGCTGCTGCTGGCGCTGCAGACTCCGCGCCTGGCCCGCCAGCCTGCGCACACGGCACTCGGTCGGAAAGCACTTCTCCAGCAGGCCGCTCAGCACCACGTTGACTCGGCGCGCCTGCGGCCGGACAGGCCCGGACTCCACGCAGCGCTTGCACACCGTCAGCCCGCACGGCAGGGTCACCGGCTTGTGGAGCAGCCGCTGGCAGCGCGGGCAGCCCAGCAGATCACCGGGCGCGGCGGGCGCCGAAACCGGCTGCTCCCCACGCGGCTCCTCGGGGGCGCGGCCCGGCCCCGCAGCCGGCAGCCTCCACTCTCTCTGGCCCAGGGCGCGCGCGAGGCCGACCGCCAACTCCCCCAGCTCCTCCGGCCGCAGCGCCCCGAGCCGCGCCGCCCCGCGGAACGCACCCAAGGCCTCGGGGAGCCGGCCGGCACGGGCCAGCGCGTCCCCCAGCCGCAGGCACAGGCCGCGGTCCGGCTGCGCCTGCCCGGCCAGCACCGAGCGGAAGAGCTCCGCGGCCATCTCATACTCGCCGGCGCGGAAGGCCTCATCGCCCTTCTCCAGGCGCTTGGCGAAAGACTCCCCGCAGTCGCAGCCGGGGCACTGGGGCGGCGGCGGCGGCGGTGGGACCGGCTCGGGGCTCATAGCCTCGAGCCTGCGGCAACGTAGGCCCGGACGGGAGAAGCCTAGGCAAGCGGATGCTCTGCTGCCTGGGGCGCGGCGGCGGGAGCGCGGCCGCCGCCTTCTCTGAGAGCCACGCGCGTCTGGAGGCGGCCGCTACGGGCCACCGCGACCACTGGCACGGGCAGGCGCAAGGCTGCGGCGGTGTCCCCCACGCGGCGTGGGCGGCCGGTCCCGCAGGACCACAACCGGACCCGGGCGGGGGCGAGGCAGGCACGGCCCGAGCCCCCCGCGCACGCGAAGCCCCTTCCTTGCCCCGCTCGCTTATGTAACCCAGGCCGCCTGTGAGAACGCGGCGACCCCCTCCCCACGTCCGCGTCTCGGGGCGGCCGGGCGCGTGTGTGCGTGCGCGTTCACCTACACGTGCCCTTCGCCGCGCGCTCTCTTCCCGCAGCCGTGGCAGTGCCTGAAACAGGTGTCCGCGGCCGGCTGGGCGCCCAGCTCTCTCCCGCTTTCCCCAGAGGCCTGGCCGCCGAGACAACCTGTGGCCGCGGTTCAAAAGAGAACCGAGGCAGTTACCAAGCACATCACGAATTTGATTTAGGAAATTGTCTTAAGTGACAGGGAAGCCTGAAGTGGGTACTGAACAGATCTCCAGCAAGCTTCCTAACGGAACTCTGAATTTTAGACTGAAACATTTTAGAACTCTAATTTAGAACAATAGTTTTAAAAGAGAACGTAAAGGAATACCGTGCTAGGTGTTGGGAGAGGAGGGATTTTCCAAGTGGACGTTGTACTGTGCCCTTGATTTAGGAAGCAGAAATATAATTTTTTTTAATGTCTCCTAACGTAGAGTATCGCAGACAGAAGTTGCTGGAAGGAGGGAGTTAAAAGCTGTATTGGTATATAAGCAAGGACTAAATGTTCCTTCTGTGATCACTAGCCAGTTTTTAGAGTACTCACTGCACATAGCCTATTGTCTCCTTATTGTTCCACCGTTTATTTTATGCTCTGTATTTGAATGCAATAAAATGCAACATTCCAGAATCCATATGTTCATTATGTCAAGTCTAAATTTCTTTAAGTTTGTGAGGTTTAACATTAAAACGGATGACTAAAGAAAATATAAAATACCTTAATCAAATCTGGTTTTGGGGAAGGGGAAATGCTTCCTCATCAAGCAAGGAGAGAAAACTAGATCAATTCACCAAAGGGAAAAGGAGACAACATTAGCCAATCTTCAAGTCCTATAATACAAATGCAACATCCCACCACCTCCCATCCCATGAATCATTCCATGAATGATTTCCACCCCCAGCTCTCTATTTTTTACTGTAACAGTTGTAGTCAAAATAGGTTTTGATCTGTTTCTCAATACTCAACAATTCCCAACTCTCTTTTTTATCTACTTTCTTTATTTTTTAATTTTTTAATTTTTTTAATCTACTTTCTTTATACAGTAACAATTCACTTGAAAGTTGCTTATTCCACAAATTTACAACCAACAACAAGAAAACTAGGAGGAAAAAAGCTTCTGAATAGTTACATTGGTGCTACAAAGACGATACACTGTTGTTTGAGTGTCTGACTTCCTCTGGCTCACGTCATGATTTCACAGTTGGTGAGTTTGAGCCCAGGTCATGATCTCACAGTTTGTGAGCCCTGCGACAAACTCTGTGCTAACAGCTTGGAGCCTGATTCATGTTCTGTGTCTCGCTCTCTCTGCCCCTCCCACCCTCATGCTCTGTCTCTCTGTCAAAAATAAATTAAAAAAAAAAACATTTAAAAACTTTTAAAAAAATTTTTAAAAAGACGATACACTAAAGATTATGAAACCAAAGGATCTCAGATCCTGTTTGTTCTTATTTTACACAGATTTCCACTAAGAGAACAGAAAAGAGAAACTTGTTGGAGGCATGTGTGATAAGAACAAGAAATGTTTAAAGCAAAAATATTACTTTATTGTGAGGTTTACAGTGTATGTAGAAAGAAAATCCACAAAGGCTAGTAGAGGAGAAACAAAAGGGTAGTTTTGTAAGGTTCTAATACTACATGTGAAATGGTATAATACCACTTGAAGGAAAATTTCAATAAGCTAAAGATGTAATCCCAAAGTGGCCACCTAAATAACACAAATACTTATATATAGCTAAGTGGCCAACAAAGGAGATAAAACTTTTTTAAAACTCTATTAATCCAAAAGAATAAAAAAATAGGGAACAGAAAACAGATGAGACAAATACAAAACAGAGTAAGATGGTAGGTTTAAACTCAACCATATCAATTAATGTTAATTAAATATTAATAATCTAAATACCATGGTTAAAAGGCAAAGATTGTGGGAGCGCCTGGTGGGTTAGTCGGTTAAGCATCCAACTTCTGCTCAGGACATGTTCTCGTAATTTGTGAGTTCGAGCCCTGTGTCATGCTCTGTGCTGACAGCTCAGAGCCTGGATCCTGCTTCAGATTCTGTGTCTCCCTCTCTCTCTCTGCCCCTCCCCTGCTCTCTCTTTCTATCTCTCTCTCTCAAAATAATAAATAAACATTTTTTAAAAGGCAAACATCATCCACTTATATTCAAAGGAAGACCCAGATATATACTGCCTATAGAAAAATTCACTTTAAAGAAAAAGATATAAATAAGAAGAGATAGACCATCTTCAACCTTATCAAAATAAAGCTAGAGTGACTATATTGATATCTAACAAAGTAGATATCATATCCAACAACATGACTAGGAGAAAAGGTGGCCATTTCATAATGATAAAGAAGTACACTGGTCAAGAAGATGTAACAGTGCTAAACACATATGTACCTAATAACAGAATTTCAAAATATATGAAGCAAAAACTGATAGAACCATAAGATTAAATAAATTCATAATTGTAGATGAAGATTTCAATACCCTTCTCCCAACAATCAACAGAATATGTATACTGAAAATCAGTATGACTTGACCAGTATTACCAATCAGCTTGACCTGACTGACATTTATAGAACATTCCACCCAACAGCATAATATGTGTTCTTTTCAAATGCACATGGAGCATTTACTGATATACTACATATTTGAGCCATAAAACAAGTCTCAATAAATTTTAAGAGATTCAAGGAGTGAAGTCATACAACATATGTTCTCTGACCACAGTAGATTGAAAATAAAAACAATAGAAAAGCATCTAGAAAATCCTCAAGTGCTTGGACACTAACATACCTTTAAGTAACCCAGGGATGAATAATTGCATTTCTATATACTAGCAACAAGTGGAAATTGAAATTTAAAAACAATAGTATTTACAATATTACAAAAAGTATGAAAAACTTAAAGACAATGTGAAAAAAAGTATAAGACCTATACACTAAAACTACAAACATCACTGAGAGAAATCAGAGAAGACCTAAACAAATGGAGAGACATACTCTGTTGAAGGATCAGAAGATTCAGATCTTTGATCTATGAATTGATCTATAAATCCAAATCTATCTCAATCAAAATCCCAGCATGCCTTTTTGTAGAAACTGGCAGGCTGACTCTGAAATTCACATGAAAATGCATAGTACCTAAAATGTCCAAAACTACTTAAAAAAAAGAAAACAACAAAGCTGAGTCTTCAAGACTCATTATAAAGCTATGGAAATCAAGAGAGTGTGGTTTTGGTATCAAAATAAACAAGTAGATCAATGAAATAAGATAGAGATTTCAAAAACAGACTCACATGTGTATACTGGTAATTGATTCTTGACAAAGTCCATTCAGTGGAGAAAGGATAGTCATTTCAATAAGCAATACTGGACTAACTGGATATCTATAGGCAAAAAGGAGGAGGAAAAGGATGAGGAGATAAGGGGAAAATATGAGAAGGGGGAGGAGGAAAAGAAGAGGAAAAACATTTTGATCTATACCTATCATCATATATGAAAATTAACTCAAACTTTATTGACCTAAAAGTAAAACCATAGAACTTCTACAGGAAAAAATCATAGAAGAGAATCTTTGTGACCTTGGGTCTTATATTTAATAGCAAAATTACGATCCATAAGAGAAACAAGAAAAAAAAAAAAGGAGATTCTTACATCTGGGAACAGCTCTGACACAGCGGGGCTTCAGTATTACTACAAAGCTAGCCTGATGCTCACAACTAGTTAATGTTGGACATTAAACAATCTCATAAAACACCAACATCAAACAAAGTCGCCCTGAGACAATGATAAAGTGATACAAAAACAAGTTCACTGTGTAACCCACAAAATATTCACCATCTTCATCTCTTCCAGCTAAAATGAGTGATTACTACTCCTTTACCAAATACAGCTTCATCCTTGCTCTGGTCTGCTCTGCCTTTCAATAAGATTGAGTGAAAGATTCTATCACAGAATTCTACTGAAGTCAAAATTACCCAACTAAAGCCCAAACCTTATAATAGGTTCTTTCTAACACCCTCCCTCCAACTCCCCATGGCTCCCCATGGTGAGTGTTCTCCTTCATTGCAATAAGTAATAAACCAAAATATAAATTATAAAGATATAAAATATAGTGTGCCTGATGGTTTGGGGCATCGATGAATTGTTACATTGGATGTATGAAAATTAAGAACTTCTATTCTTCTAAAGTGACAGTTAAGATATGCCTCACACTTGGAGAAAATATTTGTAAATCATGTATCTGGTCAAGGACTTTTTATCAAGTGTATATAAAGAACACCGGAAAGTCAGTAATAAAAAAACACATAACTGAGTTAAAAAGTGGGCCAAATATTTGGCCACTTAACTACTGAAGATACATTGATGAAAAATAGGTACGTGAAAAGATGTTCAGACTAATTAGGAATATCCAAATCAAACCCAGATGAGCTACCACTGCATACCTGCTAGAATGTCAACAATTAAAAAGATCAACCATGTGTTGGAAAAGATATGGAATTTGTTTTATCAAAAGAATTTCTCATAAGAAATTCACAGATTAGGAATAATTTCTTTCATCAAAAGATAATTTATTTTTTTAAGTTTATTTACTTTGAGAGAGAGAAAGCAAACTGGGGAAGGGCAGAGAGAGGGAGGGAGGGAGGGAGAGAGAGAGAGAGAGAGAGAGAGAGAGAGAGAGAGAGAAAGGGAGAAACCCAAGCAGGCTCCACACTGTCAGTGCAGAGACCAATGTGGAGGTCAAACTCATGAACCACAAGATCATGACCTGAGCCAAAATCTAGAGTGGAATGCTTAACCGACTGAGCCACTCAGGTGCCCCTCATCAAAAGATAATTTAAATTCAATTAGGAGTTCATAGGGCAAATAGTTGGAACAGGCTATTGATGAAAATTTGAAGATTAATTTTGAAGATACAGTACCACTTGATTCATTTTGGAAAAAGCTTCAAAGTGAATATCCTCAATTCACTGAAATTCCTTCAAAATTTAAAATGTTTGAATTAAAATTACTGTCAACATTTCTCTGCGAGATGGTGTCTCTACTATTAGTGTTATGAAAACAAAATATAGAACAAGATAGAAACACTATCTCCTGCAAATAGTACTGTTGGGAATTTAGATGACTTAACAACTGGGAAACAAGCTCGTTTGTCACCCTAAAAACTTCACATATTAACATACATGGCGGTATTCATTCAAAGGATGCACAGGGGCATTTGAAATAGGGAATCATCACTTCACTCATGAATTATTTTATTTAGTTGCAACTTTTATTTAGTTGCACTTGTGGAACCATAGAAGGTTACAAGAGTATAGATTAATTACCTACACAAATACATACCTTCAGTGAATGTGTACAGTTTTGTAATTGTTTTCTTTTTCCAGGGTTATGTGTGTGCTGATTATATTTATCAAAATGTAATTTTATGTTATACTTAACAATAAGTAGGATCTGTTGAATCTTAATAAAAATCTAGACTTGTATCTTTAGTATTTCCTTTCATTTTCCTGATACTTGTTTTATTGTATTTTACAAAAGTTAATTTATCTGCAATGTAAATTTAAAAATAGTTTGAGAAACACTACAACTGATAATTGTACAAATCCCTACTTTTTTTTCATCCAATCAAAATGGCCATTCTCTTGATGTAGACTATTCAGATGGAATCAACTGATGGTCACTCCTTTCCTTTCCTTTCCTTTCCTTTCCTTTCCTTTCCTTTCCTTTCCTTTCCTATCTAACCTTCCCTGGGATATTTGATAGTTAATTCACTGCATTTCTAATTGGTGCTGGATGATTATTTACTTGCAATGACCTAAGCTTAGTAGGGCTTAATCCTCTAGGAGGTTATTCATATTTTAAAGTGCAACTAGTTAACCCAAATGGATGCATGCTCCTCCAGTATTTAGAAGCCCATTTGTCACTGGGCTTCTGCAGCTCACCCTTTTTCTGCATTTTGTCAGAGATAAAAAAAACAAAAACAAAAACAAAAAAACACTTTGGACCCACTGCCCATAGCCAACCCTGTCCCACTCTCAGCTTTACAAACAAAGCTCAGCTGGAACACTGTAAATTCTGCAGTTTAATCCTAGAATCATATATGCTGGTAGAGGTTGAACACGTAATGCATGGAAGCCTGAACCATCTCACTTGGGGGGATGAATTAGAAGAAGTCAATACTCTAAAACTGGTTAAAGAGTTCAGAAATATAAATGAGATGAACCATGAGCCATCTGCACAGGTGCCAACTTAATGGGCAGTGGGAAGACAATTCGGATGACATCGTGGCCCCTCACCATCTGCCATGTGTGCCTGTCTGCCTTCATGAAACGGTGAGTTTGTGTATGGTAGTGATATCTCTCCCCAACAACTCCTAGCATGGGGACTGGACTGTGGTTTGTGCCCAGTAAACCTCTGCAGAATGAGTGTCTCACTTTTCTTAAACCTGGAAAGCCTGAGTGACCCTGGAGCCCTATGGCTGATTTCACTTGGTGGAACATTGGAGCCAGTGGATGAGCGGCTCAGATGCCTGCTCCTGAAGAGTGTCCATTACTAGGAATTTTCTTTATCAGCCTACCCCCTGACACCCAACTCCATACACACATATGCACACACACATACACACACCAGAATGTGCTGTGCATTTGACTTTGAAAATCTATAGGGCAGTGAGAAAATGGATTTGTTATCCAAGTGCATTATGTTCAGTAATCTGGACAAAAACATTAGCTTTTCATCTGATATGTTTAACATCATAAACCATCTGGAGCCAATAGCTCCACCTTGCTCACTCACCAAGGGATCTAGGGTGAGCCTCTTTGATCACACCAGCCAAGAAACATGACTCTATCCCCCTTGACAGTTGTCAAGAGGAATACTAGATGCCTGGGGAGTCAGACCTAAGAGCATAGATGCTAGGTCAGGTTTGTGAGCGAGCCCAGCATGCCAGCACATCCACACACCAGCTCTACAAGCAACCGTGCACTAAGGGCCAACCTGAGCTGTCCCCACAGCTGGGACCACAGAAAGGAAGTTGAAATGCTGCAATTAGCAGGTGGGACACTGCAGCATCTGCATGGTCTTCCTGACCAATTCCAGACTCTCACCCCAAAGGGAGAATATTTATATACACACCTGTACTTAGGTGCTTTGATGCTTCATCTCCTAATGAAAGCAAAAGGTCAAGAGCACATCCTTGCTGTTCCCCATTGATAAAAGTCAGTAACTCCCAACTTCTCTCTTCTCTTAGTTTATGGTAAAAATAAATATGAGGAAACAGGCAGAGAGAGTTTGGGCCCCAGAAAGGCCAGTGCCGAGATTTGAATGCTGGTGTTCTCAGCTCTTCACCACCACTTCTTGCTCTGCTGCCATCTCTTCTCATTCCCAGGACCTAAATGTGTGCAGCTCCACTTGTAGTTGGGACTGTGGCACACCAGTTCTCAGAATGCTCCCTGGCCCTAACTTTCCACCATTCAACTTTGGGCCTGAAATGTAACTCCTGTGAAAATACTTTTATAAGTGCTTTGTTTTACACATTATTTGGGTCTAATCTCATGATCATCTACAAAAATAATTCATTTGCCTTTGGCAATATTTAGATCATATCTTCACATATGACAGTTATTTTTACAAGGGGTAACAACGTGGTTACTGTATGTGGAAAAATGATGACCTAGTTAATGATTTCAAGTGGGCCAATAAGACTGACATATCAATCCAGTGCTTTTAATAAAGCGTTTTATCTCATGTTCACCTAGAAATAAAATTGGGGATTGGTAAGAAATATTGCATTGGAGACATGGAGCTGTGGGGAGAGTGGCAGCCTGGTGATGGCAGAGAAGCTGCCCGCCCATCCTGCACCCCTCCTCCTTTGTAATGCACCTGCCTGGCCATTCCCAAGTCACTTTCTTTCTCACTCACCCTGCGATCTGGCCGCATAGGAAGGGGAGTGCAGGAAGAGAATGATGGCGGTGATGACCGGCATAGAGCTGGTGAACGCCGGACTGGAAATGAGAGGTGTATAATACAGGGATTCAACAATTCCATACATCACCCGGTGCTCATCACAACAGGTGCACTTCTTAATTTCCTGGGCAGGCTTCTCAGTGGAATCTGTGATGTAGTTAGTTGGATCTGTATCTTCTTAGTGTCCTCAAGACTCCCAGTCTCTTCCTGCTCCTACTTATGCCGCACTCAATTCTGTATTCTGGACGGGGTGAGAAGAAACCATTCTTGAGGGAAGATGGCGGCATAGGGGGACGCTGGGCTCACCACAGCCTGCTGATCACTTAGATTCCACCCACATCTGCCTAAATAACCCAGAAAACTGCCAGAAGACTAGCAGAACGGACTCTCCGGAACCAAACGTAGATGAGAGGCCCACGGAAGAGGGTAGGAAGGGCAGAGAGGCAGTGTGTGCTACGTGGACTGGCAGGAGGGAGCCGGGCGGTGGAGAGGCAGCCTGCCCGGCAAAGGCAGAGCCCCTGAGTCTGGCTTGCAAAAGCGGAGGGGCCGGAGGGAGTGTGTTCTGACAGCCAGTGGGACTTAACATCTGGAATGTTATAAGTCAACAGCTCTGCTCAGAAAGTGGGAGGGCTAGAGGACAATGGGAGGGAGAGTTGTTGAGCCCCGGAGGACAGAGCTCAGCTTGGTGGGGAACAAAGGTGCTGGGAAGCGCCATCTCCCTCGCCCAACCCCCAGCCAAAATCCTAAAAGGAACCGTTTTGTCATGGAACTTGCTTGCACAGTGCAAACACCCAACGCTGTGCTTCTGTGGATCCATCCCTCCGAGGGTCTGCCACCCTCCTGGTGCCACAGGGCCCCTCCTGAAGCAGACCACTGAAGGCAAAGCGAGCTGAGTCTGCCCCTCCTGCCACTGTGCACCTTGCAGATCCACCTGGCTAATACGCCAGATCCCATGGAAGCAGCACCACAAGCCTGGCAGTTTGCAAGTAGCCCAGACAGGGGCCACACCACTCCACAGTGAGTCCTGCCTCTGGGAGAGGGGGAGATAAGGTACACAGCAGTCTGACTGTGGCCCCAGTGGTGGGCTGGGGGCAGACATCAGGTCTGACTGCGGCACCCCCCACCAACGCAACTTACTCCAGACAGCACAGAGGAAGAGCCCTGCAGTTCTGTGCCACTCCAGGAACTATCGAAAATGACGAAATGGAAGACTTCTCCTCAAAAGAAACTCCAGGAAGTAGCAACAGCTAACGAACTGATCAAAAATTATTTAAACAATATAACCGAAAATGAATTTAAAATAATAGTCATAAAATTAATTGCTGGGTTCGAAAAAAGTATACAGGACAGCAGAGAATCTATTGCTAGAGAGATCAAGGGACTAAGAAACAGTCAGGAGGAGCTAAAAAATGCTATAAATTAGCTGCAAAATAAAATGGAGGCTACCACAGCTCGGATTGAAGAGGCAGAGGAGAGAATAGGTGAATTAGGAGATAAAATTATGGAAAAAGAGGAAGCTGAGAAAAAGATAAAAAAATCCAGGAGTATGAGGTGAGAATTAGAGAAATGAGTGATGAGATAAAACGTAATAACATACGCATGATTGGGATTCCAGAGGAGGAAGAGAGAGAGAAAGGTGCTGAAGGTGTCCTTAAAGAAATAATAGCTGAGAACTTCCCTGATCTGGGGAAGGAAAAAGGCATTGAAATCCAAGAGGCACAGAGAACTCCCTTCAGACGTAACTTGAATCGATCTTCTGCACGACATGTCATAGTGAAACTGGCAAAATACAAGGATAAAGAGAAAATTCTGAAAGCAGCTAGGGATAAACATGCTCTAATATATAAAGGGAGACTGATAAGACTAGTGACAGATCTATCTACTGAAACTTGGCAGGCCAGAAAGGCATGGCAGGAGATCTTCAATGTGATGAACAGAAAAAAATATGCAGCCAAGAATCCTTTATCCACCAAGTCTGTTATTTAGAATAGGAGAGATAAAGGTCTTCCCAAACAAACAAAAACTGAAGGAATTCATCACCACTAAACCAGACCTACAAGAGATCCTAAGGGGGATCCTGTGAGACAAAGTACCAGAGACATCACTACAAGCATGAAATGTACAGACATCACAATGACTCTAAACTCGTATCTTTCTATAATAACACTGAATGTAAATGGACTAAATGTTCCAACCAAAATTTATAGGGTATCAGAATGGATAAAAAAACAAGACCCATCTATTTGCTGTCTACAAGAGACTCATTTTAGATCTCAGGACACCTTCAGATTGTAAGTGAGGGGATGGAGAACTATCATGCTACTGAAAGTCAAAAGAAAGCTGGATTAGCCATACTTATATCAGACAAACTAGACTTTAAATTAAAGGCTGTAACAAGAGATAAAGAAGGGCATTACATAATAATTACAGGGTCTATCCATCAGGAAGACCTAACAATTAAAAATGTATGTGCCAAATATGGGAGCCCCCAAATATATAAAACAATTACTCACAAACATAAGCAACCTTATTGATAAGAATGTGGTAATTGCAGGAGACTTTAATACTCCACTTACAACAATGGATAGATCATCTAGACACAAGATCAATAAAGAAACAAGGGCCCTGAATGATACATTGGATCAGATGGACTTGACAGATATATTTAGAACTCTGCATCCCAAGCAACAGAATATACTTTCTTCTCGAGTGCACATGGAACATTCTCCAAGATAGATCACATACTAGGGGAAAAAACAGTCCTTCACAAATATACAAGAATTGAGATCATACCATGCATACTTTCAGACCACAATGCTATGACGCTTGAAATCAACCACAGGAAAAAGTCTGGAAACCTCTAAAAGCATGGAGGTTAAAGAACACCCTACTAAAGAATGAATGGGTCAACCAGGCAATTAGAGAAGAAATTAAAAAATATATGGAAACAAATGAAAATGAAAATACAACAATCCAAATGCTTTGGGATGCAGCGAAGGCAGTCCTGAGAGGAAAATACATTGCAATCCAGGCCTATCTCAAGAAACAAGAAAAATTCCAAATACCAAATATAACAGCACACCTAAAGGAAATAGAAGCAGAACAGCAAAGACACCCCAAACCCAGCAGAAGAAGAGAAATAACAAAGATCAGAGCAGGAATAAACAATATAGAATCTAAAAACACTGTAGAGCAGATCAATGAAACCAAGAGTTGGTTTTTTGAAAAACTAAACAAAATTGATAAACCTCTAGCTAGCTTCTCAAAAATAAAAGGGAGATGACCCAAATAGATAAAATCATGAATAAAAATGGAATTATTACAACCAATCCCTCACAAATACAAGCAACTATCAGGGAATACTATGAAAAATTATAGGCCAACAAATTGGACAACCTGGAAGAAATGGACAAATTCCTAAACACCCACATGCTTCCAAAACTCAAACAGGAAGAAATAGAAAGCTTGAACAGACCTATAACCAGTGAAGAAATTGAATCAGCTATAAAAAATCTCCCAACAAATAAGAGTCCAGGACCAGATGGCTTCCCTGGGGAATTCTACCAGACATTTAAAGCAGAGATAATACCTATCCTTCTCAAGCTATTCCAAAAAATAGAAAGGGAAGAAAAACTTCCAGGCTCATTCTATGAAGCCAGCACTACTTTGATTCCTAAACCAGACAGAGACCCAGTAAAAAAAGAGAACTACAGGCCAATATCCCTGATGAATATGGATGCAAAAATTCTCAATAAGATACTAGCAAATCAAATTCAACAGCATATAAAAAGAATTATTCACCATGATCAATTGGGATTCATTCCTGGGCTGCAGGCCTGGTTCAACATTTGCAAATCAATCAATGTGATACATCACATTAATAAAAGAAAAGATAAGAACCTTAGGATCCTGTCAATCGATGCAGAAAAAGCATTTGACAAAATTCAGCATCCTTTCTTAATAAAAACCCTCGAGAAAGTCGGGATAGAAGGAACATACTTAAACATCATAAAAGCCATTTATGAAAAGCCCACAGCTAACATCATCCTCAATGGGGAAAGACTGAGAGCTTTTTCCCTGAGATCAGGAATACGACAGGGATGCCCACTCTCACCGCTGTTGTTCAACATAGTGTTGGAAGTGCTAGCATCAGCAATCGGACAACAAAAGGAAATCAAAGGCATCAAAATTGGCAAAGATGAGGTTAAGCTTTCACTTTTTGCAGATGACATGATATTACACATGGAAAATCCGATAGACTCCACCAAAAGTCTGCTAGAACTGATACATGAATTTAGCAAAGTCACAGGATACAATATCAATGTACAGAAATCAGTTTTGCATTCTTATACACTAATAATGAAGCAACAGAAAGACAAATAAAGAAACTGATCCCATTCACAATTGCACCAAGAAGCATAAAATACCTAGGAATAAATCTAACCAAAGATGTAAAAGATCTATATGCTGAAAACTATAGAAAGCTTATGAAGGAAATTGAAGAGGATATAAAGAAATGGAAAAACAGTCCGTGCTCATGGATTGGAAGAATAAATATTGTCAAAATGTCAATACTACCCAAAGCTATCTACACATTCAATGCAATCCCAATCAAAATTGCACCAGCATTCTTCTCGAAACTAGAACAAGCAATCCTAAAATTCATATGGAACCACAAAAGCCCCGAATAGCCAAAGTAATTTTGAAGAAGACCAAAGCGGGAAGCATCACAATCCCAGACTTTAGCCTCTACTACAAAGCTGTCATCATCAAGACAGCATGGTATTGGCACAAAAACAGACACATAGACCAATGGAATAGAATAGGAACCCCAGAACTAGACCCACAAACGTATGGCCAACTAATCTTTGACAAAGCAGGAAAGAACATCCAATGGAAAAAAGACAGTCTCTTTAACAAATGGTGCTGGGAGAACTGGACAGCAACATGCAGATGGATGAAACTAGACCACTTTCTTACATCATTCACAAAAACAAACTCAAAATGGATAAAGGACCTGAATGTGAGACAGGAAACCATCAAAACCCTAGAGAAGAAAGCAGGAAAAGACCTCTCTGACCTCAGTCATAGCAATTTCTTACTTGACACATCCCCAAAGGCAAGGGAATTAAAAGCAAAAATGAACTATTGGGACCTTATGAAGATAAAAAGCTTCTGCACAGCAAAGGAAACAGTCAACAAATCTAAAAGACAACCAATGGAATGGGGAAAGATATTTGCAAATGACATATTGGACAATGGGTTAGTATCCAAAATCTATAAAGAGCTCACCAAACTCCACACCCGAAAAACAAATAATCCAGTGAAGAAATGGGCATAAAACATGAATAGACATGTCTTCTCTAAAGAAGACATCCGGATGGCCAACAGGCACATGAAAAGATGCTCAACGTCACTCCTCATCAGGGAAATATAAATCAAAACCACACTCAGATATCACCTCACGCCAGTCAGACTGGCTAAAATGAACAAATCAGGAGACTATAGATGCTGGAGAGGATGTGGAGAAACAGGATCCCTCTTGCAATGTTGGTGGAAATGCAAACTGGTGCAGCTGCTCTGGAAAACAGTGTGGAGGTTCCTCACAAAATTAAAAATAGACCTACCCTATTACCCAGCAATAGCACTGCTAGGAATACCCAAGGGATACAGGAGTACTGATGCATAGGGGCACTTGTACCCCAATGTTTATAGCAGCACTCTCAACAATAGCCAAATTATGGAAAGAGCCTAAATGTCCATCAACTGATGAATGGATAAAGAAATTGTGGTTTATATACACAATGGAATACTACGTGACAATGAGAAAGAATGAAATATGGCCTTTTGTAGCAACACGGATGGAACTGGAGAGTGTTATGCTAAGTGAAATAAGTCATACAGAGAAAGACAGATACCATGTATTTTCACTCTTATATGGATCCTGAGAAACTTAACAGAAGACCATGGGGGAGAGGAAGGGGAAAAAAAAAAAAAAAAAGAGGTAAGAGAGGGAGAGAGCCAAAGCATAAGAGACTCTTAAAACTCTGAGAAAAAACTGAGGGTTGATGGGGGGTGGTAGGGAGGGGGGGTGGGTGATGGGTATTGAGGAGGGCACCTTTTGGGATGAGCACTGGGTGTTGTATGGAAACCAATTTGACAATAAATTTCATATTAAAAAAAAGAAATATTACATTGGAATATTTTCAAATAATACTGGGAATTACATTAGTTATTATAAAATTTAGCAGCTTTTTTAAGTGTTCTGACTAGGTATGAGAGTTTTCTGCTGAAATATAAAATGAGTCATAAAAGTCAGTTGGTTCAACGTGTATAAATTTATGTAGAAATAAAGGGTATCTATGAATTAATTACTACACCCTGGAATGTTAGAATTGTGGTACCCTCTGAAGCCTGCAAGAAATACGTTTATAAATTTTATTTTAATGTTTGTTTATTTTTGAGACAGAGAGAGACAAAGCATGAGCAGGGGAGGGGCAGATAGAGAAGTAGACACAGAATCCAAAACAGGCTCCAGGCTCTGAGCTGTCAGCATAGAGCCGAACACGGGGCTTGAACCCGTGAACTGCAAGATCATGACCTGAGCCAGGTCAGGAGCTCAACTGTCTGAGCCACGCAGGCTCCCCTGCAAGAAATATGTTTAGTTTGCTACATTACATTACAAACAAATTTTAAATTGTTCCTACTTAGAGATTCAAGGTTTTAATGAACTCCATGCATTCATAAGTTGTCAAAAGTGATTCAGAGAAGCCTCACAAAAACTTAGTTCTATAAAGGTTTTCTTTAATTCCCTTTATATGGATGAGGAAACTGAGAAAATAGGCTGAATGATGTGAGCAGTCCAGAGTTAAGAGAGGAACATGGGGTTTTTAGTGCTAGACCCTATGTTTCTTCTATATATCATGCTGCCTGACTACCCCAGGATTCTGCTGACATAGCATACTTAGAATTTCACCTTCTTTAAAACCAGCATCCCTCTGGAAATGACCGCAGAAAGGGGAGATTTAGTTTACTATTTAGCAGAACGAACATACCTTGAAGAAGATAGCTTTAAGTAAATTAGTGCTCTGCACCTACGTCATACTTCCATAAAAAGTAAAAAAACCCACAGAATTTAGTAATATTACAAGAGGCCTACATGTTAATTGGGAGTAAAACTTGGTACAGCCACTTTGGAAAACTGCTTGTCAGTATTGACTTGAGGTGAACTCTGTGGTCAAGCAATTCTATTCCTAGCCATACACCCACCAAGCATGCACGTGCATGTTCATTATGTGACACGTTCAAAAGTGTTCGTAAATGGCGCTATTTCTAATAGGAAAAAAACCAAAACCTTGGAAATGATCCAAATGGAATACATTTGTTATATTCAATCAGTGGAATACCATAGAGCAATCTAAAGAAGCATCTGCAACCATACAGGGCAACATAGACAAATCTCGGAAAACATACTATTGAAAAAAAATAAGGTCATACTCAAATAAATACATGCAGTATAATGCTGTTTGTAAACAGTTCAAAACCAAGTAAAACTGATCTCTTAGAAGTCAGAGTATAGCATCTGGAAGTAGAAATGAGGGTAGCTTCTCAGATGTCAGAAATGCTCTGTTTCTTAATATGGGTGCTTGGTTTATGGGTGCGTTCACTCAATAAAAATTGAACATGTGGGGAGCCTGTGTGGCTCAGTCGGTTGAGGACCCAATTCTTGATTTTGGCTCAACTCATAATCTCACAGTTCATGAGATCAAGCCTTATGTTGGGCTCTGCGCTGATAGTGCACAGCCTGCTTGGGATTCTCTCTCTCTGCTCCTGTCCTGCTCACAAGCTCTAAACAAACAAACAAACATTTAAAAAAATGGAACATGTAATGGATAGATAGACAGATCAGAGACATGCATAAGGGAGAGAATCACTCAACTGTTTCATTGAACAAAAATAGGAATAAGAGAGAAAGAAAACACAAGGCTCAGGAGGAGAGGAAAAACCCCAGACTATCTGGAAATAGTGGGTGTTGTTTTTATAGTCACTCTTCACTTGAGCAAATTGACTAGGGAGTGTCAAAGGGAATAGTTTCAGTTACATGGGGATGAGAGTTTAAGTCATAAATGTGTCAAGTGGTCTCTGTCCTTAGCTCCTTCACCTTAGATAGGCCAATGTGGGTTTTATTCAAATAGATTTATTTTCAATTGTTTTCTGGAATAATTAAGATATATTTTTTCCCCTGGAAATATAAGAATCTCTAAAGCAGAATTCTGTATTATTACTTTCTGGTTTTCAGGAAAGTTTACAGAGGTCATAATAAACCTCAAGAGGCAAGATAGTGTTCGTCGTAAATCTGGCAAATGATGAGGATAAATTTTTTAAATTCTACCTGAATATTAACCATAGTAATGAAATATTAATATGGAGCAATAGTTTAAAACTTAATTGGATTTAACTGAATTTAATTGGATTTCTCTTATGTTTTAATATATTCCGACTCTATACATAATCAGTGGTTATATTAGTTATTGAACAAAGGGAAGGGATAACTCCAACTGTAAGCTTCCATGGCCTTATTTGGTAATCTGGCCTAAAGGACAAGACAGGTTTACCTGACTTGCAAAGGATTTATCTTATCTCTAAGCTGCCTTCCCCAAAGGGCAGGGCCAGGTGGTTTGTCTAAATATCAGCCTCTTCTATAAGTCTCCTGCTGTGCTCTCTTCCCTCTTGCCTGCTCCATTTTATACTCCTTCAGATTAAGGGAGTTTTCAGTCTTCCCCATAATCTGCCTCCATGAATAGCTAGTGCTAACCCTTGTGTTGTTATACCATACTCAAAATCAAGCAACCCTATTTCCTTCCCAGTTACCAGATTTCTTAAACCACAACTTGAATATGTTCCAAACAAGATAGAAAGTCTATATGCTAAAACACTTTTACCAACCCATACATTAATTGATACTATTTAATAATAGCTGGATGGGGATTAAGGAATCAGTAACAGCTCCATGAATGTTACAGACATTTCTTGATCATTCATAAACACTTGATTTGTTTCGAGAGTTTCTGAATAAACACAGTTTAAAAAAGAGGTTGGGTAGAGAATAAGCCCTATTTTGATCAAAAACTTCTTACCACATACCAAGCCTAGGCATACTTATATTTCTACATTATTGTTTTCTGTTTTCTTTATATATATTATAGTTCCCCAGTACAGATTATAAAGTTAGGGCAACTCAAAATTGTCACAGGTTCAATATCTTGGCAGCTGGTGGAAGTCTGCTCAAGTAGAATATGATTGATTTGAAGGTATTTTGTTTCTATTTTTTAAAAATCATTCTGAGGGGCGCCTGGGTGGCTCAGTTGGTTAAGCGTCTGACTTCAGCTTAGGTCACGATCTCGCGGTCCGTGAGTTCGAGCCCCGCGTCGGGCTCTGGGCTGATGACTCAGAGCCTGGAGCCTGCTTCCGATTCTGTGTCTCCCTCTCTCACTGCCCCTCCCCTGTTCATGCTCTGTCTCTCTCTGTCTCAAAAATAAATAAACGTTAAAAAAATTTAAAAATCATTTTGAAAATTAAGGCAACAAGCAGGAATTTCTTCTGTGACCTCAATTCTAGGAGGAAGGACTATTTGGCAAAGTGGGAGTGATGTGAATTTGCAAGAAATTCTCCGTTACATTAGAGTGAATTATAAACAAGGAAAAAGGAGGTTGACATTATTTGGCATGAGCTTTATATCTTAAAAAGTACATTTTATAATTTCTATTGAAAAGAATTCATTATGAAATTTTATAAAAGAAAGAACACTCACAAACATGAATTTCTGCTAAGTGTTATTAATTGAGGTCACAGTAGTAGTGGAAATTAGGGATGGATTCAGATTATACCCAATCTCACAGGAAGTTGTAGACTTTGGCTTCTACTTTGAATGAAGTGAGATGCTATGGGAGGGTTTTAAGCAGAGGGATGACATGATTTGACTTACATTTGAAAATGTTCACACTGGTTGCTGTATTAACCTATAGTAGGTTATTATAAAACCTCAGTAATAATGCAAGAAACTTACAATATTATATGTCCACTCTCTGCCTTACCTTTTGTGCTACTTTGTTCTAGATTTTTTTCTGAAAAAATTCTTAATTTTGATTTAATTTTGAAAATTATTTTTAGTGATCACAGAATTCTAAGTTGAAAGTTACTTTCTTTCAGCACTTTAAAGATGTCATTCTATTGCTCTGGCTTGCAGAGTTTCTGATAAGTCTATGATTATTCTTTGTTGTTCTTTAGGTAATTAATATGTCTTTTTTCTTCTGATTGCTGTTAAGGTTTTCTGTTTAACACTCTGTTTTCAGGAATTTAATGTATCTTATGAGTTTGTTTTGTTTTGTTTTCACTTCGTGGTTTCATTGAGCTTCTTAGATACAATGAATACAGTTTAGATCAAATTTAGGAGCCATTATTCCATTAAATACATGTTTCTCTCCTTCCTTTTCTCCTTTTGGTTGTTCAATTACATGTATCCTAGACTACTTGATATTGTTCCATGGGTCACTGAGGACCTATTCATTTATTTTCAGTCCTTTGTATCTCCATGGTTCATTTTGGATAGTTTCTATTACTATATATTGCTATGTCTTCAAGTTCACTAAACTTTTCTTTTGCAGAATCTAATCTTTACATTTTTTCCCCTATCCAGTGGATTTTTTTTTAGAGATTTTTTTTTCACCTTAGAGGAATGTTATGCATTTATTAGAAATGAGGCTTACAAATGATTTTTTATGATATAGACAGATGCGTATGAGATGATGCACAATAAAATATATTCATTAAAAGCACAAATTTAAAAAAATAAAACAAATTATACAGTATGATCTAAAAATTTGAAAAGCATAGAGGACACCTGGGTGGCTCAGTTGGTTGTGCATCCACTTTTGATTTTGGCTCAGGTCATGATCCTAGGGTTGTGGGACCAAGCCCCTGCATCAAGTTCATGCTGAGCATGGAAACTGCTTAATATTCTCTCTTCCTCTGCCCCCTCCCCTGCTCTTGCTCTCTTTCTAAAAAAAATAATAAATACAATAAATTACAATACAATACAATACAATACAATACAATGCAATACAATACATAGGAAAATGGCCAGGATAAAATTGTATGTTGCTTCCAGGAGACAGGATCATATGAGTACTTAAACCGTTTCTTGAATCTCTTTATGCTCTCTTCCAAAACTTCTACAGAGAGCATTATATTGGGCTCAAAGTAAGAATGACAATCCTTTTTTAAAAAGTAGTGCAGAACTTTAAAAGAAGCTTTGAACTGTGCTCCTTTTAAGATGATCTTTTTTGTGTACAGTGCTTTATGGATGAAAAGTTGATTCTGACAACATAAATGGACATCAAGAAGGCATTATTATATGGCACAAAAACAGACACTCAATGAAACAGAATAGAGAACCCAGAAATGGACCCACAAACGTATGGCCAACTAATCTTTGACAAAGCAGGAAAGAATATCCAATGGAATAAAGACAGTCTCTTCAGCAAGCGGTGCTGGGAAAACTGGACAGCGATATGCAGAAGAATGAACCTGGACCTCTTTCCTACACCATACATAAAAATAAACTCAAAGTGGATGAAAGACCTCAATGTAAAACAGGAAGTCATCAAAATTCTCGAGGAGACAGCAGGCAAAAACCTCTTTGATCTTGGCCACAGCAAGTTTTTACTCAACACGATTCCAGAGGCAAGGGAAACAAAACCAAAAATGAACTACTAGGACCGCATCAAAATAAAAAGCTTCTGCACAGCGAAGGGAACAATCAGCAGAACTAAAAGGCAGCCGACAGAATGGGAGAAGATATTTGCAAATGACATATCAGATAAAGGGTTAGTATCCAAAATCTATAAAGAACTTATCAAACTCAATATCCAAAAAAACAAATAATCCAGTGAAGAAATGAGCAAAAGACATAAATAGACACTTCTCCAAAGAAGACATCCAGATGGCCAACTGACACATGAAAAAATGCTCAACATCACTCACTCATCATTAGGGAAATACAAATCAAACCACAATGAGATACCACCTCACACCTGTCAGAATGGCTAACATTAACAACTCAGGCAACAACAGATGTTGGCGAGGATGTGAAGAAAGAGGATCTCTTTTGCGCTGCTGGTGGGAATGCAAGCTGGTGCAGCCACTCTGGAAAACAGTATGGAGGATCCTCAAAAATTAAAAATAGAACTACCCTATGGCCCAGCAATTGCACTACTAGGTATTTATCCAAGGGATACAGCTATATGCTGTTTTGAAGGGACACATGCACCCCAATGTTTATAGCAGCACTATCAACAATAGCCAAAGTATGGAAAGAGCCCAAATGTCCATCCATGGATTAATGGATAAAGACGAATGCTCATTATGATAAGTATACTTTTTAATCCCCATCACCTATTTCACCCATCCCCTCACACACCTCTCCTCTGGTAACAATCCATTTGTTCTCTTTAGTTAACTGTTGGTTTCTAGGTTTCTCTCTCTTTCTCTCTCTCTCCTTTTTCTTTGCTCATTTGTTTTCTTTCTTAAATTCCACATATAAGTGAAATCCTATAATATTTATCTTTCTCTGACTTATTTTTCTTATCATTATACCCTATGGCTCCATCCAAGATTTACTTCTTTTTATGGCTGAATAATATCCAATTGTATATATATACCACCTTTTCTTTAACCATTCACCTATTGATGAACACTTGAGCTGTTTCCATAGTTTGGCTATCGTAAATAATGCTGCAGTAAACATAGGGATGAATGTATCTCTTTGAATTGATGTTTTTGTATTTTGGGGGTAAATGCCCAGTAATGCAATTACTGGATCATAGGATAGTTCTATTTTTAACTGTTTCAGGAACCTCCATTCTGTTGTCTACAGTGGCTGCACCAGTTTGCATTGTCACCAACAGTGCATGAGGGTTCCTTTTTCTCCACATCCTTGTTTGCCAATACTGGTTGTTTCTTGTGTTGTTAATTTTAGCTATTCTGACAGGTGTGAGGTCACTTCTCATTGTAGTTTTGTTTGCATTCCCTGATGATGAGTGATGTGAGCATCTTTTCATGTGTCTGTTGACCATCTGGATGTCTTTTGGAGAAATGTTTGTTCATGTCTTCTGCCCATTTTTTAATTGGATTATTTGTTTCTTGGGTGTTAAGTTTCATAAACTCTTTATATATTTTGGATACTAACCCTGTATCAGATATGTCATTTGCAAATATCTTCTCTCATTCAGTAGGTTGCCTTTTGGTATTTCCTTCACTGTGCAGAAACTTTTAATTTTTATGTAGTCCCAATAGTTTATTTTTACTTTTATTTCCACTGCCTCAGGAGACATATCTAAAATGTTGCTATAGCTGATGTTAGAGAAATTACTGTCTGTGCTCTTTTCTAAAATTTTTATGGTTTCAAGTCTCACATTTAGGTCTTTAAAAAAAATTTTTTTTAGTGTTTATTTATTTTTGAGAGAGAGAGAGAGAGAGAGCGAGCATGAGTGGGGGAGGGGAAGACAGAGAGGGAGACACAGAATCCGAAGCAGACTCCAGGCTCTGAGCCATCAACACAGAACCCGATACGGGGCAGAAACCCACAAACCATGAGATCATGACCTTAGCTGAAGTCGGATGCTTAACCGCCTGAGCCACCCAGGTGCCCCTCACATTTAGGTCTTTAATCTGTTTTGAGTTTATTTTTGTGTATGGTATAAGAAAGTGGTCCAGTTTTTCCAACACCATTTGTTGAAGAGACTGTCTTTTTCCCATTGGGTATTCTTTCCTGCTTTGTCAAAGATTAATTAACCATGTGATTCTGTGTATATTTCTAGGTTTTCTATTCTATTGATCTATATGTCTATTTTCATGCCAGTATCATGTTGTTTTGATTACTACAGACTTATAATATCACTTGAAGTCTAGAATTTTGATACCTTCAGTTTTGTTTTTCTTTTCAAAATTGCTTTGGCTATTTGAGGTCTTTTGTAGTTTTATACAAATTTTAGGATTATTTGTTCTAGTTCTGTGAAAAATGATGTTGATGTTTGATAGGGATTGCATTACTGAATCAATTTCATTGCTGGTAATCAGTGTTTTCAAATTTTCTATCTCTTTCTGCTTCAGTTTTGGTAGGTGATGTTTCTAGGAATTTACACATTTCTTCTATGTTGTCCAATTTGTGGGCATGTAGTTTTTCATAATATTCTCTTTTCATACATTTCTGTGACGTCTATTGCTATTTCTCCTCTTTGATTTCTGATTTTGTTTATTTGGGTGAGTCTGGCTAGAGGTGTATTAATTTTGTTGATCTTTTCAAGGAACCAGCTCCTGGTTTCATTGATCTGATCTTCTTCTTCTTTTTTTTAGTTTCTGTATCATTTATTTCTGCTCTATGTTTATTATTTCCTTCCTTATGCTGGTTTTGGGTTTTGTTTGTTTTTTAGATGTAAGGCTAGGTTGCTATTTGTGATTTTTCTTGCTTCTTGAGGTAGGCCTGTATTGCTATAAACTTTCTTTTTAGAACAAATTTTGCTACATCCCAAAGATTTTGCACCAGTGTGTTTTCATTTTCATTTGTTTCCATGTAACTTTTGATTTCTTCTTTGATTTCTTAGTTGATCCATTCATTGTTTAGTGGTATGTTATTTAACCTCCATGTATTTGTGCTCTTTCCAGGTTTTTTTCTTGTGGTTGATTTCTAGTTCCATAGTATTTTTGTCAAAAAAGTATGTATCAAAGCATGGTATGACCTTGATCTTTTTAAATTTGTTGAGACTTGTTTTGTGGCCTAACATGTGATGTATTGTAGATAATGTTCCACATGCACTTGAAAAGAATGTGTATTCTGCTGTTTAAGGATGGAATGTTCTGAATATATGTTAGGTCCATCTGGTCCAATGTGTCATTCAAAGCCACTGTTTCCTTATTGATTTTCTGTTTGGATGATCTGTCCATCAATGCAAGGGGGTATTAAAGTCCCCTACTATTGTTGTATTACTATCTATTAGCTCCTTTATGTTTATTATTAACTGCTTTACATATTTGTGTGCTTCATGTTGAGTATCTAAATATTTACAATTGTTAGATTTTGCTGTTGGATTTTCCTCTTTATTATTACATAGCATCTTTCTTTATCTCTTGTTACAGTCTTTGTTTTAGAGTCTTTTTGTCCAATATAAGTGTTGATACCCCAGCTTTCTTTTGACATCCATTTGCATGTTAAATGTATCTCTATCTCATTGTTTTCAACTTGCAGGTCTGAAATGAGTCTCTTGTAAGCAGAATATAGATGTGTCTTATTTTTTTTTATCTACTCTGTTGCCCTATGTCTTTTGATTGGAGCATTTAGTCCATTTACATTCAAAGTAATTATTAATATGTATTTGTTGCCATTTTGTTACTTGTTTTGTGGTTGTTTTATAGTTTTTTTTCTGATCTTCTCTTTCTTTCATGGTTTATAGACTTTCTTTTTTTTAAGTTTATTCATTTTGAAAGAGTGCATGAATGCATAAGTGGGGGAGAGACAGAGAGAGACAGAGAGAGAGAGAGAGACAGACAGACAGACAGAATTTGAAGTAGGCTCCCTGCTGTCAGTGTATAGCCCCACATGGGGCTCAATCTCATGAACAAGAGATGCTCAACCAACGGAGACACCCAGGCACCTTGGCTTTCTTTAGTGATATACTCGGATTCCTTTCTCTTTATTCTTTGCATAGCTATTACTGGTTTTTGATTTGTGGTTTCCATTAAGTTTGTATATAACATCTTGTGCATATAGCAGTCTATATTAAGATGATGGTTGCTTAAGTTTTAACCTATTCTTTACTCCTCTCTCTTCACCCCATGTTTCAGGCATATGATGCCATAGTTAACAAACATCCTTTATGAGTCCCTTGACTGATTTTTACAAGAATATTTATTTTTACTGCTTTTGTATTTTTTGCTTTTTAAACTCTCACTTGTGGTCTTTTTATTCCACTCATAAGTCCCCTTTAGTATTTCTTATAGGGCTGGTTTAGTGGTCATAAACTCCTTTAGTTTCTGTTTGTCTGGGAAACTCTTTATCTCTCCTTCTCTTCTGAATGACAGCATTGCTGGATAGAGTATTCTTGGCTGTAGAGTTTTCCCTCTCAGAACTTTGAATATATCGTGCCTGTCCCTTCTGGCTTTCAAAGTTTCTGCTGAAAAATCTGTTGATAGCCTTTGGGGTTTCCCATGTATGTAATTGTCTTCTTTTCTCTTGTTACCTTTAAGAATTTGTCTTTATCACTACTTTTAATTAATATGTGTCTTGTTGTGGACCTACTTTTGTTGAATTTGGGGGCAGGGATCTCTGTGCCTCTAGGATCTGGATATCTGTTTCTTCCCCCAGATTAGGGAAGTTTTCAGCTATTATTTCTTCAAATAAATTTTCTTCTCCCTTTTTGAATGTTATTCCATTTGATGGAGTCGTGAGTTCCTAAGACTATTCTCAACTTGCATGATTTTCTCCCCTCTCATTTGCTCAGCTTGATTACTTTCCATTACTCTGTCTTCCAGGTCATTAATTCCTTTCTCTGCTTTATCTAGCCTGCTATTTATTCCATCAAGTGTATTTTAATTTCATTTATTATGTTATTTATCTGTGATTGGTCTTTTTTATCTCTTTGTAAAGGGGTCACTGATGTCCTCCACTCTTTTCTCAAGTCCAGTGAGTATCTTTATGATCATTACTTTAAAATCTCTATCAGGCACATTACTTATATCCTTTTCACTTTGGTCTCTTGTTATGGTTTGGTCCTGTTCTTTAATTTGGGAGATATTCCTCTGTCTCCCCATTTTGTCTAACTCTGTGTCTTTTTCTGTGTGTTAGGAAAGTCAGCTATGTCTCTTGCTCTTGAAAGTAACAGCTTTATGAAGAAGATGTCCTGTAGTGCCCTGGAGTGCAGTGTCTCCTCTTTCCTAGGACCTGGCACTTCAGGGAGTGACTCCTATGTGTGTTTCTATGCCCTTCTTTTCAGTCCTAGCCTCTTTTCCTTTCAGTCCAGTTGTCCTCAGAGGCTCTCTTTGCCTGTTGTGGTCAGTGTTTGGTTCCTGGCCAAATGGGGTACATTTTAACAAGGTGTGCACTGGCCTGCTTGCAAAATAAGACCTGCTACCACCACTCCTGGAACCAAGGCCATGCAAAAGGTACAGGTGAGGATACAGGATATGGTGAGGTTTATGCTAGTCTTCTGGGAGGTGGGGGGTGGGTGGGTGTCCTGCAGCACCAGGACTGAGGCAAGCATGACTGGGAAGGGTGAATCTGCTAAAACGTGGTGGGGGGTGGAACTTGGTGTAAGCAAGTTAGGTAGCAAGTATTGGTGCCACACTGTTTCCTGCAGGTAGTAGTGTGTTTATATTGGGGACAGGGGAGGGAAATGGCACTTGCCAGCTCCTTTGCTCCTGGAGGGGTCTCCCTGTGATCCCTGCCTCTCTGGGCCATGCTCTGAGATGAGTAAATAACTCTCCCTCCCATCTGTCCATGGTGTTTTTCAAAATGCTGCTTCCCTACTGTATCTCTGCTGGCTGTTTGTTATGCTGTCTCTTTAAGTGTGGGGTCTCAGTTTCTTAATGCTTTCCAGGTTCTCCCAGAGCCAAGCCCTCCAATTTTTACAATTCCAGGCTTTAAGTCCAGCTGGTTGTAAGAACTCATGAAATTTGGACCCTCTCATTTTCAAAGCCAAATGTTATGCAGATTCCTTTTCCCCATGCAGGCTCCCTGGTGTGATAATCTGTTTTTCTTGCCCTTTTCTGTGCCACCTGCTCCCTCCCAACCATGGACAGCCATGGTCCATTTCATTCCCAACTGTGTCTTCACCCTTCCTACCTTCTTTGATGTGGCCTCTTCTCTACCTTTAGTTGTGGAGTTTGTTCTGTCAGCCTTTCAGATCATTTTCTGGGTTATTTATGCTGATGTGAATGTTATCTAGTTGTATCTATGAGATGAGGTGGGTTTAGGGTCCTCCTACTCTGCAACCTTCCCAGTCTCTCACCCTCAATAATCTCACAGATTTTTTTTCAAGTTTATTTATTTTTGAGACAGAGAGAGACAGAGCATGAATAGGGGAGGGTCAGAGAGAGAGGGAGACACAGAATCCGAAACAGGCTCCAGGCTCTCAGCTGTCAGCACAGAGCCCGATGTGGGGCTCGAACTCACGGACCATGAGATCATGACCTGAGCCGAAGTCGGATGCTTAACCGACTAAGCCACCCAGGCGCCCCTCACAAATTGTTTTTAATCTCTAGAAATTCCATTTGGTTCTTTTATATGTTTTCCACTTCTATCCTCCCTATATTGATATTTTCCTTTAATCAGCTTAAAAGGAATTATAATAACTGTTTTAAAGTACTTTTCTGTCAACTCCATCATTTCTATTGTCTAGTTTTTCTCCTAGTCATGGGTCACATTTTTCTGTTTCCTGGCATGTCTGGTAATTCTTAATTGGATGCTATAAATTATAAACTTTATTCTGATAAGTATCTGGACTTTTGTTTGATCTTAAATGTGTAGAGCATTTTTCTGGAAGCAGGTTAAGTTATTATCAGCTTCTTTTGATGTTTCTTTTAACCTTTGCTATGATTCATCTGGAGTTGCCTTTATTTTAGGTATAGGATAACCCCACTTCTAAGATGTGGCTCTTTTTGAAGTTTCTATTGAATGCCTTGAATGATTCAGGAGGACTCCTCACTCTGGCTAATGGTGAACTTACCTAATTTCTAGGACTGTGAATTCTGGGATCCATTCAGCTCATTTACTGTCTGACCTTTGTTTGTCTTACGTCACAGAGTTTCATCCTGTACACGCATATCTTATTATTTAGGAAAGACTCAAGGAGACACCCATGCAAATTTCTGTGGCTCATTGTCTCTTTCATTCTGTTTTTTCTTTTCTCTTGTACCCTGCCCCCATAGCTTCCAGTTGCCTGTATTCCTATCTCTGTCTCCTAAACTCGATGAGAATTCTGTTCTCTGGGATCCCCACCTTGCTCCATGATCCAAACTGTGTATCCAGACAAAAAGCTGGAGTGGATAGTTAGAGTATCATGGGGGTAAATATATATAATTTTTGCATGCATGGAATAATAGAGAATAGACTATCCCACATATACAATCTTTACTACTGAAACAAAAACAGTCCCTCTGCTATCTTAGGATCTAAGTTTATATAAATTTAAGCTTAATCTGATGAACATATGAAGTAAATTCATGGAAGAAAACTACTAAAGCCAACAGTATTTCTTCCCCCAGGCATTCCAGAAGAAAATGGGGGGTGGGACTGATATTTTAAGTTTTCCTCAGGATCTTCATTCAGTAAGATTAATTTAAAACTATTCTGGTGTACTGCAATGGATGTTAAGAGCAACCCGGGCAACATGATGGAAAGATGACTAGCCTGGGAATAAATAAACATGGATTCAAGTTTTGGTTATAACTGTTACTCTGTGATTTGGGGCTTCAATTCCCTTATCTATAAATGAGCCAAAGACTGGTGCTCTGCCCAATCCCAAGTTGTTTTCAGGATCAAACAAGCTAGTATACATGAAAGTTCTTCTAAAGTATGAAAGGTCAGATCATTATCAGAATGATTAAGATTATATTATGTTTGGAATGATTTAAGGCATCCATAGTAATGCTCCTAATTAGGAGAATCCAGTCAGATTATACATCATGAATATGATGGGGTCAGTAGGCTTGATAAGAGTCCTCAGATGCATATAGAGTCTGAGCAGAGTGGTGTGTGAGTACCACATGGCTAGATTGCAGCAGCCCCTATTTTGTCATGATGGGAACCCCCAGAAGCCAACCTTCAGATATCATTCTATGGAATGTTATCACCTCTGTGTTGTTTTAGGGTCTCCTTTTGTGGATCACTACTGCTGCAAGCTCTGTCCTTCCTGTTTAGTGCTCATGGCCAGTCCCAGCTCCCTCCCTCTCAGAACATTCTGCACTGGCTGGACTTCAGGTCTTCTCCCTGTTGTCCCTCCCCCATTAAGAAGTGCCATTCCTGGGCTGCCCACCCAGCCAGTTGGCATTCTTCTGGACTGTTACAGTCAGAAATTCTAATTAACTGTTGCTTAATTGTCAACCTAATTAAGGCACCTGCTAGGGAGATCAGCCCCTCTGATCCAGGTTCCTGCTGTAGCTGTCACAGTTAATTTGTTCCTGGATAATCAAGAGCTGACTATGGCCTTGTTTTCACCATGATTTTTGGCTATCTGTAAATTGGCTTCCACTTGGTAATCTGGATAATTGGGAATAGCCTATGCCATAGGGAAGGGCGCAGCTTCTCAAACTTTGCTGCTCAGAAGGTGGTCTTCCAACCAGCAGGACTAGCATCACCTGGAGCTACTTAGAAATGAAAGATCTCAGGTCCTGCCTCAGATACATTGAATCATCATGCTCATTTTAGCCAGAGCTGCAAGTGACTTGAGTTTGAGAACCACTATTCTAGACTAAGCCATAAGCCTCAGAGAGCAGTGGGGAGTTGCCAGAGGCACCAGCAAGCATACAGGGACAGCATCTCCCATGGTGTGAAATGGACAATGACTACATTGGAGGAATAAAGGGGAAGTCTGTTACCACCAGTGTGGAGGGGAAGGCATTGGATTGCTCTCAAGGTGAGAACCAGAGGATTCTGACTCTTTACTGGGAAATTTCACCTTATCAGCATAGAGGAAGTGACAATTTGAGTGGGGCAGCCCACCCAAGTAAGAGTCCAAGTAAGCTCTAAAGACACATTAATATATGAATAAATTCTTGGGGCGCCTGGGTGGCTCGGTTGGTTAAGCGTCCGACTTCAGCTCAGGATCTTGCAGTTCATGGGTTCGCGCCCCACGTTGGGCTGTGCTGACAGCTCAGAGCCTGGAGTCTGCTTTGGATTCTGTGTCGCCCTCTCTCTCTGTTCCTCCCCCATTCGTGCTCTCTCTCTCTGTCTCAAAAATAAATAAAGCTTAAAAAAAATTAAAAGAAATATAGTAATAAACTCTTATCTCTGAATAAGTCTAATTTCAAAACAGCAACATTCATCTAACATACTTAAACAAAATCAAAATGAACAAGAGTATAGAATGAAGCAAGGATTTATACCAAAAAGCCAAAAACAAAACAAAACAAACCCAAACAACCAACATTTTCGGACATGAATACATTGAAAAAAATGACACACACAATTCTGTTAAGTGTTTGCCCTGTTTGGTACCAGGGAGAACAGACAAGAAGATGGCACCACAGAGGAATCATGGAAAGAGGTTGAGATAAGGAATTAAAAGACCTGGATTTGAATTTTGTTTCCACCTTAAAACTTAATAGTGTCAAACCTTAAACTTTGTTGACAATCTTTGATAAAAGGCTCATAATACAAGTGTCAAGGGGGTGTTGTGGGAATCAGCTAGGATGGCTGGAAAACACCTACCTCGCCTGGCACCTGTGTCATTACACAGTGTTTTATTCATCCCTCCATTCCTCAACCCAAGATGATGTTGCTCTTGGCAGGGCCTGAGGCTGGCTGCACTTCTGGGCATGGGAGGCTTCAGGGCAAACTCCTCCCTCTTGTAACGTCAAACATTCTCTTTAATAAAGGAGTCATTTTCAGGTCTTTGAGTGGAGTTCTGGTTCATGTGCCCAAGATTAGGAACCCATTCCAGCCTTTGCACTGGCCAGAAAGATGCAACACAAAAGTGAGATTCATCTCTCCTAGCCAATTTTGAAAAACATGAAACTCCCTCAGTCTTCTCCAGGTATTTATTTATATTTTTTCTACAGTTTTGCTTAATATGGAGAACTTGCTTTGTCTTAGCCCAAAGAGACCTAGAAATACTCCTTTCAATTATATTTTAAGCCAACCTGATCATATAAATGGAATTCAGAGTATCCTGATATATAGCAAGTCTCAGCAGAAAATCAGAAAAGAGAAGAAAAAATATCAAGTATATCAGGTAGATAGAAAATTTATGTGTATTAATTATTTTTAGTCTTAAGTGAAGTAGAAAGGAGAAAAAATAAACTAGAAGAAAAGAGGTGAACAAAATCATTGAGAGAAGTTTTGATTATAAAATAAGACTTAGGTAGCAGATTTTATATACCTAAAGGCTGAGCCAAATAAATATTCAGCCATGCAGCACATCATGCAACAGCAGTGAGAGCAAGGAAGGTACAGGCCACAAATGAATGAGGCATTAATGAAACATTAAAAGCCTCTTCTCACTGGATAGTCAGTACAAGATGTGCTGAAGCATAAAGATGTGCAATTTCATAAATAGTATGGCTAAACAAGTGGGTGGAAAAAACACTCAAACCCGTGTAACTCGTGAAGATATTGTAAAAGATTTTATGAAATGCCTTGGGAAAAAAATATGGCAATCTACTCATGGATGTTGGTGGGCAATTTTGTGCACATTTATAGTTCTACATTAGTTTTCCTCTTCTAAATCTTTCACTTTGTTGTTTAATAAAAGGGGGGGTTGGGGGACCAAACAAACAAAAAGCACACGAAAGTGGGGTGCCTGGGTGGCTCAGTCGGTTAAGTGTCTGACTTTGGCTCAGGTCATGATTTCACCATTCGTGAGTTTGAGCTTTGCATTGGGCTCTGTGCTGACAGCTCAGAGCCTGCAGCCTGCTTCAGATTCTGTGTCTCCCTCTCTCTCTGTGTCCCTCCCCTTCTTGTGCTCTTTCTCTCTCTCTCAAAAATAAATAAACATTAAAAAAAAAACACACAAAAAAGAGGGAGGAATGGAGGAGAGAGAATCTATAAAAAATACAATTGGGAATTTCTTTCTATTTGAGATAACAAAAGAAAAGGATCTAGGGATCATAGTGAACCCCCCCCACACACACACACAAATTAAGGCAGCATTACAGTGTACTTAGATAAAATGTTAGTGTATTTGCTGTTGTGGCTAAGAACAAGAATACAGTGTGTTTTAGAAAGAGCATTGGACTGGAACCAGGAGTTACTAGAAATGACTGCCATGCACATTGTGTTAACAAAGATTCTATGGTTCTGTTAAGACTCAGTGGGAAGTAGTACAGGACTGATTTCTGCCAGAGATTACTGGTGCATATTAGATAAACCAGTAAGTTCATTCATATTGCTATGAAAAAGCTCTGGGAATCTGGATATTTTTTCTAATTTATTTAAGCCTAAATTTCCTCATCTATAAAACAACGAGGACAAACAAAATAATCTCTTCCATGAGGCTCTGAGGGAACCTGGGAGCACAGCTGGGTTGGGACAGGATGGCCACTGTCACTGCTGGATTCCATGATCAAGTGAAGTATCCAGAACGAGGGTCAAATCAAGTCTATCTACCTGAAAAGGCCACATTCAGGCTCTGGAAAGGCCAACATAAACGCCATGTCTGAGCTGGAATTAAGGTTTGGATCTCAGAGTCAAAAATTCCAACTCAAGACTTAAGGTCAGAGTAATACAGTTTGAAAAAAATAAATAAGAGGGAGGAATTCTTATTGAAGCAAAATCCTGGTGTCATCCTAATTCTCTCTCTTCTTTAAATTCCCTCCTAAAATGGACAGGAAAATCAGGCCAGCAAAAGAAAACCCATGGATCACATCTTTAATAAGACTAAGTGACAAGATATCCCACAAGACCTAAAACATGTATAAGTAGGACAAAGCATCTGCCAACAAAAAGACCTTCGCAGGTCCCGCAAGAGATGTGCAGCTTGCAGAAGGGAGGGAAGAGCACAAGGAGGGACCCCACTTGCATGGAAACCTCTGCAAGTGCTTCTGAAAACAACTGGCAAAATGGAAGTAACCTCTGCAGGTTCCTGTGTGGGTGTGAATGCAGAAGGCCACGGGAATCTGCTGAGTGGCAGTGGGAAGATCAGAGAGTGCCCCATTCCTTTGACAAAATCTCCCTTCCAGAAGTACAATGAAGCAACTGCAAGTATTAAGTCAGATTGGCAGAGTCAGAACTAGGGCGCTGATACTGAAATATGAAAAAAGGCAAAAAAGCCAGATCGCAAGAGGCCATTTTTTGTTGCTTCCTGGTAACAACAAAGGAAAAAGGCTTTGAGCAACGAAGCTAGGAAAACTACCCTGAACCATCCCACCTTGTACACTGGACTCTCCCTAAAGTACAGGAAAATGCTCCTTATTTAAACATTATCAGCAACAAAAAAAGAATTGTGATTTAATTCTATATAAAGACCTATGAATAAAAATAGAGCCTAAAATAATATGACAGAACTGAAATAATAAATATCTTGTGTAGGTTTGGGGCACCTGGGTGGCTCAGTCAGTTAAGCGTCTGGCTTCAGCTCAGGTCATGATCTCACAGATCATGGGTTCAAGCTCCGTGTCGGGCTCTTGCTGACACTCGGAGCTTGGAGCCTGCTTTGGATTCTGTGTCTCCCTCTCTCTGCCCCTCCCCTGCTTGTGCTGGCTCTCTCCCTCTCTCTCTCAAAAATAAACATTAAAAAAATATCTTGGGTAGTTTAAAATATATGTCTAGGAGAGTTACTAGGAAGATGGCGGCATAGGAGGACACTGGGCTCACCGTGCGTCCTGCTGATCACTTAGATTCCACTTACACCTGCCTAAATAACCCAGAAAACTGCCAGAGGATTAGCAGAACGGAGTCTCCGGAGCCAAGCGCAGACGAGAGGCCCACAGAAGAGGGTAGGAAGGGCGGCGAGGCGGTGCGCGCTCCACGGACTGGCAGGAGGGAGCCGGGGCAGAGGGGCGGCCCGCCGGCCAAGCAGAGCCCCCGAGTCTGGCAGGCAAAAGCGGAGGGGCCTGACGGACTGTGTTACTGTGTTCCGACAGCAAGCGCGACTTAGCATCTGGGAGGTCACAAGTTAACAGCTCTGCTTGGAAAGCGGGAAGGCTGGAGGACAAAGGGAGGGAGAGTTGCTGAGCCCCTGGATGTCAGAGCTCAGTTTGGCGGGGAACAAAGGTGCTCGACAGCGCCATCTCCCTCGCCCATCCCCCAGCCAAAATCCCAAAGGGAACCAGTTCCTGCCAGGGAACTTGCTCGCGCAGCGCAAACACCCAACACTGTGCTTCTGCGGAGCCACCCCTCTGGCAGCGGGTCTGACTCCCTCCCGCTGCCACAGGGCCCCTCCTGAAGTGGATCACCTAAGGAGAAGCGCCCCTCCTGCCCCCATGCACCTTGCCTACCCACCCCAGCTAATACGCCAGATCCCCAGCACCACAAGCCTGGCAGTGTGCAAGTAGCCCAGACGGGCCACACCACCCCACAGTGAATCCCGCCCCTAGGAGAGGGGAAGAGAAGGCACACACCAGTCTGACTGTGGCCCCAGGGGTGGGCTGGGGGCAGACATCAGATCTGACTGCGGCCCCGCCTACCAACTCCAGTTATACACCACAGCACAGGGGAAGTGCCCTGCAGGTCCGCACCACTCCAGGGACTATCCAAAATGACCAAACGGAAGAATTCCCCTCAAAAGAATCTCCAGGAAATAACAACAGCTAATGAACTGATCAAAAAGGATTTAAATAATATAACAGAAAGTGAATTTAGAATAATAGTCATAAAATTAATCGCTGGGCTTGAAAACAGTATAGAGGACAGCAGAGAATCTCTTGCTACAGAGATCAAGGGACTAAGGAACAGTCAGGAGGAGCTGAAAACCACTTTAAACGAGATGCAAAATAAAATGGAAACGTCCACGGCTCGGATTGAAGAGGCAGAGGAGAGAATAGGTGAACTAGAAGATAAAATTATGGAAAAAGAGGAAGCTGAGAAAAAGAGAGATAAAAAAATCCAGGAGTATGAGGGGAAAATTAGAGAACTAAGTGATACACTAAAAAGAAATAATATAAGCATAATTGGTATCCCAGAGGAGGAAGAGAGAGGGAAAGGTGCTGAAGGTATACTTGAAGAAATAATAGCTGAGAACTTCCCTGAACTGGGGAAGGAAAAAGGCATTGAAATCCAAGAGGCACAGAGAACTCCCTTCAGACGTAACTTGAATCGATCTTCTGCACGACATATCATAGTGAAACTGGAAAAATACAAGGATAAAGAGAAAATTCTGAAAGCAGCAAGGGATAAACGTGCCCTCACATATAAAGGGAGACCTATAAGACTCGTGACTGATCTCTCTTTTGAAACTTGGCAGGCCAGAAAGGCATGGCAGGAGATCTTCAATGTGATGAACAGAAAAAAATATGCAGCCAAGAATCCTTTATCCACCAAGTCTGTCATTTAGAATAGAAGGAGAGATAAAGGTCTTCCCAAACAAACAAAAACTGAAGGAATTCGTCACCACTAAACCAGCCCTACAAGAGATCCTAAGGGGAATCTGTAAGACAAAGTACCAGAGACATCACTACAAGCATAAAACATACAGACATCACAATGACTCTAAACCCGTATCTTTCTATAATAACACTGAATGTAAATGGACTAAATGCGCCAACCAAAAGACATAGGGTATCAGAATGGATAAAAAAACAAGACCCATCTATTTGCTGTCTACAAGAGACTCATTTTAGATCTGAGGACACCTTTAGATTGAGAGTGAGGGGATGGAGAACTATTTATCATGCTACTGGAAGCCAAAAGAAAGCTGGAGTAGCCATACTTATATCAGACAAACTAGACTTTAAATTAAAGGCTGTAACAAGAGATGAAGAAGTGCATTATATAATAATTACAGGGTCTATCCATCAGGAAGAGCTAACAGTTATAAATGTCTATGCACCGAATACGGGAGCCCCCAAATATATAAAACAATTACTCATAAACATAAGCAACCTTATTGATAAGAATGTGGTAATTGCAGGGGACTTTAACACTCCACTTACAGAAATGGATAGGTCATCTAGACACACAGTCAATAAAGAAACAAGGGCCCTGAATGATGCATTGGATCAGATGGACTTGACAGATATATTTAGAACTCTGCATCCCAAAGCAACAGAATATACTTTCTTCTCGAGTGCACATGGAACATTCTCCAAGATAGAGCATATACTGGGTCACAAAACAGCCCTTCATAAGTATACAAGAATTGAGATCATACCATGCATACTTTCAGCCCACAATGCTATGAAGCTTGAAATCAACCACAGGAAAAAGTCTGGAAAACCTCCAAAAGCATGGAGGTTAAAGAACACCCTACTAACGAATGAGTGGGTCAACCAGGCAATTAGAGAAGAAATTAAAAAATATATGGAAACAAAAGAAAATGAAAATACAACGATCCAAATGCTTTGGGATGCAGCGAAGGCAGTCCTGAGAGGAAAATACGTTGCAATCCAGGCCTATCTCAAGAAACAAGAAAAATCCCAAATACAAAATCTAACAGCACACCTAAAGGAAATAGAAGCAGAACAGCAAAGGCAGCCTAAACCCAGCAGAAGAAGAGAAATAATAAAGATCCGAGCAGAAATAAACAATATAGAATCTAAAAAACGGTAGAGCAGATCAACGAAACCAAGAGTTGGTTTTTTGAAAAAATAAACAAAATTGACAAACCTCTAGCCAGGCTTCTCAAAAAGAAAAGGGAGATGACCCAAATAGATAAAATCTTGAATGAAAATGGAATTATTACAACCAATCTCTCAGAGATACAAACAATTATCAGGGAATACTATGAAAAATTATAGGCCAACAAATTGGACAACCTGGAAAAAATGGACAAATTCCTAAATACCCACACTCTTCCAAAACTCAATCAGGAGGAAATAGAAAGCTTGAACAGACCCATAACCAGCGAAGAAATTGAATCGGTTATCAAGAATCTCCCAACAAATAAGAGTCCAGGACCAGATGGCTTCCCAGGGGAGTTCTACCAGACATTTAAAGCAGAGATAATACCTATCCTTCTCAAGCTATTCCAAAAAATAGAAAGGGAAGAAAAACTTCCAGACTCATTCTATGAAGCCAGTATTACTTTGATTCCCAAACCAGACAGAGACCCAGTAAAAAAAGAGAACTACAGGCCAATATCCCTGATGAATATGGATGCAAAAATTCTCAATAAGATACTAGCAAATCAAATTCAACAGCATATACAAAGAATTATTCACCATGATCAATTGGGATTCATTCCTGGGATGCAGGGCTGGTTCAACATTCGCAAATCAATCAACGTGATACATCACATTAATAAAAGAAAAGATAAGAACCATATGATCCTGTCAATCGATGCAGAAAAGGCCTTTGACAAAATCCAGCACCCTTTCTTAATAAAAACCCTTGAGAAAGTCGGGATAGAAGGAACATACTTAAACATCATAAGAGACATTTATGAAAAGCCCACAGCTAACATCATCCTCAACGGGGAAAAACTGAGAGATTTTCCCTGAGATCAGGAACACGACAGGGATGCCCACTCTCACCGCTGTTGTTTAACATAGTGTTGGAAGTTCTAGCATCAGCAATCAGACAACAAAAGGAAATCAAAGGCATCAAAATTGGCAAAGATGAAGTCAAGCTTTCACTTTTTGCAGATGACATGATACTATACATGGAAAATCCGATAGACTCCACCAAAAGTCTGCTAGAACTGATACATGAATTCAGCAAAGCTGCAGGATACAAAATCAATGTACAGAAATCAGTTGCATTCTTATACACTAACAATGAAGCAACAGAAAGACAAATAAAGAAACTGATCCCATTCACAATTGCACCAAGAAGCATAAAATACCTAGGAATAGATCTAACCAAAGATGTAAAAGATCTGTATGCTGAAAACTATAGAAAGCTTATGAAGGTAATTGAAGAAGATATAAAGAAATGGAAAGACATTCCCTGCTCATGGATTGGAAGAGTAAATATTGTCAAAATGTCAATACTACCCAAAGCTATCTACACATTCAATGCAATCCCAATCAAAATTGCACCAGCATTCTTCTTGAAGCTAGAACAAGCAATCCTAAAATTCATATGGAACCACAAAAGGCCCCGAATAGCCAAAGTAATTTTGAAGAAGAAGACCAAAGCAGGAGGCATCACAATCCCAGACTTTAGCCTCTACTACAAAGCTGTAATCATCAAGACAGCATGGTATTGGCACAAAAACAGACACCTAGACTAATGGAATAGAATAGAAACCCCAGAACTAGACCCACAAACGTATGGTCAACTAATCTTTGACAAAGCAAGAAAGAACATCCAATGGAAAAAAGACAGTCTCTTTAACAAATGGTGCTGGGAAAACTGGACGGCAACATGCAGAAGGTTGAAACTAGACCACTTTCTTACATCATTCACAAAAATAAACTCAAAATGGATAAAGGACCTGAATGTGAGACAGGAAACCATCAAAATCCTAGAGGAGAAAGCAGGAAAAGACCTCTCTGACCTCAGCTGTAGCAATCTCTTACTCGACACATCCCCAAAGGCAAGGGAATTAAAAGCAAAAATGAACTATTGGGACCTTATGAAGATAAAAAGCTTCTGCACAGCAAAGGAAACAACCAACAAAACTAAAAGGCAACCAACGGAATGGGAAAAGATATTTGCAAATGACATATCGGACAAAGGGCTAGTATCCAAAATCTATAAAGAGCTCACCAAACTCCACACCCGAAAAACAAATAACCCAGTGAAGACATGGGCAGAAAACATGAATAGACACTTCTCTAAAGAAGACATCCGGATGGCCAACAGGCACATGAAAAGATGCTCAACTTCGCTCCTTATCAGGGAAATACAAATCAAAACCACACTCAGATATCACCTCACACCAGAGCCGCCAAAATGAACAAATCAGGAGACTATAGTTGCTGGAGAGGATGTGGAGAAACGGGAACCCTCTTGCACTGTTGGTGGGAATGCAAATTGGTGCAGCCACTCTGGAAAACAGTGTGGAGGTTCCTCAAAGAATTAAAAATAGACCTACCCTATTACCCAGCAGTAGCACTGCTAGGAATTTACCCAGGGGATATAGGAGTACTGATGCATAGGGGCACTTGTACCCCAATGTTTATAGCAGCACTCTCAACAATAGCCAAATTATGGAAAGAGCCTAAATGTCCATCAACTGATGAATGGATAAAGAAATTGTGGTTTATATACACAATGGAGTACTACAGGGCAATGAGAAAGAACGAAATATGGCCCTTTGTAGCAACGTGGATGGAACTGGAGAGTGCGATGCTAAGTGAAATAAGCCATACAGAGAAAGACAGATTCCATATATTTTCACTCTTATGTGGATCCTGAGAAACTTAACAGAAACCCATGGGGGAGGGGAAGGAAAAAAAAAAAAGAGGTTAGAGCGGGAGACAGCCAAAGCATAAGAGACTGTTAAAAACTGAGAACAAACTGAGGGTTGATGGGGGGTGGGAGGGAGGGGAGGTTGGGGGATGGGTATTGAGGAGGGCACCTTTTGGGATGAGCACTGGGTGTTGTATGGAAACCATTTTGACAATAAATTTCATATATTGAAAAAAATATTATCAAGCATAAACAAAAACAACTCCAATAAAAATATAATAATAATAAATAAAATAAAATAAAATATATGTCTAACTGAAATACAGTCCTTACAGGGGAACATCAATTAAAACGACAGTGGGTCTCATCTGCCACCGTGGAGAACAGAAGAAAGTGGCACATATTTTTCAAGTGCTGAAAGAAAAAAAAAAGTCAACTGCAAATTCGATATCCAGTGAGACTATTCCTGAGGAATAAAGGTGAAATAAAGACCTCAGGTGAAGGAAAACTAAAGGAATTTGTCACTAGCAGACCTACCAGCAAAGGACAGAAATTGGCAGAATGTATGCAAAAAAGACCAATTATATGCTGTCTAAAAGAAATTCACTTCAATTTCAATGACATTAGGTAGGTTAACAGAAAAAGGATGCAAATAGATATACCATGAAAACATTCATTTAAAAATTAAAAATGTAATAGTTAAAGTTATTTTAAAAATATTTATAGTGATATCACCTATTTCATTGTTGATATTAAGTTAAAATGATTAACATTTGTTTATTTTTAATTCAGAATTTTAATTTTTTAGTCAGCAGACTTTATTAATATATGATAAAGTAGACTTAGGGCAAAGAAAATTACTAGAACATAGAGAGGCATTACATAATGATAAAAGAAGTCACCAAAAGACATAATTATCCTAAGAGCCTTAAAATATGTGAAACAAAAACTTAATGTGCAAAAAAAAAAAAAAAAAAAGAAGAAAAAAGAAAAGAAACTGACAAATCCACAGTTCTAGTTGGAAACTTCAACACCCTCCTTCAGCAACTGATAGAACTACCAGACTAAAAATTAGCAGGGATATAGAATATCTGAATAACACAATCAACCAATGAATCTAATTGTTATATATTGAGTACTCCACCCAATAACGGCGGAATACACATCCCCACCCACCACCAAAAACCCACGAACATTCACAAAGATAGACCATAATCTGGGTCATAAAAATTTTTTCAACAAATTTAAAATAAATTGAATCATAAACAGTATATTTTCTGACCATAATGGAATCAAACTACAAATTAGTAACAGAAAAACAACAGAAAAAAAATTATAAACATGAGGAAATAATAATACACTTCTAAATATCCATAGGTCAAAGAGAAAGCCTCAAAGAAAATTTAAAATAAGTACACAGAACTGAATATAAATTAAAAATATATTAAAATATGTGGGATGCATTGAAAGCAGTTCTGAGAAGAAATCTCATAGTACTAAATGGTTACATTAGAAAAGAGTAAAGGCTCATAAATTATTTGAGTTCTTATCTCAAAACAATACGAAAGACAAAAAAAGAAAAGAAAAATAACTCCAAAAAAAAGTATAAGGAAGACAAAAATAAAGATCAGAGCAGATGATGATGAAATTGAAAATAGGAAAACAGGAGAAAAATCAGTGAAACAAAAAGATGTTTCTTTGAAAAAAGCCATTAACATTAGTAAAGCTTTAGCAAGAATGATACCAATAAAAAGAAGGAAGACACATATTATCATCAGAAATTAAATAGGGATTATCACTACAGATCCTATAGCCACTAAACAGCTAATTAGAGGGTGATATGAGGGGAAATATCAGAGTAAGGACCTACAAAATTATCTCCTCCATAAAAGCAATGAGAAAACTGGCAAAAATTGTTAAAAATCAACTTTTCTTTAGAACTTTGGAAAGGTTTTGCAGCAATCCAGGATGCATCTGTTCAAGATAAATGTTGGAATCTCAGTAAGAACTGTGAGCTCTTTAGTGCTCTGTGAGCAACTATACTTACTTACACTATACTTACACTACAATTATACTGAGAAAATATGCTGATGCCTAAATGAGTAGGACTCTCTATGTATTAAAGCTGAATGATGGATGAGGAATTCCTATAGGATGGTGATGCGGTCAACATAGTTAACATCACCCATCACTGATATACTGGCCCTTGGTGGATGGGTTTTTTTAAAATCAGGCACAGACTTTATAGGATTCATAGAGTATAAAAATAAACTATGGGAAACATCCCAACCATCTGTGACACAGATGCACAGTGAGCAGGAGATGGTGTGGATTTCTGTAGAAAGTGACCATTAGTCATTCTTCAAGCTTGGAACTTGTTGCCAAAAGTGGAAACCAGCTCTTAGTGTTAGTAGAGTTATTGGCTGAGAGTTAATGAGGCTATTGATCAGACAAAAGCTCTGTGGTCTTTTCTTCTTTGGAAACTCCCTGAGCCTCAGCATGCACAGCATTACAATAGACATTTTTCTCCACAAATCCTTTCCACAATGTCCCGGTAAATCTTCTTCACAAAGTCATCCTTAAATATCTAACTGTTTCATATACACCTAGCAATTGGTTTCCATTCTCCAGAATCATGTGGTAAAAAAGCAAGCAAGTAGGCTAAGAAGAAATTAAAGACATAAAACAATCATACCTATTCTGCATTGTCTTCATTTACAGCTGTTTCTGAAAGGGCCCTGTACCCACTTCTTGGATTCCCTCACTATACACCCCCCTGCTCTTTACTCAGGGCATTAAAGGACTGTACCCACCAAGGACTCCCCAGGTGACTGTATGCACATGAGGGTTCCCACCTACATTTTTTAAAGCCACCTTCCATTAAAACTGGGAAGGCAAAATCAACAGGATGTTGTGGCATCCCTGCACAGAAAATAATGATCTTAGGTGATAAAGGTCGAAGGTTGTCAATAAAATGTGTACATGCTCACAGGGGAAGCAAAACACCAGTCAATGTATGGAGCACAGAGCTTTTAAAGAAGGAAAACCTCAGTGAACACATGAAAGTAAAGTATACATTTCATATCTGTTTGCCAAGAATTGAAGCTGTAGGCTTACTGAAATGAACCTAAATTACACATAGATACGGATATATATGTATAGATGGGTATAGATAGGCACACGTGCACATACATACAAAACCACATACAGAGAAAGCTTTTACTGCATGTCTTAATTTTACTGTTTGCTGGGCTCTTGCTAAGCAGGAAAGCCTTTCTGTAGAATAATTAATTTACCTGCAAGTTTGAGCACTTGTTGAATAGAAAAACTGCTCACAAATGCCACATGCCTAACCGTTGTTTGGTTTTAGTTACCTGGGTTTTGTAGATGTTAATGAGTGTGCAATTCTTGACAGGCATGGGGAAAGATTTCTTTTTCTGAAACTCACACCAAAGCCTTGAGAGTTCAGGCAGAGGCAGGCTGAGGTCTCTACTGGAGACTGTCAATTTCTTCGCTGCAGGTGAAGACAGTCCTTCACAAGCAGAACGACTGCTCTGGGCCCACAGTATGTCCTCATTCCTTTCAGAATAAGACACAGAGTTAGCTTGATTTGCCCCAACTATAAGTGGGACAAGTAGGGGAAAACCATGGTGAAATCATATGAAGACCAAAACAAGGGGTTCCAGATTTAAAACTAACCAGTACCACCATCCCCAACAACAACAACAACAACAAAATCTCTGCATGCTTTAGCATCTTGTACTAGGAATTACCTCCCCAGAAGGGAAGCTTTCCACTGTTTGTTTTTAGAGCTTACCATTTAATGAAAAAGACAGGATTTCTATTTCCATGGCTCAGAGATTTTCAGTGATCCCTCTGTAGACTTGGTTTGATCTCCTATTCTCTACATGCTCTTTAGTAGAGAAAATCCACCCATGTACATCCTGGGCCTAATTTCTGTACATCAGTGTTTTGTACTGTCACCACTGTAGCTACTTAGAATATCTTAGTGAACTTCCTGCTTACATGAAGAGAACCTAGGTTTAGCAGGTATTAGAATAGGAAACAGTGCCCCCTGGAGGAAGACAGTGAAACAAAGCTGGAAGAAAAACTGCCAGTACAAGACAACCAGTGAATAAGGGGTGGCCCTAAAGCTCCCTTAATTTGTGCAGCTCTTCTTTGATGTTCCCAACTGTGAAATGGGTATTCTCACATCAATTTTCCTGTTCATCTTCTTATACTTGAAAGTGTATATAATACCATGAAGATCAGAGGTCCTTGACATTTTCCTCCTAAAGGAACCACTTTCAATTTATCCAAAACTTTATGTGTTCCTATATCTGGCTATTTTCAAAATCAGTAAGAGATACCATCAATGGGAAAATTGTGAAACATGAGGAAATTGATTAATCATGGGGTTTCATGCATATATATTGGGGAAGAAGGCAATGGGCTGTCACTTCTTTCTGTTATAGAGATTAGAGGTCCTGGGGTTTCCCAGACTCCCTGGCTTAGGCAGAGGTGACCATGCCTTTCTATGGGGTGGTCCCTGGCCTAGAAGTCCACTGGTTTTGGTCACAATTGTCTAATATCTACCGACTCACTGGAGACTAAAGGATACACCACCGCTATTTTTATTATTATCCTTCTGGTTTCCACATAGTTACTCTGAGCAATATGCTTATGGCTAATTCTTTAGTTTTATTCTCTATGTAACATAGGGTTGGTATTATTATTATTATTTTGCCCTTTAAATACTTCCCTAAAGTCATAACATTGGTTTCTTTTTTTTTTTTTTTTGGGGGGGGGTTGGTAAAAAACCCCAAAAAAACAAAAAACAAACAAAAAAACCCCCAACCAACTGACCAATGAAAGCTATCTACAGCCAGCAATTCCATGGTTAGGAATATACCCAAGAGAAATTAAAACATGTCTACACAAAGTATTGTATGCAAATGTTCACATTAACATTTTAAATCCTCATTTATAAGAGCTAAATGCTTTAAACAATCCAAATATCAATGAAATGGTAAATAAACAAAATGTGGTATTTCCATAGGATGGAATACCATTCAGCAGTAAAAAGGGACTAAATATTGAGACATGTGACAATATGGATGAACCTGAAAGGCTATGTTAAAGGAAAGAAGCCATACTCAAGAGTTTATGTATCATATGATTCCATTTATGGAAAATTTCTGGTAAGGGCAAAACTATAGAGACAAAGATCAGTGGTTGCTTGGGGCTGAAGGTGGGCAGAGTGATTGATCTCAAACAGGCATGCAGGATTTTTTTGGGTAATGGATGTGTTCTAAAACTAGATTGTAATAGTTGCATAACTACCTTCATTTATTAAAAATCATCAAACTGTGGACTTAAAATAGGCAAAGTTGGGGCGCCTGGGTGGCTCAGTCAGTTAAGCGTCCGACTTCGGCTCAGGTCATGATCTCACAGTTCGTGAGTTCGAGCCCCGCGTCGGGCTCTGTGCTGACAGCTCGGAGCCTGGAGCCTGCTTCACATTCTGTGTCTCCCTCTCTCTCTGCCCCTTCCCTGCTCATGCTGTGTCTCTCTCTGTCTCAAAAATAAATAAACATTAAAAAAAATTAAAAAAAATAGGCAAAGTTGATGGCTTGTAAATTATAACTCATGCTGAAATACAAAAACCCCAAATTAAAAAAGAAAACATCATCTCTAGCTTCATGAAGACTGTATCCTTAAAAAAATATTCTGATAATTAAACTTCATGGCTATTGAGTTATTGACCTTAGGAATTTATTTTTGGCATGCTAGCATAAGTCATTCATGCCAAAATTTAGGTGGCAAAAGAACACCATTGTTTAGGGTACATCAGCTAGGATTCTGCCTAAATGGAGGTGAGGGGTGCAAGTTGAGAATGGCAGGTACTACAGAGCCCCATGGAAAGCAGCAAGGTCTAGAGTGGAAGAAGGCTGGGACTCAGGAAAGGTGGCTAATGCTACTTCATTATTCCCATCTGTAACCCAGGTATGGAAGTTGAGAATAAATCTTTGGGTTTGGCGTTCTGAAAAATGCAGGGTTCAGAGCCCAGCTCAGGGTCTGAGCAACATGAAGTCAGGGGGTCAGCCACAGAGCTGCAGGAGTCCTGGCTGGAACAGCAAGAAATTAGGGGGATTCTAGGCTTATGTTGACTTTGTATCCCAGTGTCAACATTATAGTCTGTTATTGGGATATAAATAAATGTACTATTCATGCAGGGACATGGCTCATAGTTATGAATTTAGAAAATGTAGCTCTTGTATTGGTACAAACCAAAGGATTTGTGAACCAGAAGCTTCAAATGTACTTCTCATATAAGGGATTATAGAAAGAAAGCAAAAGAAATACTCTTTCCTTACCACCTTGATTTTCGGAGTTTTTTGTGAAGACCTCGAAGCAACAGTGATTTTTTAATAAGTATTCTCATCCAGCCAAAAAACACCATTGTAACCTCTGTGATACAGCCAGATGTTATTATCAGGAACAATGTTGGGACAGGAGGCTCTAATTCCTTTCTGCCTGTACTCAGCACTCTCAGGTTCATCTTGGAGGTGTTATCCACCTCTCTTTCTTAAAGCTTCTGGCCATAAAGGAGCTTATCTGGGCCTTTAGATGGGCCTCTAGATCTTAAGGTGGAGCAGAGCCAAGTTACCTGGCTCCAGACAAGATTCTCTCATGTTATTTTGGTGGGGGGCATGGGGGATAGAGAGAGAAAAGGTGCAAGTGAGCAAGGGGCAGAGAGAGAAAGAGAGAGAGAGAGAAGGAGAGAAGCAGGGCTCACCCTAAGCGGGCCTCATGTTTACTCAAAGAGGGTTTCAAGCTTACCCAGAGTGGCATTGGAACTCACCCAATGCAGGATTTGAACTCGACATACATTTAGAAATTGGCAACTGTGTGTGTATGTGTATGTGCTTTCATTTAGCATCCCTGCCTTCAAGCTCTGGGTCAGGGCAGGTGGGAAGTAGAAAAGATGCTCATGGGTCTTTGCAATGGGGGTGTAGAGACGGCTTCAGTCTCTACTGACTCTTGGCTTCAGCTCAGGTCATGATCCCAGAGTCGTGGGATGGAGCCCCACATCAGCCTCTGCACTGAGTGTGGAGCCTGTTTAAAATTCTCTCTCTTTCTCTCTCTTTCTGTCTGCCCCTCTCCCCTGTTTGTACTTTCTCTCTCTTAAAAAAAAAAAAAAGTCCCTGCCTGCCCTTGAAGGTCACATCACATGGTCTTGGTTGGGGCAGGGGAGGTGGGGTAAAGGAGAGTAGAAAATGTAAGGAGGTGTATCTATTTAAAAAATTCTTTCTGGAGTGCCTGGCTGGCTCAGTCAAGGGAACATATGATGACTCCATCTTGGGGTTGTAAATTCAAGCCCTATGTTGGGTGTAGAGAATACTAAAATCTTAAAAAAAAAAAAAAAAAAGTTCTTTACAATAACAGATAACCTAATGCTTCCTTACAGGATGATCAGGATTTAGCTTTATTTAATCCAATATTTTTTTGGCAATCACTGCAAGCCCTCAAAGACTAGCAGGAGAATGATGGCCTAGTTTATCCAACTTGATATGTTAGAGGTGTGATAAGGCTGTTTTTCCTAGACACTGTACTTGGCTCTGTAATTAATTGATAGTGTGCACTGTGAAGAGAGGAGAAATGGATTGAAGTTAAGGAGTGAGGATTTTCTTGGTTCTGCTACTATTTGTACGATCTTTATATTCTAAGTGTGTTGTTGTATAACACATACAGTTTTATCCACTCTGCCAATCTCTTTTAATTCGTGGATTTTGACCATTCACATTTAAAGTTATTATTGATGTAATTGGGTTAATGTCATGTTTATAACTTTCCTTTCACTGTACTTGTTCTTTTTCTTTTGTTTGCTTTCTATTGTTTTGAACATTTTATCTGATTCCATTTTATCTCTTCTCTTAGATTATCAATTACATTTTAGGGTTTTTTTTTGAAAAATTTTTTTAACGTTTATTTATTTTTGAGACAGAGAGAGAGACAGAGCATGAACGGGGGAGGGGCAGAGAGAGAGGGAGACACAGAATTGGAAGCAGGCTCCAGGCTCTGAGCCATCAGCCCAGAGCCTGACGCGGGGCTCAAACTCACGGACCGCGAGATCGTGACCTGAGCTGAAGTCGGTTGGTTAACCGACTGAGCCACCCAGGCGCCCCACAATTACATTTTATATTGTTTAGCAGTTGCCCTCGAATTTGCATATACATGTACAACTAATCTAAATCCACTTTTTTTTTTTTTTTAATTAACCTTCAGATAGCACCATACTGCTTCAGATGTAGTGCCCAGTCTACTGATTAGCTCTCCAAAAGCATTCTTAGTTGGTTTCATTGTTGTGGATTTCCAGCATTTTCTTTGGATTTTTCTTAGAGTCTCTATCTCTTCACTTACATTATCCATCTGCTTGTCATGGTGTCTACTTTTTTAATAGAGCACTCAACATATTAATCACTCATTTTAAATTCCTTGTTTGATAATTCCAACATTTGTGTCATAGCTGAATCTGGTTCTGATGTTCTTCAGATTGTGGGTTTTTTTCTTGTCTTTTAGCATGACTTGCAATTTTTTGTTAAAATTCCAGACATAATGTTATCTGGTAATTGGACCTGAGGTAAAAGGCTTTTGGTGTGAGTGAGGATTTATGTTAATCTGGCTAGGTGTTGGACTGCATTTAATATTTTTTTGTAACTGTAGGGGCCAGAGGCTTCAGCTCCCTCTAATGTCCTTGCTTCGGCGTCCTCTACTGTTTTGGGGCTTCCCTAAGAAGTCCTCCTCAGAGTGTGTGCCTTGCTCTTTCTGCTCTTTCAACTGTAACTCAATTATATTTAATACCTGTTGATGTGGTGGCAAAGTGTGTGTGGGGAAGTATTCTATCATTTAATTTTTTAATGTTTATTTATTTTTGAGAGAGAGAGAGACAGAGTACGAGCAGGGGACGGGCAGAGAGAGAGGGAGACACAGAATCTGCAGCAGGCTCCACGCTCTTAGCTGTCAGCACAGAGCCTGACACGGGGCTCAAACCCATGAACTGTGAGATCATGACCTGAGCCAAAGTCAGACACTTAACCGACTGAGCCACCCAGGTGCCCTGAAGCATTCTATAATTTTAATTATTAAATCCCAGTCTTTTACTGGACTTGTGTCTCTCGGGTGTGACCTTCACAGGGGATTCTTAACATTTTTATTATTCTTGTTGCCCCTGGAGTAAAGATAGGAAGGCATGGGGGTGGAGGGCAGGCACTGGGTAAATGTTCCTCTCCCATGTGGGACAAGCCTCTGGTACAGTCTTTTCCCCTAGAAAGTAGTCCTTTCTTATGGAGAATGTCTGGGCATATCTCAAAATGATCACCTTTCTCTTCCACCTGCCAGAACCAACAGGAGATGTTTCTTGACTCTTTACCATAAGAAACTGGTGGGGTTCCTGGAGGTAAAACCCTTGAAAACCTAGAAAAACCACTGTGCATGCAGCCTCCAGGAGTTTCTTATTCTCAAGCCAGCCTACACTCAGCACCCAATATTTGTCAAAATTACCATCTGAATGATCCCACCAGTTTATGGCTTCAGTAGCTTCCACTCTAGGTGAGCAGATCTTAGCTGGGAATCTCTGTAATCACCCTTGTCTCCAGATTTCAGCACACAGTTTGTCTTGCAATCTCAATTCTCTGATGAGTACAAGAAAAGGCATTACTTTTCAGGGTTTGGTTTTTTTTTTTTCTAATTTTTTTGTTTTGTTTGTTTTGTTGTAAGGACAGGAGTGATAACTTCCAAGCTCTTTACACACTGGATCTGCCCAGAAGTCTAGTTTTATGATCTTGCACAAGTTAACTTCTCTGAGGCCATTTCTCCCTGTATGACATGGAGACAACAAACCTTTTAGGCCTACTTTGTGTCATTATTTACATTAAAATGCTTTATAAATGGTAAAGCACTATAGTTACATAGGGGTTATTAATACCAATTTGCCAACATCCACCACAAATTTGTGGAGCTGTCACTAGGAAATATCTATTAAGCCAGGAATAACATTTCCTAGCTCCCTTGAAATTGCCCTGTGCCAAAACAATGAAGTAGGGGGGACGTGTACCAATTCCACAACTGGTCCATAATAATGTCCCCAGTGCTCCTCCATGCTTTTTATCCTTCTCCTAGAAGCAGAGGACAAGACCCTGGAAATGAAAGAACCATAAGATGGAAAAATCTCTGCCTACAAGGAACAGACTTGTTGGGTTGTTATGTGTGCAAGAAAAATCATTTTATTGTCTTAGGTCACTGAAATCTTGGTATTTGTCATAACAGCTAATGTTATCCTATATAATAAAGAAATTGATACCTTGATATTGGGGCTACAGTTACATAAACCTAAAATACATGAGAATAGTTTAGGGACTGTGTGGCAAAAAAAAAAAAAAAAAAAAAAGTGGGAGGGTTTGAGACTAGGGTCATGCTGTGGTGCAGTAATGAGTAAAACTGGCACCTGTGATATGGATGACATAGAGAAAACAGAGACTGTCCTGTCACAAAAATTGAGTGTTTACAGATTCGAGACAATAAGAAATAAGACTGTCAAAGACCTGAAGCAAAGGACCATTAAGATTTGTCAGGTAAACAAAGGGACTCAGCCTTGAGGAAAATAAAGATTATGGATGTGATATTCTCATCCAAACCTTGTTTAAGATGGCTTTAGGATAACTACTGACAGGGAGATTGTCTTGGGGGCAAGGAAGCAAAGATATAATTCCTGCTCTCTATACCTTCCCTGATCCTCCCCATGTACCTGCCACTTCCACCAGACTGTCCCCACTTACCTGGGGGGCCTGTGCAGCCCTGTTCCAGAACTTCCCAACCTCTACTCTTTTGAGAGCCTACTATACCAGGTTCAGTTCTGGAACCCCATAATCCTGGTGCAGGGCTTGGGAAATATACCTTGAACAACTTAAACTTCATCCAATAGGTGGCAAGGCTTGCTTCCTCTCACGCAGCTGCCATCTTTATTATTCCCCTGTTCTAATCCAGGTTTCTGCTGTGTCCTGCTTCTGAAGATTCCGGCTGAACAGGCCATGCTGGGGTTTAGAGGGGGGGAAGCAGGGTGTGGTTAGGGTGAGGTGTCAAATGTGGGGGATGGGAGACCAACATCCCCGGGAACCTGCGGGGACCCCTCCCTGGTCTGAGGCTCTTCCTCTGAGGAACCTCTGAGTTACAGGCTGAGTCCCTTGCATGTGGTAATCTGCCGGATTTCTGTGCAGTTAGCCACCATGAAAATCAAATTTCATCTCGACTCTAGACACATCACTATGATGGTTTTCAGGGCTAAGACCAATAAAACTACAAAGTGTTTAGAGAGAAATCCAATAAGAGAAAGTAATTGAAGATAAAAGCCTATTAAATCAACCTACTATGATTAAATTTTTAAATTTAGGTATTGCCCTCCCTGTTTTAAGACCACTTCTGGGAGACACAGTGGCTTCTTGTTTAACTCCAGGCTTAATGTTACTGCTGTGTTCTCACCTAGACGTTTCCCAGGGGCTGCCTTTTGGCCCCCCCTCCCCCGTCTCTACTCCCAGGGCGGTGGTGGCACCCCTCTGGCCTGGCCCCGCCCCTGGCCCCACCCTACAAGCATCCTGGCCTGCCCAGCCCTGGCCCACAAGGGCAACTGACCCCGCCCCGCCCACCACAGTAGTGACTGGCGGAAGAGGACCTGGCTGATTGGGACTTCTGAGGAAGGAGGTCCCGAGCAAGAGCTGGGCTCTGCCTGGAAGGACGCAACCAGGTTTGCCCCAGGATGCTTCTGTAAAGCCCCCTCTGAGCAGCAGTGTAGGGAAAAACTGCTTCAGGAGACAGGGGCATGGGCACCTGCTCTAGGCCTGGAAGGGGAGGCAGTGGGCTCTGGAGGTGAGAGGAAGTCAGATGGCCTCAGTAGGGGGGGGGGGGGAGTGGGGCCTGCAGGGTCAGTAGCCCCAGAGGGTAGGGATGGTTGTGGGAGTGCAGGTTTTGGACATACTGTGAAATGCCCAGGAGATGCTGTGGTAATGGTCTCCACCTGTTTGGCAAAATATGTTAGGAAAATGAACCAAATGCTAGAGAAAAATGACCTAAATCTAAATGCCAGAAGTGGGGGATGGCACCCAGGTGTCCAACCTTTTGTTTAAGAAAGAAAACGTTATCTTTTTAAATTAGGACTAACTTTAAGGCCTTAAATTCATACATTACTATTCACACTATAACGTTTCAAATAGAAAAGAGGTAATCAGCTCATTAGGTATGAAATGACTTTAACAAGACTTTGCTAAAACTTTACAGAAAAATAACTCCTGTTACACCCTTTGTGTTTCAGTTGAGGATGAAAGGCTACCACACTGCCTGTCATCAATGTTGCCAATGGTCACACTTTAGCCGTGCTTCCCTTCCACAGTCCTGTCCCTAGCAGCCATCTAAGCAGGCCTGAGCTGCCTATCACTGTCACCAGGTCTCAAGGACCATGTGTGGCCATGGAGCACCTCCCCTGGAACCGCAGCACATGTTAGATTTGGCACATATTTTTTATTTTCTTTTACTTTCACATTTACAAACTCAGGAAGCCATTTTGAGAGAGGGAAGGTTGAGGCTGCCTGGAAGAAAAGCAGGGTTCATGGGCACTGTGCAGAGTCGGGCACTTAGGACTTTTCACAGGGAAACTATCCTAAATCTCAAGAGCCCTCATTGTCAGTTGACATCTGAAATAGTAGCTGTGGCTTGCTCCTCCGTGCCTGGAAGATGTGTTACTGGAGGCTGCCTTGGCCCAGGATTTTATTGCTGGTGAACTTGAGTATCCAACTTATAGTTCAGGATGATGGCATTATCAGAAATGGGTCCAGTGGTGAGCATTTTGCAGAGATGAAAGGAAACAGCAATGTGTAAACTGCACTGATTCTGCAGTGCTGGCAAGTTTCCCACACTTGCCTCTGGTCCCGGAGGGGGGCCCTAGAGATGGGTGTTGTCCATCAGGATGGGACAAAGAGGATGGACATGCTCAAATCCACAGCAGCTGGAGTGCCAAAACCTAAGCAGCTCTCCCTTCCCCCATGCTATGTGCCCTATAAGGCCCCCAGAGATGTTCCCTTTCTCAGATGGAAAGAATGTATAGTCCCCTCACTTTCCAAAGTTGTATCTCTTGGGCTGAGTGAGACAAGTGTTTGGCAGGCAGTTCAGAAATATGGACTAGAAGTACATAGGCACAGATCTTGGAAAGATGAACTGCTGAAAAGTACCTTTGGGTCACCTCTGAATTTCACAGGAACAAGAGAGTCATGGAAAAATGGTTTGCCTGTGATTATAGCAGCGCTAGGACGAAAGCCAGAGGTGTAATTTTATTACTCAGATTTGATCCTGTATCAGCCCCATGTGACTTCTGCAGACCATTAGCTTCTCCCTCTCTCCTAAAAGTGCTGGGTGCTAGTCTTGCAACCCTCCAGTGACAGGCGGGACCCCACCCTTCAGGGAGCTGTGTATCTGCCTCTTCCACAACTGAAGGAAATGGAAATGACTCCTACACCATGTAATTTTTCTTCCCAGACTGTCAGACTACAAATGTTTAGTCCCTTTCCCCTTCTGAGGAGAGCGAAGGCCTTATGGCATTGACAGGGGAGAGGACCGAGGGGGAAGCTGCCAGGGCCCTCAGTGCACCTTATGTCCAAACTAAGTCATAACGGTTAGGGTCCAGCTTCATCGGCCGAGGCATGCACAGGTCCATGGGGGACTGCGGCATCTCCAGTAGGAATGGAATGGAGGACGTGTCATTTCTGTGCCCACATCTCCCACCTGGTTAGCCTCTGGTCTAACAAAGATGTGAATTCACAGTTCTACACATTAGTTTAGCAAAAAGTCTGGTTTCTGATACCCAAAGAGCTTAAAGTCCCCTTCAAAACGTGCATACAGGCGCCGGATGTCTCGTTTGCTGATGCCCAGAAAGTAGCGCTCCACCTTGGTTCTGTTATACACGGTAATGCCCGGAGGGATGGTGGGGTAAGATACCAGGTGGTCTATGCCGGCTTCTTTTAAGATGTATGGGGCATCATCCTCCAGGGTCTCGTGGTGACCGATCACACTGTACTTTATCTCACAGGGTGCACACAGTTCAACGTACGTCACCCAGTGAATGATGTGGTCCCCAAACTGAAGGTCCAGCCATCTGTGGTTTGGATCACCCAGGTAACGTACAAAATCTTCAAACTGGATGCCCCTGGTCTCTGTCCGGTTCCTCCTATATTTCCTAATGATGCCAGGGGCAATCTCATGCCTGTACCAAGGCTCAAAGCGGGGATTGTGAACAAATTTATCCTTAAATGCAGAAATCAGCCTTTCGAAGGGATCTCTTACGATAAAAAACTTGAAGTATGTTTTCAAGCTAAGGAAGGAAATGAAGATAAACAAGCAGTTAGGCCAATGCTGTTGATGGTAACCAGGGCAAGGTGGGAAAGGGGAGGGTCCCTGCTGCAGCCGCCGCCACCATGTCTAGAACGCACTCCTGTGAGGAGCAAGTGACATGCACTTCTGAATCCACTCAGCCACCTTTGGAAGCAGATCTTGCTACTGACCCATCTTACGGTGAGGAAGTGGGGGCTCAGAAACCATAACTGTCCCAGGCCACAGGACTCCTCATCCGAGAAGGTCACTGTGAAGACATCTATTTATCTGAATAGATATTCGAATATTCCAAAACTTCAAGGACATTTAAAAGTCTTGTTGGGCAGAGAACTGATAAGGCCAGGAACCCTGAGTGAGATAGGAATAGCGGAGGCCAGAGAAAGTTACTTTAGGGTCCATCTGTATAGAGTCAATTCACAACTGCCAGGGGAAGGACAGCCAGAGCAGGGGACAGGTAAGAGAAGTGGGGAACAAGGCTGCAGGCTCCAGCTGGCAGGAAGGCGGCCCAGGGGAGCTGCCAATAGTGACGGGGGTGGTGCAGTGGTGGCAGCATGATGGGCCTGTAATGGTGCTGATGGAACAATGACGACATCAGCCACTGAGGTAATTACGGTGCTTACTCCATGCAGGAAACTGCGCTCAGTGCTCTGCACACTTGAACTCCTCTTTTCTCACAAAAGCTCCCATGAGATCAGTGCTTAGGAGGATAGCAAGACACCCTTACCCAGGAGGCTCTCTGATCTGGCATTTAACACCTGCATTCTACAGGTTTTGTGCAAACTGGGAAGACCAAACAATGCCAGAAGCAATGAAAATCAAGTGGCTGAAAAGTAAGGGAGGTCAGAGTTCATTTGGTGCCCTGACATTTATTTGCTGCTTACACATTCTGATTCCTTTTAAGCTTTGTTTTATGGGGTCATTTCTTGGCTAATGAAAATAAATTTAAAAAAAAATTTTTTTTAATGTTTATTTACTTTTGAGAGAGAGAGCAAGCACAAGTGGGGGGGGGGGGGAGAGAGAGAGAGAGAGAGAGAGAGAGAGAGAGAGACAGCATCCAAAACAAGGCTCCAGGCTCGAACTCCCGAACCATGAGATCATGACCTGAGCTGAAGTTGGACGTTTAACTGACGGAGCCACCCAGGTGCCCCTAAAAAGAAATTTTCAATTTACTAGCTAAGTGATTTTTAAAATGCCCAGTCTCCATCCTTGCTGTGGTCAGTGAGGTCTGTCTCTCTCTGCCTATGTCAGGTCCATCCCCCACCCCTCTCCTTAGGGCAGCTACACAGAAGCAGGTGTAATACCTTTGGAAGAAAATGAAAAACTAAGTGGGAATCCCCTGTAATGCAAATCCCTTTCCTGTGACATAAAGGTTCTATTAAGTAAGGAATCCATAAAATTTAACAGGACCAAAGCAGAACAAAGATAACTACTCATTTCTACTAAGAAAATTGTGTAACCTTTGTTTTAATGGACCGCAGGAAGGTAAGAGTGGAGAAAACATTGTGAAATTCTCATAAAGGTTTGTGACTTTAAATGCACTGAACTCTGAGCATATGCTCAGTGGCCTCTCGCCCAAGTAAACCAAAAGCCCCCAGTAGTCCTCAGAGCAGTTTGATACGCATGGTAAGGAGGGAACTGGGCCTTGGATTTTACAAAAATCCCCCTCCCCTTAGGAACCTCTCCTACCGCTTCTGAATTTCTGCATCACTGAAGGAAGAGAGACGAGGGAGGCCATTCTTCTCGTGGTCATGAACCACATTTTCAGGGATCTCCTCAATGGAAGGAAAGGCCCCTGGTAAGGAAACAAGGGAGTACAGGTTGGCCACCTCAGTGCTACCTGTAAAGGAGGATGCTTGGTTTCTTAACTTGGGCCCCATGTTCCCCACAAGTCCATCCCCTAAATCTCAGTTTAGGTCTTTGAATTCCAACTGCTGTGCCAAGAGGAGAGAGTGAAGAAAAGCTTCTGGTAATCCATAAGCCAATAGATAAGTTGGGGGTGGGGGGATAAGGGGAGGGACACTGCCAATACCTACTCCTGGCAGCACACCTAAATTAGGTTAAATCTGACATGTAAAAAAGATCCCTGTATGCATACAGAATTCTTAAAACAAGCAATACTCATTCTACTCTGAAACTGCGGGGGAAAAGCCAGAGGAGTGGCACTGTGAAACATACTGGTGCCTGCGGCCCTGTCGGGGGCCGGGGTGGGGAGCCCATTACTCCCAATGGGCTTGGCTCTCCCAGTCCCACATCCCCAGGCCTAAGGTGGTTCCTAGGCAACCTCACCATGTCCCAGACTGGCAAGTGGCAAAGCTGACTGGTGCTAGGAAAACCTGGCCACTGTTGTGGGAGCAGTGTGATATATCTGAAGCAAAGGACAAGGAGGACAAGGAGGGTTTAAGAAGGCAGAGCAGAAACCCTGGGTACACTCCGTCCTCAGCTGGTGGACTGAGTAGGTTTTTCATTCTTTTCTCTATTTAGCCAAATGGAAACAAAATGTCATTATCCATGAAGGTTCCAGCCAGGCCTCTGCAAACCTTCCATCCTTATTTGTGTTAATCCTCTTGTGTTGGAGTCCAGCAGGGAAGGATCTCTGTCGGGCCATCTAGGCAGTGGCCACTGCCTTGTCTGTTTGACTTATACTTTCTCCAGATATGTAAGTGCCAGTCCAGAACTCTGCGCAAAGTGCTATGGATGACCATAAAATGAGCAAGATGAACGTCTGCTCTTGAGGGGACAATGAAAGAACCAGCTCTGAGGATGTGTGCCGGGACCTGCTCAAGTACTTGTCCCCATGCAGGTGTCTCCAGGGACCACTGAAGACAGCCACCGGAACCATCCTCTGTTTTATGGCCTGGCAAACCTGCCTCCATTTTTATCCTGCCCTTGTAAATTGGTGTTTACTTCTTTAAAGTCTGATGCTTTACACTTGTGCTGGCAGATTTGTGAGACATTTGTGTAATTATTGTTTTAAATTTGATTTGTAACCTCAATCTTTGATGTCAAAAATCAAACATTCTGACGACTCAAGAAGCACATTAAACACTATAAAATGAAGCAAGTGTCTCCCTTTTCTCCCCCAAACAACCATGAAAAGGCCAAATGACCCACAACTCTGAGGACAGCAGGAGATGTGAGCTAGAGGACAGAGACCCCAGGGCCACCTCCCACAGTGCTCTGAGGGCTGATTCCTGGTCCTGGAATGATTTCCTTTTGAAGCTGAATTTAACAGAGCCCATATTTATCTTGGACCTACTCAAGGTAATTGGAGTTTAAACAAACATGATATCTGAAGAGAATTGTGAGTAATCAAAACCTGTAATGTATGAGGTCACTTTTCAATGATCTAATTTGTTCCCAAATAAAGATCCGATTTCCTAAAGCAAGTCAATTGAATCCTCTGACTATGGAAGCTCAGTGTAAAATGGAGATGCTTTCTTTCTACCCAAGCGGCACAGAACACCTAATCTGTGGGTGAAGGGGGCAGCCCTCCCAGGCATGGGTGCAGGCCCTCCCACTACAGAGGGACAGCTGGGAGGGCAGTGAGTGTGGAGCCTCGACTTATCAGGACAGAACTAGCAACAGATGAGAAGCAAGGCAACGCATCTGAAGAGAAGAAAAGGGGTCAACCTGGGGGTAGGCAGGCTGCCTGAGACAGGGATTCCACTGTGGAAAGTGAGGAGATTCTGGCCGTGGGCAGAGCCCTTTGAAAACCTCAGTATCTAAAACTTTTAAACCACCAACTTTTAAAGTACAACTTCAACAGGGAAAACAACAGAGAACTGACTACAAGGTTAGCAGCCCCTCCAGGACAACTGTCCCTTCCCTTAGCTCCTTACTGCAGTCCTCCTCCGTCTCCCCTGCCCAGGCCACAGTGCCCCTCCCCAGGCAAACCCTGCTGTCCACTGACCACACACATCCACCAGGCGCTGCACGCACCGTTTAACACGATCAGCACCTTCTTCCACTGGGTGTTGCCCACTTTAGGAGTCTGGCAGAAAAGAATCTTGTGCTTGTCACAGACAAATATCCGGTCCAGGACAAACTTGGATACTGCAGTGTGTGAGAGATTCTTCAGGGCTTCATCCCTGCAGACATTTCTGATGAGTTCCAGGCGCTCCATATAGACCAGGGGTTGAACAAGCCGGCTGTCTGAAAGCACTTTCCCGGTCGGCTGCAAGTAACAAGGAGGCAAAAGAGGCACAAGGGCCTTGTTAATAGAAAATAGAAGCCATCGGGGAGGCCCTGCCCCCTGACCTCATAGGAAGAGCAGAGCTCTGTAGGTACCATTCACTTTCACGGGATTCAGGCTACATGGATGTGCCAGACCAAAGCTCAGCAGAGACATGAAGATGCTTCTTTCTCCTCAGCTTGCACAGACCTAGGAGGCAGCAGTGGGTGAGCCGCCGGACACTTGGCTGATGGCAAGCATTGTGGCCCATAGCTTCTTGGACAAGCAGGGTACTTTGCATTCAGGGATCTTAGTGAAGGCCAGTTTCTGCCCCCTTCCTGCTCCCTAGCACTTCCTTCCACTCAATTCTGAGTGTACGTATGTGATCTGTACCTAAGGACCAGTCATCAACACACGTGCTGGCTGTTTGGAAGACCCTCTGGTATACTGGTAAAACAGTTTAATTAAAATTCATGATTAAATTATTAACTAAATTAACTCAGTGTGTTTTAAAAATGCAAAAGCCATTATTCCACCTCCTCCGTGACAAGCACGCGGTTAAGCTTCCCTGTACTGTGGTTTAAGCAAAGGGGACGAGTTCTGCGCGGTAGCGGTGTCAGCTGTACCCGAGGCGTGGACACTGCGGGCAGGTGTCGGGGCACGTCCTCCCACCCGGTGAATACATCCGCGTGAGCATGGGTCCAGAGATCCCCCCGGCTGCCGGGAAAGCGGGCCTGGGAGCAAGCGGAAGTGGGCGTGCTGGCAGCCTACGACCAGCCCAGGACCACGGGAACAGCTGCGGGCACGGCCTCCGGCTGGGCCTCTGAGGTTGGGGTGCAAGCTGCACCAGGACGCTGTGGCTGTTGTTTTTTTTATCATATGCCGTCTGGATTCGGAAGCGTTTGTTTTGTTCACCTCCGAGTTATCTGAAGTAGGTCTCTCAGTAGTTTCTCCTCTCAGAAACAGTATCATTCCCAGTCTGTGTGTAGCTAGGACAGTTCCTCTGTAGCCTTCACACACAGAGTGTGTCTTCAGGGTGAAAACCGTCCCTAGGACACCTCAGGCTGGCACCGATGGCTGCAGGGAGGTGCACGTGCGGCCCACCTGACTGCCACTCTTTGCAGGCAACCCATTTTTAATACCTGGGTGCCTGTAGGATTTTTTTTCTGTCATGTTCCAGCACGTTACAAATTTTGCCAGGATAGGTCAGTGTGGGTCTCACGGCTGATTTGCCTGGAAGGCAGGGAGCCATCTGTAATCCTGTTCAGAAAATGTCTTTTTTTCCTCAGGACACGGGGGCAGGGATTAGGCCCATGTGCAACAGAGGGAGAAAGTCATTTTAGGTTAGGAGGCCTAGATTAGGAGGTGGGCAGGGGTTTTGGGATCAGACTTCGCCCCACAGCTCACATGGATCTTCCCACCAGGTGGGAGGACTCCTTCCAGCAGAAACTAGTGCTGATGTGTGCTCCACCATTTGCTCACAGCGGCTACACTTCCCACACTACTCACACCACTAGGGTGCAGAGCCCGCCCCCTCTCCTTCAACGCAGGTTAAGACACATAACCATGTGCTTGACATTCAGGAAATGTAGTTTTACACCATACAGGTGTTATACCTCAATGAATGTTTTTAAAAAAGGAAACATAATAAAACTTCTGATAGTGACTGAAGAGAGCCACGGATTGTGATGGACCGTAGCTGATGTTTTTTCCTTTTAATGCTGGCTATTTCCTTAAAATACAAAATGAACATAACTTACTTCTTCATAAAAAAGATGAATTAAAACTATTGCCTGGTGGGGGGGGAGCACCTATAAAGACTTCTAAGAGGTTCTAGAAAACTGGTCCAAGTCCTCTGTGGTTGGGTTTCTACCACATCTGGGTTACTTTATGTATCCAAAGGTAGCTCTACAAACATAGCACATTTTTGTTTTTCTTCAGCATGATCTTCACTAACTAAAAGCCACAACTCTGCCAGATCCCCCTGAATTTCTTTGCAGGGCTGGCCTGTCCCTTTCTTACCAGCTATGAACCCTTTTCTTCTTTCCTTCCTCCCCTTTTCTACAGAATGACAACCACTATTTCTAGACACTTCCTGAATTGGCCACAGGGCCTTTCCACTGCCCAATAAATCAGATATGAGTCAGTATGGTTGGCAAGGAAAGCAGACGCAAAATGGGTTCATTTGACTTTCCTTCTTAAGAGCAAGTGGACTTAAAAAAACAAAAAAGATGAAAAAGCTCAAGTTCCAAATTATGACATACACTTTTGGGGACCGCTTTAGAACCTAACAGAATATCTATAACAGAAAATGGCTTTTGTTAACACTCGATTCAAAATTCTACTGCTCCGTCACTCAGGAGAGTCAACTGTTTGACGAGTATTTATCGAGTCTTTACTCTGTGTTTGGCTGGTTTCAGTGTTCTGTGGAGACACGGGGAAAGCCTCAGCTGAGTAAGAATATATGGCACTGTCCATGTACATGAGGGTGTACATGCCCTGAGTGTGTGTTGGGGGGTAGGAGATGAGGAAGACAGAGCAGGCAGAGGGAATATGCCAGCAGTTCAGTGACACCCTGTCCTCAGTGACTTATTACCCCCTCCCTGTTCACATCACGGTAGAATGTCTGCCCACAGAGATCTCCTGACTTCCCAAGAAGCATTCTGAAAGGCAGTTCTGAATAAAGAGTCTGTTTCTGCCAACCCCACTCCTTTGGCCACCTCCACTGTGGCTCTTTTCCTCAGCATTTTGAAATGTTTCTGTTGCTGTTTATTGTCTATTCATTCCTTTTAAGTTACACAGAACTTCTTCCAAGAATTCAAATCAGATGGTCCCCTAAATTAACTTTATTGAATGGACCAAAATGGCCTTTTATCTGTTAAAATGCACTAGGTTTCCAAAGCAATCATTTATGAGGCTGCTGTAACAACGAGTCCTCCCCTGGGACTAAGTCAGGTGTAAAATGGGGGAGAGAGATATAGCCTTCCAAAACACATGAGAACACACTGGAAAGACTGTAACAGAGGATTCCACCCCACCACACCAGTTCTCTGCTTTCCCTCATGGATCTGCCATAACCAAACTCCCTGACATCCCTTCTCACAGGTTTGACTGAATTTCCTGGGTTTCCCTGGTGAAGGGAAGAGTGTCTTGGGAATTCCTAATGGCTACTTCTTGAGGTCAAGACATTCTAGAAGTGAGAGCGGGCACCTGCAGACTTACCCAGCTCTGATCCTTCCCAGGGACCTGTCTTCCTCCCTAGGGAGCACGGGCACGAGCCCACCCCCCCTGGCCTTTGCCTTCGTGCTTTCATAAATGGAGTCTAATTTAACCTCATTCCCTCCCTGACCCCAACTCTTGCTTACTTATCGACACAGTCTCTGTCTCCTCTCCTCACTCTATTCCAATTGCTTTAAACCTCAGATCTAACCTGGATCACGGATGACACTCAAGACCAATGCATCGCAGGGCAGCACCTCCAAACAAGTTCTCAAGAAACTGCAGAAAATCTTCCTCCTTTTCAAATTTGCTTTTCTTCAAGCTTAAGCATTAAATATAAAGGAAGACAACTGCTCATTCAATGGAGCTTATGGACTGGCATGGTTTTCTGTTTTCTTCCTTTGCAACTATACTAAACCAATTTTAATGACTGACATTATTTTCCATTCAAATATTCAGCTATATTTAGCACAAAATAAACGTTCTTTTGCAGTTTTTAAAAATTGGAAGTATAACCAACATACAACATCGTATTAGTTTCAGGTGTACAAAATATTCACTCGACAACTGTGCAAAATAAACTCTTAAAGGTGAGCTACACAACCTGATCACCTTTAGAAGTCACCTTTCTTTTGGGAAGACATTGCTGAGTTTAACATAATAACTCTTGGTCTCAGAGCACTGAGTCTGACCACTGTTCCCCACTCCCTCACACCCCTTGATGCGAGAAAGTGCAGGGGACAGGGGACATGTAGCTGAAAGTCCCCGCCCACTACCTGCTGTCCCTGATACACTGGCTCTGTTCCTTGAGCCTCACACTTTCCAAATGCAAAATGAGAATAAAAATACTTACGGCTCAGAGGGCTGTTTTTGAGGACGGGTAAGATTAAAACTCAGTAAAGTCTTCTGTGAATTGCAGGGCATGTTCTGGTGCAGTATTTCCAACCACAATTAGTCGTGCAGGCCAACAGCCTTTGCAGGAAGTGTGTTCCTCTGTCCCCTAAGAGTGCCACACCCCAGGATGGTCACTTTTGTTCTTTTCAAGTCACAGCATCCTACCAGCACCCTGGTCTCAGAGCACTGCATTTCTCTTGTGAAACTCTTACCCCACCTCTGTGTCATTACTGATGCCAGTAACTAAACATTTATTTCCTTACCCCCTTCTATTAAGGCCACTCTCCTATTTCCTTCAGGTTTCTCTGGTTTCCTGTCTCTGTGGTCCATCCACTCTCTTCCCTTGCCCTGGAAATGCCTCAACCTAAAAGCAACATTCCAGGTCTGCTTCAGGGAGTTCTGCAGACCGGACAAATCAATCAGTGTCCTACAACCTGTAAACTCCAAAAGTACTTCACTCTAACCAGGTGCACACTTTCTAGACTTTGTCAGGTTCTAATCTGTTGTCCTTCTTGTGCAAATCAAGGACAGGAACTGTCTCCTTCTCTATGGTTAAATTCTGGGCTGATAAATGTCTTCTAGCTCGGTCTACCCATTTCATTTCTTTTGGCATAACTGCAAACCAAACCACGGAATGGGTGTTAGGAAGTAAGAGGGGATCTCAAGAGTATGCTCCTCATCTTGGCTGGGGAACGATTAGGAAGTTTTGTGTAAAAGGAGCTTGAGGAGAAAGACTTGGGAGTCAGAATGTCAAGCAAGAAGAGTGCTGAGTAGAAGTCGGCAGCCTTGGGCTCTGCCACTAATGCCCAGATGATTCGGGATGATTAGCCTTTTCCCTAAACTCGGTTCTCTTATCCATAGTGCTTGGAGGGGAGATTAGCTGCTCCTTGGTCCAATACCCCCTCCTAACTTTAAAGTTCCAGGATTCTGGGTCAGAGACCTTTTCCCATTGTCTTGGTTTTCTCCTGATCTTGCCCAACATCCTCCATTCCCCCGCCAAGGCTCCTTCTCAGCTGGTCAGGAATTCAACACAATCAACATTTACAGAGGATCCATGATGTACAAAGCACTGTGAGGAACATAAAAATAGATGTGACCATGCCACCTCCAAAGAGAAGCTAAAAAAGATGAGCAGAAAGGTGCAGAAGTAACAGAAGTCACAACTATGAAGCAGAAAGTGATGGTTAGAGGAAACCAGCTGACATGAGCAGAGGGGAGGCTAGTTCCCATGCGACAAGGGGACCCAATGGGGCCACAGCAGGTGGAAAGAAGACACCACAGTGAAACTGGAGAGAAGCAGCTCTGCTCCTCATTGCCCTCTGCCTTGCTGTGCCCACCTTCAGTTCCTCAGGAAAGTGCTTCTCTCCGGGTAACTTCCCCACATCTGGCACGGCTGTCAGCAACAGAAATTCCTGTTTCGCACTGTATGCTAGGAGACAGAGAGGTTAAAGCATATTCTTATGGAGGAACAGACACACACATCAGCGAGACAGAACAGAGGCCCCACAAAGAGGCCCCCACAAATATGCCAACTGACATTGGACACAGGTACAAAATCAGTTAGGTGGAGGAAAGGCCTTTCAACAAACGATGCTCCGGCAACTGGACATCTATAGACCAAAAAAATGAACCTTTCCCTGAACCTCACACTTTACTCGAGAATGAATGCAAAATGGATCAGCAATTAAATGTAATAAAACTTTGAAGAAAACATAGGAGAAAATCTTTGGAAAACCTGATAAACTGACTCTCACCAAAAAAACTTTTGCTCTGCAAAACCCCTATGAAGGGGATGGAAAGACAAGCTACATACTGGGGGCAGATATTTGCAGATCAAATATCTGACGATGGACTAGTATCTGGAATATGTAAAGAATTCTCAAAACTCTGCAGACAAAAAAAAAAAAAATCCAATTAGAAAATGGGTAAGACATGAACTGGCATTTTACTGAAGAGGATCTACAAATGGCAAATAAACACATGAAGAGCTACTCAAGGTCATTAGCCAGCAGGCAAATACAAATGAAAACCACAATGAGATACCACTACAGACCTATCAAAATGGCTAAAATAAAAAATAGTGAAAACTCCAAATGATAATGAGGCCGTAGAGACACTGACTAATTTACATGGCTGGTGGGAATGTAAAATGGCATAGGAACTCTAGAAAACAGTTTGGCAGTTTCTTTAGAAACTAAGCACGGTGCTTGGGTGACTCAGTTGGTTGAGCATCCAACTCTTAATTTCGGCTCAGGTCACGATTTCATGGTTGTGGGATCAAGCCCCAAGTCAGACTCCACACTGGGCATGGAGCCTGCTTAATACTCTCACTCTCTCCCTTTGCTCCTCCCTACCCCTAAAACAAAAAAACAAAAAAAAAAAAAAAAAAGAGAGAGAGAGAGAGAGAAAGAAAAACAAAAAACCTAGGCATTTAACTACCATGTGACCTAGCAATCGCATTCGTGGGCATTTATCCCAGAGAAATGAAGATTTATATCCACACAAAAACCTATATACAAATGTTTATAGAAACTTCATTTGTAAAGCCCCAAAATGGAAAAAAACCCAGATGTCCTTCAACAGGTATATGGATAACAAACAGTGGTGCATCCATACCATGGAATATAACTCGTCAATAAAAAGGAACAAAGTATTGATACACCCAATTAAAGTTGGATGAATCTCCAGAAAATTATGTTGAATAAAAAAAAGCTAAAACCAAAAGGTCACATACTGTACATAACATTCTTAAATTATGGAGAATAGATTAGTGGTTTTCAAGGGGGGTGGGGGCCAGGGATGGGAGACAGGGAGAGGGAGGGATGTGTGGCTATAAAATGGCAACTCAGGGATCCTTGTGGTGATGGCGATTTCTGCATCTTGACTGTATCACTGTCAACATTGTGACTGTAACTCTGCACTGTAGTTCTGGAATGTTACCACTGGGGTAAACTGAGTAAAGGGTACACAGAACTCTGCATTCTTACAACTGCATATGACTCTACAGTGATCTCAAAATTAAAGGGTAATTAGAAAAAAACCAAGTTAGCAGTCAAGTCAGTATTTACATATTAGTTTAAAAATTCATGGAAAGTGAGATTAGACCAGACGAATCTTACAAAATGCTAGTCCAGAGTAATAATTTACAAAAAAACTGATTTGGGGGAAACCTTTGAGTAGAATTTAAAGATAATTTTCAGATCTTTACAATCAAAGAAACATTTGCTTCCAAAATTTTGCAAAGTCTAGGGGCACTGGGTGGCTCAGTCAATTAAGTGTCCAACTCTTGGTAACAGCCCAGGTCGTGATCTCGTGGTCATGAGATCAAGCCTCCAAGTCAGGTTCTGCACTGAGTGTGGAGCCTGCTTGGGATTCTCTCTATTCCTCTCTCTGCCTCTCCCCTGTTCATGCAAGCATGCTCTTTATCTCTAAATAAACATTAAAAAAATTTTTGCAAAGCCTAAAAACATAATTAGAGAGAAAAAGTAGATACCAAAAAAGTACAAAAATCAGCATAACACAGCATCAACAAAGGGACATTTATTTCACTTTTAAAAAATAATCAAAACCTACTCCTCTTGGGTCATTAATAGCAACATGTGCACACTGGACTACAGCTCCCCACCTGCACTGGTCTGGCTGTTACACCTCCTCCAGGCCCTGGCAAGCACTGCTGCTGGTATGCACCATGGGCTGACATCCTCCTCGCCCAGGGAGGGCAAAAACATCTTACAAGTACCTGACAAAAATAATAATCCCTTCTCCCCATCTGTTACACGCCTTTGAGTTATCGGACTCCAATAAAAACCTCTTTGCCACATACCTTTAGGAACGCTACTAAAATCTTTTTTCTTGTCTACATGTGATTTAAAACGCAATCCTAACCAAAGCTGTGTGCAGGAGCTCGTCTGTACCTGCAGTAAGGTCAAAGAGCCCTGTCTATGTGCCTTCAGCCCCCAAAGCTCCTGAATGCACTCCAAGGACTCCAAGAGACCAGCCTCTATCCATCCTCCTCCTTTGCAACCTGTCATCTTTGGGCACTGACATGCTGACAAGAAAATTCACATTCTATGCCTATCTGGTCACTTCGTGTTCTGACAGTGTCTTCTAAGACTAGCACCGCAATGCTTAGTTCTGCCACAGGTTGAATGGATTTTGCAGAATCCTAAGCTTCCTTAATAACATTTCAGATGGGACAATGCATCCTGAATTCTAAACAGCTGACTTGCCAATGAATCTCTGAAGCAACCTGTTCCACACACTCAGAAGCATACAGAACGAGCTTTGGCAACTGTGGAACATCTTGCCTTCCAATACCACAAACACCAGTCAGTCATCCACCAATTTTTATCATTTTTATAATTTTAAACTTCTTGATATTTGCTTCAAATAAAACTGATAGTACAGTTTACATTTGGATTTGTTTTATTTCTGTTGCTCTGTCAACAACCATTTGTTTTCACAGATGCTATTATCCTCACTAAGATCAAGGGACAGTCTCCTTCTCCACCCTGACCTTTAGGAACAAGCCTCTAAGTCCAGAATCAAGGATTCTGATCCTGTAGGTAAGGCCAAGTGTTCTCATAAAGCATCAGATCACTTTTGTTACAGGCATCGTTATATTTACAATGTTTTATAAAATGTCTTTAAACATGCCAAATGATGTACCCCGTTGTTCTTCTAGAAGTGATCACATCCACTCATCTCCCTGACCACACTGTGCATCAGCCACCCAGCGTCAGTCACCTGTCCATCACACGCAGGCAGAAGGCACGCAAAGATGTTCAGGTCACGGACCCTACCCTTAAGCGACTAACAGCCAAGGTGAAGGGCTGAGCAGAGGCAAAAGATTGGAAGAGGAAGTCAAATTGAAGTGAGAAGAAAAATCAGTGTCTACACACACACACCAGATTCACAAAGATGTCGTTTTTTGTTTCAAGTCTCACTGTACCATGCCATCAAATTCCTGTCACTGAATGGGATTTATTTCTTGTGGTACAGTCCAGTTAGAACACCTGAACCTAGATCAGTATGACGCTGAAATTTTTTAACCAAGGATGAGTCATTTCCACAAATATTTCCATGGCTTCCTTGCTGAGCTGAAGAAAGACCAGAAAACTATTTTTTTGAAAAGGTAAGTGAGACTTTAAACAGTGTTTCAAGACAAATTCACTCTTCCTATCAGTTTAAGTGGCAGGGAAATCATTAAGAACAGGAGAGTAAAAAGAAAACACACTCGTCCCCTGGCAGATTCTGGAACAGAGCCCCATTTCCCAGAGGTCAGAGCCAGAAGGAGCAGCCCCACAAACACCAGAGTTACAATCAGCTCCCTGAACGCTGACACCAAGGATGTGCCATCTGCTTTACAGAAAATAGAACCTCGTCATATAGGAGAGCACTGTGTTGTCAGTTATTTCTTTGTGATGGTACTTCACATTGTGCTTTTGGTTCAAAAGCCACAACACTGTGAACATGAGTGAAACAAATTCCAGCACATGAGAAAACCCCTTTCGGTCACACGTTCACAAACCTCATTCAGTTTCCTATACAGCCGCAAGATCCACCAGTGGGTTTAAATGCCTCCCCAGACAAATGCTCTGTCTGTACCCATGGAACCCTAGAGTGGCAGGAGATGCCCTCACTGACAGCCTCCAAGAGGCTGTGTATTCGACTTCTCGTGGGTGTTCCATCCCTGCCCAATCACCCAGACTGGAAGACACCCAGCAATGGGAGCTCCTTTCCTTCATTCAGAAAGCCGGTGAACATCTGTCTTCGTGACCCCACCCAGGCATTTAGGGACAATCAGGTAAGGTTCTGTGTGCTCAAGAAAGGCTGGGTTATGTTTGGGGCCTGAAAACAAAGGGTTCTCACTTTATGTTCCCTGCACACTGTGGGGCTGACACTGTCCTCCCAGGCAGTCTGCCAGGCTTCCCGGGGGGAGGGGGAGGGGCAGTGGGGCCAAGTGTGCACTGCCTCTAAGGTCCCCACCAGAAGTGGTCAGCACCCCTGCGCCCCCATTCACTAACCACAGCAACCACACCAAACATCCAAGGGTGCAAAAAATACTTGAACAGCACCAGATTTTTCCTTCAGGTTTAAAATCCTCAAGCCTTTCATCCTTCCCTCTAGGTTTCACCTTCTATCCCTTCGACTATTTGCTCCACTTCACAAAACCCTCTAGAGCTTCTACAATTTTCTGAAAGCATTCAGCATGAAACCTGTCACATCCTAGTGGAATGACACCTCGCTTATCAGATACCATTGAGGAATGACATGTCCTTCAGAGGCTATTCTACCAGAGAATATTACAACTCGAGGCACACAACTTATTTTTTGTGTCTCATAAAATATATTACCTATACTCCTACTTTTTGAAACAAAATAAACCATAAACAATTTAACCTCCTGACTTGCCTTTGAAAGTGCCTTCTAACTTACTAGGTGACATTTAAGGGAATCAGGAGTAAAATGTGTAGATGTGGACCCGTTTTCACAGTGATCTCACATCCTCAGCATCTGCCTCTCTTTCTACATTTGCAGTTCTCCCCTGGGTCACACTCCTAGAGACTCTGACTGACTTGGTCTCTGGTTGGGCCAGCAGAGAAAGGTTTACAAAGTCCCACAGATGGTTCTAATGTGCCACAGGATAAGAACCACTCCTCTGATGCTGAAGGAGGGCTCTCCATCACAGGTACACTTAACTATACCAGAGCAGCTGGAGAAACATCCAAATGGTCAAGCTGAGATCATTGTCTCAGATTCCAATGACGCCCCAAGATTCAGCACCTGCTGTTCTGACAGAGGCCCCCGGTATGGACCATGATTATCTGTGATTATCCACAATGCACTGTGATGCTCTTGGCCACCTCAGATATCTGCAGTTAACACAGCCTTCCCGAGGCTGTGAAAACCTCTCAGGTTCTCACGAGAGGTCCTGGAAGGTGCAGGTGGCACCTGTAATGACAGCCTGTCAGGCCTGAGCATGAAGGAGCTGAGTTACTGAGTGCAAACACTGGAGCTGAGAACCACCTCTTAGGGTCAATTTCAGGGCCATTCTCTTAGGCCTGCACATCTGCCTCCAGCCTTGTTCCCCTACAGACAGAGTGAGAGAGCGAGAGCAAGTGAGAGAGCGAGAGCAAGTGAGTGAGAATGGGGGGCAGGGGGCGCTGGGCAGCCCTCAGCATAGCCGGGAGCTCTGTGGGCTGGAGCAGGGCCCTGTAACCTGCTGGCCACACAGATGGCACAGTTCATGCAGCCACCAGGAGTAAGTGGGGAAAACAGCTGGAACGGATACTTTCCTGATCTCCCTTTCCTAAGGGCTGCTGTCTGCAGGATGATGTGTATAGGGCTATGCAAAGTGAAGATGTCGTATACACCCATGTGCACAAGCATCCTCCCCATTAGGCAGATGTTGTCAGGCCACCCTGAATCTGCTCATGAGTCTTTTCAACATCTCCCGTTTGTCTTGCCTCACTTTGCCATGGAAGGAGTCACCTTGGGGTTCAAGATGACCATCAGTGCACCTCCTTACATACACCCAGCAACCTCACAGATCACAGAGAGAGCCTCACTGTACTCAGGTCAATCTTGGAGCCATCAGAGTATGTCCAATTTGTAGAAAAAAAACCACTGATGACCAGGTAAGCAAAGGTCAAGGGCATAAACTAAAATATGTTCTTCTGAGGCTGGATTTGGTGCACTTAATGTCTTCATCTGAACACCTACGTCAAGTAAGGGGAATCAAAAAGTCCTCAAAGGCTACCCAGCACAGGGGCACCTGGGTGGCTCAGTCAGTTAAAGCGTCCAACTTCAACTCAGGTCACGATCCTACGGTTTATGAGTTAAGCCCCTCATAGGGCTCTTTGCTGTCTGCACAGAGCCTGCTTCGGATCCTCTGTACCCCCCCACCCCTTCCCCTCCCCAGCTCTCTCTCTCAAAAATAAATAAAGATTAAAAGAAAAAAAAAAGACTACCCAACACATATTTAAATCACCTTCCTTCTAGTACACTGAAGGTGACTTTCAAACACATGGCTACCAGCACACAGCACCAACTAGAACACAGAGATGCTGGTCAGTCATGGTAGCATCTCATGACGACATGAAGCAGGGGGAAGTCCCAAGCCTGGAGCCTACCAGATGCTCTAGAGAATGGTATTGCTGGGAAGAGGTCACCAAGGAAGCCCAAAGACAAAGTATGCTCCACCTGCCCCAGGGGAGATACAGGGGAAGAGACTTCCGTCCATTTCCACCTCCTCTCCTGCACTTCTGTAACATGAAGGAATTGGATGCTGTGACCTCCAAGGTCACCTCTGGCATTAAAGTTCTTTTGATTCTGTGACAAAGGTCGTCTGTGCATGTACCCAGGAACAGTACCACAGCATTGTGTGGATTAGATGAAATCTATCCCACAAGGAAGCATACCTACCATCGGGATCTTTAAAGGTCAACGTGATAAATTTGCTAGCAACCATGAACATGAAAATCACCCAAAAGCATGCGGCCAACAGAAGCCACTGGTGGTGCATGTTGTCAAATGTCAGCCATTCAGTAATTCTTCCTGGAAAACAAAAGTGAAATGCACCTGGCACTTATAAATAAATCAATTAAACAAAAGGTAATAAAAAGAACAGGTGATTTTAGTTAGTAGCATCAATACAAATATTTGAAAATCTTTTTCTATTGATAGAAGGGTATTTTGACTTAGTATTTAACTTAATTTTACTCTTAATAATATGAACTTATCGATTTGATAATTCAAAAAAATGTAAAACACTCTAATGGAAACGAGCCATTTCTGTTTGTTTTTGGAATACATGATAAGCTTTTGCAGATTTGCCTCTTGATTCCTTTCTGGCCCAAGCTAACATCAGAACATGTTCCTGGTGCCCAGTGACAGCCAAGGCCTGGAAGCAGGTGGGCAGAAGGAGGTGTGCCAAGGGCCAGACCTTTGCTGTGGTAATCTGCAGAGGGCAGAAGCCATAGTAAGGCACTTACAAGCAGGCCTTGTGTAAAATCCGGACATGCTGACAAGATAAACATAGCCACACCTACAGAATCTCTAAAACAGTAAAAATGAACACTGGAGCTTCTCTCTCTCTCCATTCACTTGCCTGCAAGAGTCTGCGCAGAACCTTGGGGGTGGGTGTTTTTCATGCTATCACTGTCTGAGGAGTGATGCAGGGCATGTCAATCCTTAGCAGGTCACAGAAGTCACACTCTGCTGCAGGGAACACATAAAGAACAGGGAAGTCACAGTCAATTCTTGGCAAGAGAGACAAAAAAAGGGTGTTTCATTTCACCTTTAACAGTGCTTCTTCAGGCCAAACCAAACCACTTAAAGAAACCATGGTGGGCTGGGTTGGTTTTCACTAGCTGACTGAGGCCATCAGGGAGAACAGGTCAACAAGGTGCTGATGACATACGATTTCAGAGAGCTTCTGAATGCCAGCTGGGACAGAGCTCAGTGAGGACCCAGGTAATCAACTCTCCTGCTTGTCTCAACACTTACCTCCCAGAATTTCACTGGAACCAGGCATCTGAAACCTGAATTCCCTCTACCAAGTGGTTATCCAGCCTATACTTGAATACATCCTGCAATGGGGAACTGACCATCTGCCATGCAGCCCATGTCTTTACAGGGTGGCTCAGGAGCTACCCTCTGTCAACCTCAAGTGCTCATCACACATTAGACCCAGTCAGTGTGTTTCCTGAGGTCATCAAATAGGGTTGCTGGATTAAATAAATAAAAATAGAGGACAATCAGTTATATCTGAATTTCAGATGAGGAATACAGCAGTCTCCCCTTATCCATGGGGGATACTTTCCAAGGCCCCCCAGTGGATGCCTGAAACCACAGATAGTACTGAACCCTTGATAGTCTATGGTTCCTCCTACACATACATACCTATAGGAAGCTTTAATTTATAAATTAGGCACAGTAAGAGATTAACAACAATACCTAATAATAAAGTGGAAGAATTATAACAATACAGTAGAACAAAAGTATGTGAATGTGGACTCTCTCTCAAAGTATCTTACTGTGCTGTATTCACCCTTCTTGTGATGATGTGAGATGATAAAATGCCTAGGAGAGGAGAAGTGAGGTGAATGATGTAGGCACAGTGACATAACGGTAGGCAACTAACTGACCTTCTGAACATTTGTCAGAAGGAGGATCATCTGCTTTCAGAGTGCAGTTGACCGTGGGTAGCTGAAACCACGGAAGGTGAAACTGCAGATAAGGGGGCACTACTGTGAATAATGTTTTAGTAGAAATATGTCCCAAATATTATATGGGATATTCTTATACTTCGAGAAGCTATTTGTTGCCTCTCTGAGTTTTGAATTTCACTGGCAGTCCTGTGTTTTATTTGGCTACACTACCCAACATGGGGCATGCCAACCCCTCTCTAATCACCTAAAGCCAGCTGGCCTGCCTTGGTTGAATCTTCCTTTCTCCTTTAGTCCTTCTCTTCTGAGGCAGCATGGCACAAAGCAGAGAGCCCTAGGTGGCTCCACCACTCATCAGCTCTGTGACTCAGCAAGTCACTTAACCTCCCTGAGCCTTGACTTCCCACCTCTGAGACAGGGTCCTCCTCCTTCCAGAGTGGTCATGAGGATTAAGTGGCCCATAACAGTCCCTCTATAAACATAAATTGACCCTCTGTGACTTTCCAATTCGATCTGCAAACAGCCTTCTTGGTGGCCAGAAATGAAAGCAACAACATGGCCTGTCTCAAGGAGACAGGAAAAGAAAGGTGAGACTCTCATCCCAGAGGACTCGAGCTCCTAATCCTTCTCTTCCGGGAACAAGTGAGGCACAGACTGTGCCCAGCAGCATAGGGCACTGCAGTCCTGAGTCCACTGATCTTGTCCCTCCAAGACAGTGATGCTCGGAGGGGTCCATCCCCATGGGTCACAGTGGGAGCACTCCAGAATGGCAGAGAGGCAGAGGAGCCAGTGTGGGCTGGGGAGGGAGTAAAAAGAAAGGAGACAAGTACCAGAGAGGAGGTAAGCAACCAGAACAGAGAGGCATTTGCTCCCTTACACCAGTTTTCATGAAGTCTTGGAGGCTGAGGAATAGGTCCCAGGGCTGAGTGGCCTGGGGCTTGCAACCCATGTTTTACTAAGAGAAGTGCTATGGACAAGTGGATACAGAGGAGAGGAACCACCGGGGCCGCCTCCCTCATACACACGCTTGCTCTGCAGAGCAGGGGAACCTCCTGGCACTGCCCACTCGTGGTGTCCTACTCTGATCAGAGCTATACTTTTGGCCCCTGAGCACCCTCCCCAGACATCAAGCCAGCACTTGGGAGGTTTTTATGGCTTAAGAATTCAGTCTTTCTAATGGGAACTAACCTTCTGAAGGGATCTAATTTGAGTCGGCCCACTGAGCTCACCTCTATATAAAAGTAGGGAGATAATGAATAAACAGACTTACATGAAAATGAAGGGTCATATCACCTGCTCTCCAGGAAGCCAAGTGGCTCAGATTTCTACATCTGGGCTACCTGAATAGTGAGACCTGCATTATCCTGACGCCGTGCCTACCTTCCTAAGTCCTGGATTTTAATTTCAAGCCAGGAGTGCTTTACTCTTTCACCCAGGCCTGGGGTTGGTGGGGGTAGGGGATAGGTCTATTCTCTTCTTCCAGAGTCTACCCAAGTTTCTTATCTGTCAGGATAAAACCACCACTGTATTCCTGCCAGTGTGTTGTGAGACCCCTCTGAGACAGAGCATGCCAACAGACCTCCTCTACAACTTACATCGGCCAATGTCTTCTTCCAGATGGCAATTTTATTTCAAACCCGCTCAACTCCAAAAGTGACTTCAACTAGACTCCTACTGAATGAGACTGCCCTCTCCTACCCAAAGCCTGGCTGCTGCATCAGGTCAGGAGAAGAGTAGTTTTAAGGCCCCCACCTCCTTCTCATCCCCATCAGGATGAAATGGCAGGGATAGCCCAAGACACTTGGGGACTCTGATTGGGGGCTGCAGATATGGAGAGTTTAAACCATAAACCATAACCTCTGCATAAGTGGTGCATAAACCATAGCCTCTGCATAAGAGTGCATAAACCATAGCCTCTGCCAAAAAATGTACTCTTGAGGTGTATAAAACCACAGGCCCTCACCGATGTCTTGAGTAGAGCTGCCCAGACCAGGCTGAAGACTGCCAATGACCCTCTGTCCTGCTGCAGGCCTCCCTGGAGGCCACAGAGCCTGAGGGTAGTCACTGTGAAAGGGAGCGCTCTCTACTGGCCACTGGGATTCTATAAATGTGAAATAAGCAGGGCCTGCTCCCCTCCCAGTGCACAGCAGAGGAGAAGGCAGCTCTCCCTCACCCCCCACCCTGTTGGAACCCCCCAAAAGCCTCTCTCCATCATCCTGCCTTGTTTCATTTCCCTCACTGCACCCACTATAGCCTGAATGTTTCAGTCATTCACTATATGCTCCCATAGTGGAATGTAAGCGCCCCTAAGTACACCAAGGACTAGAATAGTGCCGGGCGCTCAAGGAGTCAACCACCATTATTTGCTGAATGACTACATCCACCTAGAAACTTACCAGGAAAACTCTGGAGAGCTGAAAGGTACTTTTGAAGGCACCTTGCCCAACCCTTTATCTGAGAGTTTCCAAGCTCTTTAAAGGATTGAGGCCCCCAATTTCAACCTCAAAATATTTCTCCAATATCCACGTGAGAGTAGTTATATATTTAATATCTATTACCTGAGTCTAGAAAACAATTAAAAGCTACTAGGACTTCAATATTACTTGCAAATAAAATCACATTTTATAAATCACAGCATTACATGCATTTGAACAGACATACAACTTAAACATACTGACCAGGAGGGGTTAATAAATGTCCCTGAAGTCCAAAAATTTTTTTTATTTTTAAATAAAACTCTGTGCTGAAGGGCAAGCCAATAACATAGATTCAAAATGTCAATTTATATGTAAACAGAAAGGGCAAGTTGCAAAGCTGAATGTGTGACCCTATCTGTAAAAAAATTACATATATGAAGGTATGTGATTATATACACATATAAACATATATATACATGTATACAATACAATCTTGAGAGGATGAGAGCAGTTATTTTTTGCTTTGTACATCTATACATTAAAGAAAAACTTTTGCAGCAAGCATGTATCCATTTTATAATAAAAGCTGACAAAATACAAATAATGCCACTCACATACATGCACCCTGGTGTTTTTATTTATTTTTTCTACCTGACTTCTACTAACCGCAGTTTCCTTACCACTTGGAAATGGATGGTAAACACTTTTCCAGCCAGGAGAAAATGTGGTTAAGTGACAAATTCAACATGTGTCTGAATATTTAGTAAATATATCTGTCTTCACTAGTTTTTGTTTAGCTTTTAAAAATAATTTAATATTTAAAACATAAAGTACAAAGAATAAAATAACAAAAACAGATTCTGGGCTCTAACAGTTTTGCTGTACTTACTTGAGTGTTTGTAAAGGAAAGAAAGTGTTACAAATAAGGCTGGAGGCCCCCTATGCCCCTGCCTGGCTCTAATCACGCTGTACCCCAGACCTACCCCTCCAGACCTACTCCTCCATCGGGGTGTTACGCTTTGTAAGACTCAACTCCTCTGACAGAAGCAGCAGCAGGGGTTAGGGAGGGTGGTCTTCCCTGCACAGAGAAAGGCAGGGCCTCCTGCAGAAGATGGGAAGGCTTGTTCACCCAGGGCCTGCAAGGAAACACTACATTATATGCGGATGCTTTCTAGGGAGGCTCCTGCTGCGGGGAGAAAGCCTGAGGTGGAGAGATGCACTATTTTTAAGCACTTACCTTTTTCATCATCTACAGTGAGGCAGTTCACAAATCACACATAGACTTAAGAGAAAAAGCTGTCATGGCAAAAATTTAGATAAACCAGGACTTGTTCTCCAAGTCATGTGCTACGTGCACCAACCAGAACCAGTAAGACTAAAGCCTGGTCCCTCTCAAAATACCCTTCCCCTCAGGGCTGGTATCTCTACAGTTTACAACATATAACACACAAACAGGAGTAGATGTATATCTGCATATAGTTTTAAGGACACAATAACCTAAAAAATACTTATTTGCCAAATTCATCATGAAAACGTATATTCATCCATCCAAAAAAATAAATGCCAGGGATACAACAATGAGTCCCAAACCAAACACATATACACAGTTTATGTCCTTATGGAGCCTATAGTCTAACGGAGACACCCACATGCATCAAAGAGTCTATCCCCTAAGTGGTATGAGATAGAAAGACATGATGCTGTGAGAGGAAAATACAACGGGACAGAACCTAGGCAGAGATGAGAGATAGCAGTTTCGTAAGGCGGTAAAGGCACAGGTTCCAGACCAGGTGACCAGCAAGGAATAGCGGCCCGGGGGTACACAGGAGTAAGCCAGGGGCCCCTGAGTAACCAAAGGAAGCCCCTGTGGCTGGAGTTTCCAGAGCACGGTTAGAGACGAGCAAAAGCAGATATGGTCACACAACACTGTATCTTAAAACAGCAGTTATGGAATTTAGTTTCACCTTGCGAGCAATGCAAAGCCACTGAAGAGAGCTCTCCATGAGAAGAAAGGTAGTAGTGTCATGATCTGATTTAAATTTTGAAGCTGTTTCTCAGGCACAGAGTCAAAAATGTAAAGCACCATCTACCTGGCCATTCCGCAGGCTCAACATCATTTCCGTAAGTGGAGCAGGAGTGTTCTAACCCAGCTAAGCGGTTCACATCACCACCTAGACCTACCGTCCTAGACCACCACCACCACCACCACCATCATCATTGTCATCGTTGTTAAGGTCTCTAAAAACTAGCTTACCATCATCATAGTTGAGGTCTCTAAAAACTAGCACACAACTAGTAAGATCCACAGTATCTGATGGGTTGGATTTTCAGAAATCCTACAGACTAGGGGTTCCAGTTAGCCATAGCATGCTTCTGCTTTGAGACTACATGCATTCTCAATCTAGGTATCTACCTAATGGTGTTTGGCTTTATGTTTAGGGCAGTGTTCCAGCCCTGGCTGTACTTTAGTATCACCTGGGGAGCTTTTAAATAATATAGCAATGTCTTGGGCCCCAAGAACACTGGAGCCCAAACAACACAAATCTCTGGAGATGGATCCAGGACTTGTTTTGTAAGCTCCACACAGGATTCTAATAAGCAGCCAGGGCTGAGAACTGCTGGTCCAAGCCCCCAGCCCTCCTCAACTTCTAATGCCCACATGAATCCCTGGGGATCTTATTAAAATGCAGATTCTAGGCATTCTGACATAATAGCCATTCTCCCACCACTTCTTTCCATTATAAGAATGAAAACCAGTAGCAAGAGATTATCTGTCAACTAGCATCTATTGATGTACATGTACCCTGAAAAAACAGCTTAACAAGGTTTAATTAGAATCATAGACCTCTATCACTGTTCCCATTTGTTCTTTTCCAGCCCTCCTGCCTAGAGGTAACTAGCCTCTGTAGAATTTGGATTTGGTCTGACCTTGGAAAAATTACAGTAATTCACCCCATTTGTTTAAACAAAGAAGAAAGGGATTCCAAATTCCCTTAGGCCCAACTCCTCCAAGCCCACGCCACTACCTGCACTGCTTCCCCTGAATATACAAATTCTCCATGGGGTTTACCTCCTGTCCAACAATGACACCCTCAAGACTCACTATTTCTGTGTGCAGAGACTGGGGCTTAAAATGAACAGTCTTTCCTCCATGGCTCTGCCAAGGGCCACGGCTCTCCCTGCAGCCCGGTGACAAATGGCCTTTAAAAAGCCTGACATTTTCTGTAATTAACTCTCCTTTGTTCAAGGAGCCAAGACAACTCCCAAGTTGCCTCTTGCAGCTAATGGTGGCAAACCTGAGCGTGCCCCAGGCCCCCTGTGGTCATAGTGTGCTGCCCCGAAAGGGCCCCTGGGCCCCCAGGAGTCAGCATACCCATCTTCAGAGCTTTCTTATTTCCAGTCATTAAATGAGAGTTTCACTTCAAGATATCAGGTTCTGAGACCTAGCCAGAGGGCTGGACTCAGAAAACCCCACAAGTCAGAACTAGTGGATAAGGTGGTTTCCCCTCTTATGTGGAAAGCAGGGTGAGCTAAGCAAGAACACAGCTGAACCTACCAGAAATCCAGTCTTTTTCTTTTTTTTCCCCTCTCTCTAAACTAAAAGTGCACATTGTACATGTTTGTAATGACTAACAATGGGTTTGGTTCTATTGCCATCTTCTGGTGCAAATTCTCTCTCCCCTGCATTTGCAAAAAGATGCTTGTAAATCCATTTGGTCAGCTGCCAATAATATTCCTGCCAGTGGCTTTTCCCTGTGTTTGAGCTGCCATCCAAAAACACAAAACCTTTCTGGGTTTGTGCTGAAGATCTTGATTCCCACCTGCCTTGTTCTACTTTTTCTATGCATGCTTGCTTATTGAAGGTTCTGAAAAAGTCCTGTGGTAAATAAGCCCATTTAACTCTGTTTACAATAGCTTTTTTCCCAAATCTCATCTATTCATTCAGCAATATTGACAAAGTGCCCACTTTGAGCCAGGAGCTGTTCTAGGCCTCGGGAATATGACAACATATACTCCCTGCTCTCATGGTGCTTCTACAGAGGCAGATAGGCCATAAACAAATAGAGCTATTAATATATATAATCACATCAAGTGCTAAGTGCCACGATTGAGAGAAGGGTAAGGGGAATGTTGAGAAGAGATGGAATAGAGTGAGGGAAATCATGTAGCACCTGAGCCAACAGCTTGGTCGGTGTCCCAGTGGCCCCAAAGCAGCAAGGAGACAGTGTCCCTCATGCTGAGTGAGCTAAAGGGCTAGGAAGTGGCCCAGATAAAGCATCCTGTCGAGGGTCCTTTACTGAGCTGGCAACTCCTGAGTCCCCACCCCCACCACATACATACCCCAGGGAAAGGATCACGAGTCCGGTGTTCAGTTTTTAAAACAGTAATTCAAAACATAACCAGGCACTAAGGCAAACTTCAACAAAAAAGCCTGGTAATGCACAAGGAACTGGTAGCCTTTGGGGGATTGATAGGAAGAAGGGAGATTAGGTAGCTGAGGGCTGGAGCAACTGGGGACATTCAACAATCAACTATTCCGTATCTTTGTATTTGGACCTAAAATGTCATTACCTAATCAATAAAATCACTAAAAATGACAAGGTAGTAAGATAAAATATTGTGTATGAATTTATAATATATATATAAAGTGCCATGACAGTCGCTGTGACTTCTAAATTCATAGGGCTTCTCTCAATCTAAGTTCAGAAATTTCCTTTGTCTACTGGGCCATTAATCATTACTAAAATTTACAGTCTCAGAACGACTGATCAGCCTTAGTTACCAGGATGAAAACATACCCCTTACTCTGTCCAGCTGAAGAATGTGTCTGAGACAGATTCTCATGAATAACAATAACAAACAGCAAACGCCTGCCTGGGGCTATCTACACTTCAGGCACTGCTCTCAGCCAGTACCAAACTCACTTAATCCCAGGCTGAAGAGGTTGCTTCTATTATTATATTTCAGGAAACATTTCTAAGTAGAAGTGTACATACTCCTACTTAAGGCTTTTAAATTTCCCAAAATTTCCATACAAGCAAGAAAAGAGGCAGTAAGAATACTAAATGACAGGAATCTCAAATAACTAGTGAGATCACATTCTCCTTCACGCACCTTCTGAAGCCTGGGGTCCACATTTCCTTGAAGTATTTGCTCTGCCTGAGGTTCTTGGTTCCTCCTGTCACCGTATAGGATAATTAAAAAAAAAAACAAACAATAAGCACCATTAAAAATGATAAGATCTTATGTAACACAACTTGGTTTATATTTTGGAAACAGTCAACCACTTTGATTATTCAAGTACAGTTTGCACAACAGGTTTCTTACAGAGGTGGGTTGTATATGGAATTTTTGACAAATGAATAAATATTCTAAATGTACCAAAAGAAGTACCTGTTTAAAAAACTCATGTAAATTCATACAAAAAATGAAATAAGTTCTGTTGCAAAAAATAATTAAATCCTGTTATATCTATTTTATGTTTGACATAAAGAATGTCATAAAGAATTCTTTGGGTAAAGAATTCCTGTAGAGGATGATGGGATGATGAAATCTTCCAATGCAAGATGTTCTTTGGGTTTTGTATTTCTTTAGGCTTTAACATCCTGGCAATTTCTAGCCAAATGACACATCATGAATGAGTAACTGGAAACAAGCCAAATGCGTGGAATTAGAGATTACAGATTTAATAGAGTTGGCTGACAAAATAAACATACAACTCATTTAACACATAATACAACCCCAACTGCCTGGGATGCATGTAGCACAGTCTAGCTGTGTTTCCTTTTACTCTTAAGAGTTCAATGTTAAAATTAAAAGCAATTTCACGTTATGCAGATGGAAAGATGAAGCTTTACGTACTCACATCCAGATTCTTCCAGACCTATATCAGAAGAAAAAAGACTCTTCATTCCTGCAATCTCAAAGGTCCTGAATTCACCTCTCCCCCATTTCTATTTCTAGCTTTCTCCCACCCTTTTATTGTACAACCTCAAGCATTTGAAAAATGATCTGAATATAACTGCAAATTGCCTAGGATATTTCCTGATTCTTTTCTTTCTTTGTTCAGTTTTGCAAGCACTCTGGTTTTCACTTTGGGTAAGGAAAGAATTTTCCTCTCAGGTATTTCTTTGAGATTCTATTCTTTCAGGGTCAAGAGCAAAGATGGAAATTCCAATTTTGAGCCAAGATGGGCTCAAAATGGGAGGGGGGGGTTAGTTTCTCTTTGGGTCTTTTCTTTTTAACCCAGTCACTGAAAATTTCAGAGTGAATAAGTAGGTACTGGAGATCAGCAAGCCCGAGCTAAATTGAGCTAATTTTAAGAATGTCTGAGACATTTCTCACTCTGGCAGTTAAAACTGACCAATACCCAACTCTTTATGGCCCAAAGCCCCAGCCTCTGGGTGCTTCAGACAAAAAAACTCTTTATGACAGTCCTCCCGCTTAGCTAACCAGACAGAACCTGGCTGTACTGCCTTCTATTCATTCACTGACCGGCCCTTTCCTGCCTTTAGAGACTTGGAAAACAAAAACGACAGCTTTTGGAAAACCTGGTTCATCTCCCTAGCCAGAAGTGCAGAAATTTATACCTCAACCTCCAACTTCTGACCAGTCCTTCATTATCAAAATCAGGGCTGAGAGCATTCTGGAGCCTATTTGGCAGGAAAGATGCGTTTCCAACCATCCTTTCCCCTCTCACCCACCAAAACCGTGCTTAATCGTGCACTTAGGAAAGGGTGCACATGTTCCTTCTTCCCTGCTCTCTCTCACTCTCTTTGCATGCTCCTTGCACTCAAGTGAAACATTTTCTTTCTCTTTCCACCCAATCACAAATGCAAATTCTCAGCCAAAAATGAAAGAAGTAAATTATAGATCACCAAATATCAATCATTCCACCGGTCACACCATCCCGCAACAAGGACGCCGCCTTATTGCATAATTACCGTGATGAAGGTTCCTCTCATTAATCCCACCAACTAGAGAGGTCTTCAAGTCACCAAAACACACTGGGATGGTGCTCACAAAGAAAGACCGGTTCACCCCGTTTTCCTGTCCACCCGGGACGGGGTGGAGGTCGGGGCCCCGGGGTCTACGACACCCACACCCCGCCGGTCCCCGAGCTCACCCTCCGCGGAGCCGAAGCTCGCCGGGGTCCTCGGGCCCTTCCGCAGAGCTGGCGGCGAAGCTCTGCCCGGGCCTCGCGGGCCTGGGGCCGAAGCGCGCGGGGGTCCCAGCGTCCCGGGAGCGCGGGAGGCCCACCCCGCCCGGACGCCTCGGCGCCGCCACCGGCGGCCTCCGTGCCGCGGCCCGCCCGGCCCGGGATGAGGCGGCGCGCCGGAAGGAGGAAGCCAGGAGCCCTAGGCCCTCTCCTGGGGGCGAGTTCGCCGCCGCCCCACGCGGCGCCCGCCCGCGCGCGCCGCCTAGCCTGCTGTGCGCGCCCCCGCCTCCCTCAGAGGACGGACGCCCCGA